>NC_092385.1:14239800-14572658 GCF_030028105.1 Mobula birostris | reverse complement strand
ACATATCCACACCTTTCCAAATCCAGTGACTTCTTGGGTATTTGCCCATCGTGCAGTATTCAGTGACTCCACAACAACTTTTCAGTCTTCAGATTCAGATTTATTTATTTAACAGGGGCACATCAAAACATACAATGAAATGTGTTGTTTGTATTACAACTAGCACATCTGATGGATGTGCTGAGGGCAGCCCGCAAACATCGCCACACACTCTGGCACCAACATAAGATGCCCACAGTGTTCGGCAGAACAACAGGAGCAAGAGCAACAGCACTACAGCTACAGACAAAACAAGAGCAGTAAAACCAGCCCCTTCCCTCCCTCTCCCCGCCCCCTCTCTCTCTCTCTCTCTCACACACACACACACACACACACACACACACACACACACACACACACACACACACACACACTTCCAACTAGATAGGCATCCAGTGCCTCCGAGCCTCCAGTAAACTCGACGGCTCGCAGATACCAGGCCTCTAACTTCCTCAGTGGTCTTGCAGGCCCAAGACTTCGGGTCTTTGCTCATATACTAATAGATCTTCCCTTCTTTTTCCCTCAGTCAAAAGATATTAATTGGAGTTGGTGTGGTCCTTGCTGCTGGAGTGGTGATTGGGATCCTGACCTGTTGCTGCTGTGGTTGCTGTGCCTGCTGCAGATCTGAACCGCGCCATCCCAGTAAGTAACTGCATGAACAGCTGTCGTCAATGGCACTCATATTGTGTTGGAATTGGGTTTGCTGACTGTGTTCTAAACTCAAATGAAGATCTTAAGTCTTACCTGATGTAGATAGACACGGGTATCCTCACAAAATGGAGGTTGTACTGTGGTCATATTCAGTACCCTGTTTATCCTCTGCGGTGCATTTAGCTGCCAATACCCACTATTTGAGTGGTAGGTCCCCTTTCCCTACCAAGGAAGAGATACTTCCAGCTAACAAAGTAGTTTAAACCCAGTTCATTTATTTTCAGTGATATACGTTTAAAATCAGACAAAATTTTTAAAGCACATTTCAGAATTAAACTTTTTAGATCTAATAAAGCATTTCCAAATTACAAATGATTTCTAAAACACAAAGGATTTCCAAAACACAGGTACAAGTCCAAAAGCTAAAAAGACATTCCAACAATTTGCTAATGAACAACTCATCCGTTGCAGAAATCATAGGCAAAGGAATGGATTCTAGTCAACCTGTCTTTTCATCATTTTTCTTTGCTTTATGATCATTCCTAACAAGCCTGACTACTCACTTACATTTATGTTGGTTTTCTGCCACTTAGGTGAATTCTCGCACATGTGATATTTTTCAGATACTTTTTTACACAGGTGGTCCAGAAGCTTCTGGGGGCAGAGTTCCAAGATACCCACAATTAATGTTGTGAAGCTGACTGTTTAAGCACACAAATCTTCCAACTATTAATAGAAACATAGAAACATAGAAAATAGGTGCAGGAGTAGGCCATTCAGCCCTTTGAGCCTGCACCGCCATTCAGTATGATCATGGCTGATCGTCCAACTCAGAACACCGCCCCAGCCTTCCCTCCATACCCCTTGATCCCCGTAGCCACAAGGGCCATATCTAACTCCCTCTTAAATATAGCCAATGAACTGGCCTCAACTGTTTCCTGTGGCAGAGAATTCCACAGATTCACCACTCTCTGTGTGAAGAAGTTTTTCCTAATCTCAGTCCTAAGAGGCTTCCCCTTTATCCTCAAACTGTGACCCCTCGTTCTGGACTTCCCCAACATCGGGAACAATCTTCCTGCATCTAGCCTGTCCAATTCCTTTAGGATTTTATACGTTTCAATCAGATCCCCCCTCAATCTTCTAAATTCCAATGAGTATAAGCCTAGTCAATCCAGTCTTTCATCATATGAAAGTCCTGCCATCCCAGGAATCAACCTGGTGAACCTTCTTTGTACTCCCTCTATGGCAAGGATGTCTTTCCTCAGATTAGGGGACCAAAACTGCACACAATACTCCAGGTGTGGTCTCACCAAGGCCTTGTACAACAGCAGTAGTACCTCCCTGCTCCTGTACTCGAATCCTCTTGCTATGAAGCCAGCATACCAATCGCCTTTTTCACCGCCTGCTGTACCTTCATGCCTACTTTCAATGACCGGTGTATAATGACACCCAGGTCTCGTTGCATCTCCCCTTTCCTTAATCGGCCACCATTCAAATAATAATCTGTTTTCCTGTTTTTGCCACCAAAGTGGATAACCTCACATTTATCCACATCAAATTGCATCTGCCATGAATTTGCCCACTCACCCAACCTATCCAAGTCACCCTGCATCCTCTTAGCATCCTCCTCACAGCCAACACTGCCACCCAGCTTCGTGCCATCCGCAAACTTGGAGATGCTGCATTTAATTCTCTCATCTAAATCATTAATGTATATAGTAAACAACTGGGGTCCCAGCACTGAGCCTTGCGGTACCCCACTCGTCACTGCCTGCCATTCTGAAAAGGTCCCGTTTATTCCCACTCTTTGCTTCCTGTCTGCCAACCAATTCTCTATCCACATCAGTACCTTACTTCCTATACCGTGTGCTTTAAGTTTGCACACTGATCACTAATAGATGAGCTATTTGATGTGCTAAGTGATAGTATCAATCTGGTCCACAAGCTTCCTGGGACTAAATAACAGGCCAATTAACATAACTCCATTGTCTTACACCACATCTCTTGAACAGTCAACCCAGGTACTGTGGACCAGAATTCTGTGCTCAATAGAGAGTGCTCTTTCTTTGCAAAGCTGTCTTTTAAACTTTAGAGTGATTATTACTTGCCATTTATTTTAAGAACTGAACACTGTTCACAGCAGGAAGCTGAACAAAGAACATTGGTTTGAAGTTTAACTTACTCAAAGCTCTTTGATCCCTACAAGTGTCAGCTGCTATGTCAACTGGCTGGGTTTGACAAAACGAAAAAAGGCCTTGTGGCTCTGGACAGTGAATATCTATCACAGGAATTCAATGAAAGGCTTCCCAATGCCCATTGAAAATGGTTGTTGGCAGGAAAGAACTTAAGGATGTAATCTTGTCTTGAGCCATTGTTGAAACAATGGGGGTCTTTCCTTCAAGGTTTAAGTTTGGGGGCAGCAAAGTAGCATAACAGTTAGTGCGATCACCAGTGATAACCATTCAGGGTTCAATTCCCATCCCAGTCCATAAGGCATTAGTATGTTTTTCTGGTGACTGGGTTGGTTTATCCCCATACTCTAAAGACATATGAGCTGGAGTTGGTAAGGTGTGGGCACACTACGTGTGCCAACACTTGTGGGCTGACCCCAGCACCAATTTGACACAAATGACATATTTCACTGTATGCTTTGATGTACATGTGACAACATAAGCTCATCGTTTAAGCTTAGCTATATTGACATTGTAGGACAAAATGCCACTTCCATGTGTTAGTAGACAGGCTGTATCAAGATACCTCCTTCCACTCTTACTAAATGCCGAGTGGCTGGGTCCTCAAGGGACTTGGCCAGTTCTTATAAAACTTCTGAATGCTTCTCGTAAAGAAAAGGTGCTCTGGTTGCTAAACAATACACTTAAAAGCTAATGAAGTATTTTGCATGTCACTGATGTGAGGTGGGTAACAAAATAGCCAATTTGCAGACAGCAAGCACCACATACGACAATGTTATCATGGCTTTGCATTTTCAAACATTGAGTTATATTAAAAAAAACAAATTTGCATCGATGACTCTAAATCTGGTAGCTTGTTGAAAAGTCAGGTAGATGATTTCTGAAGGTTCCCACACACTGTCATAACTTTCTATGACACAGGCCATTTTGTGTGAGTTGAGTAGAGGATGTGGGAGAGAATCAGTCCTAACTACAAAACAGCTAGAAAAAATTTGCAAGCAGAACGAGTGCTGCGCTTGCCCCTCCACCGCCTCCCTCACTACCATTCAGGGCACCAAACAGTCCTTCCAGGTGAGGCGACAATTCACCTGTGAGTCTGTCGGGGGTCATCAACTATATCCAGTTCTCCCTGTGTGGCTTCCTGTATATCGATGAGATTGGGACACTGCTCCGCTGAGCACGCATGCTCTGTCCGCCAGAAAAAGTGTGATCTCCCTGTGGCCACCCATTTTAATTCTACTTCAAGTTCCCATTCTGACATGGCCTCCTCTGCTGCTGCGATGAGGCCACACTCAGGTTGATAGAGCAACACCTTGTATTCCGTCGGGGTAGCCTCCAACATGATGGCATGAACATCGATTTCTCGAGCTTCCGGTAATGGTGCTCCCCTCTCCTTCACCATTTCCCATTCCCATTTCCCTCTACCTTATCTCCTTACCTGTCCATCACCTCCCTCTGGTGCTCCTCTCCCTTCCCTTTCTTCCATGGCCTTCTACCCTCTCCTATCAGATTTCCCCTTCTCCAGCCCTTTATCTCTTTCACCAATCGACTTCCCAGCTCTTTACTTCACCCCTCCACCTCCCTGGTTTCACCTATCACCTAGTACTTGGTTTTCCTTCCTCCCCTCCCTCCCACCATCATACTCTGACTTCATCTTTTTTCTCCAGTCCTGATGAAGGTTCTCAGCCTGAAATGTTGACTGTTTTCACTTTTCCATAGATGCTGCCTGGCCTGCTGAGTTCCTCCAGTATCTTGTGTGTGTTGCTGGAAAAGCACTGACAGCTTTGCCAGCTATCAAAATCAATATATACTTATCACATTTAGATAAATTCAAAAACAGTTAACAAAAGAACAGTTATCAGAATGATTCAAATTAATAAAGGCTTTAAAATTAATAACTTTAATGCATTTCAGAAGGAAGCGAATGCTGGAAATGCCTGTTGTATAACATGGGTGACCTGGTCCTTCATTCATCATGACTGTTCTTGGAATATTTTTCTACTGAAGAGGTTTGCCAATGCCACCTTCTGGGTAGCGTCCTTACAAGACGGGTGACACCAGTCATTATCAATACTCTTCAGAGATTGTTTGCCTGGTGTCAGTGGTCACATCACCAGGTTGTGCGCCAGCTGCTCATATGACTATCCCCCACCTGCTCCCATGACTCCACGTGACCTCGATCGGGGGTGGGGTGGTGCTAAACAGTGGCTACTCCTGGCCCAACGGTGACCTGGAGGCTAGCAGAGGGAAGGAGCGCCTTACACCTCCTTTGGTAGAGACATACCCCCAACCCACAGATTCACCACACCGGCTAAAGAAATACCTCCTCATCTCCTTTCTAAAAGGTTTCCCATCCATTCTGGTGCCCTGTCTTCTGGTCTTAGACTCCCCCATCTTAGGAAACAACCTCTCCACATCCATTCTATTGAGGCCTTTCAACATTCAACAAGTTTCAATGAGGTCACCATTCATTCTTCAGAATTCCAGTGAGTACAGACCCAGAGCCATTAAACGCTCTTCATATGACAAGCCTTTCAATTCCAGAATCACTTTTCTTGAACCTCCTTTGAACCCTCTCCAATATCAGCCCATCCTTTCTTAGATAAGGGTCCCAAACTGCTCACAATGCTCCAAGTGAGGCCTTACCAGCGCTTTATAAAGTCTCAACATTACAACCTTGCTTTTATATAGAATATAGAATACCTACAGCACAATACAGGCCCTTGGGCCCACAATGCTGTGCCGAACATGTACTTACTTTAGAAATTAACCAGCATTACCCATAGCCCTCTATTTTTCTAAGCTCCATGTACCTATCCAGGTGCCTCTTAGATTCTAGTCCTCTTGAAATGAATGCTAGCATCACATTTACCTTCGTCACTACTGACTCAACCTGCAAGGTAACCTGTAGGAATTCCCACACAAGAACTCCCAAATCCTTTTGCACCACAGATTTTTGAATTTTCTCTCCAGTTGAAAAATAGTCTACCCTATTATTTCTTCTACTGGTGCAGACCATACACTTTCTGACACTGTCTTCCACCTGCCACTTCTTTGCCTATTCACCTAATCTGTCCAAGTCCTACAGTAGCCTCTCTATTTCATCAAAACTACCTGTCATTCCACCTGTCTTCATATCATTCACAAACTTGGCCACGAAGCCATCAATTCCATCATCGAAGTCATTGCCATATAACGTAAAGAGAAGCGGTCCCAACACAGACCCCTGTGGAACACCATCAACCAGGAAAGTCTCTCTTTATTAACATTCTTTGCCTCCTGCCAATCAGCCAATGCTCATTCCATGTTATTATCTTTCTTGTAATACCATGAGCTCCTAACTTGTTAAGTCGCCTCTTGAATGGCATTGGCACCTTGTCATAGGCCTTCTGAAAATCCAAGTACATAACATCAACGGATTCTGTTTTGTTTACCCTGCTTGTTATTTCTTCAAAGAATTCCAACAGATTTGTTAGGCACAATTTTCCCTTGAGGAAACCATGCTGATTAGGGCCTATTTTATCATGCAACTCCAAGTACCCCAAAATCACACCCTTATCTATTGATTCCAACATCTTCCCAACCACTGAGGTCAGACTAACCAGCCTATAATTTCCTTTCTTCTGCATCTCTCCCATCTTGAAGAGTTGAGAGAGATTTTGCGATTTTCCATTCCTCCAGAACCATGGCAGAATCAATTGATTCTTGAAAGATCTTTTCTAATGACTCCACAATCTCCTCAGCCACCTCCTTCAGAACCCTTGGGTACATAGCATCTGGTCCAGGAGACTTATCTACCTTCAGATCTTTTGGTTTCCCAAGTACCTTCTCCCCTGTAATGGCAACTTCACACACTTCATGACCCCTGACACTCTCAGTTTAGTGTCTATAATCTCTGTAATCTGGAGAAATCAGTCTTAAATTCTTCTTTCTGACACACAGTCACCCGGAAGGCCTCAAGTATTGCCCATGACTCCAGAACAAATGGTAATCTGGCACTTCTCTTTTTGTCTTCCTTTCTTTTCAAAAGGTGATTTCTTAATCGATTACAGAATCACATGAACACAATATTATAGTCTTTACTTTATACTTTATTGTCGCCAAACAATTGATACTAGAGCGTACAATCATCACAGCGATATTTGATTCTGCTCTTCATGCTCCCTGGAGTACAAATCGATAGCAAATATTAAATATTTAAATTATAAATCATAAGTAGAAAATAGAAAAGGGAAAGTAAGGTAGTGCAAAAAAAAAACCGAGGTGCAGGTCCGGATATTTGAAGGGTACAGCCCAGATCCGGGTCGGGATCCGTTCAGCAGTCTTATCACAGTTGGAAAGAAGCTGTTCCCAAATCTGGCCGTACGAGTCTTCAAGCTCCTGAGCCTTCTCCCGGAGGGAAGAGGGACGAGAAGTGTGTTGGCTGGGTGGGTCGTGTCCTTGATTATCCTGGCAGCACTGCTCCGACAGCGTGCGGTGTAAAGTGAGTCCAAGGATGGAAGATCGGTTTGTGTGATGTGCTGGGCTGTGTTCACCATCTTCATGAATACCACTTACAGTTTCAATTTATGATATGACATGTCCAATGGTCCCGGAAATCCCCCTTGATATCCCAGGACAATACATACTCTTTCTCCAGGCAGCCCATGGGCATAGATATCGCCCCAGAAGAGGGGTGGGCATTCGACTCAGACAGAACCCTTGACTGCCAGCTGCTTGAGTCCACGAGCGGGCATCTTGGCTGGGCCCTACAACAAACCAACCAGGAGATCCCCTGAGAGACCCATCACCCTCTGGAGCGGGTGACCGAAGATGGGGAGCGTGGGACTGATGTGCAGCCCCATGTAGATACTCAAACAGAGGCTGCAGCCTCTCACACTCCGTACGTACCTGATAGACCATCTGCTGCAGGCAAACCGTCACTCCTTGCTAGCCCCCGGCTTATTACAACCTCTTTCCATGACCCCTGGGAAGGGAACATACAGTGGCAACAGCTTCTGTATGTCATTGATCACTCCCAACTGTTCCAGAACTGAGTCATCGTGAGGGGGTGCAGCCATGAGCGAACTTCCAAACACTCAGGCATAAGTACAGAAACAGACTGCAACATCAAGGACCAGCTTTACTCTCCTTATACATGTACATGTATTAAGAATTTGCTGTGCTTTGTTTGTCAGGGCACGACATGCAACAAAACACATCAACATTCAACAAATATAAAGAGTAAAGAATTATATTGAAATAAAGTTAGAGGTTAAAGTACAGATATGGAATGAAATGTGCGTAAATACAGACAGAAGCAGAGCGGAGGACTCTGTTGGCAGCCAGGGCAAAGGGCAAGTTGTCACAAGAAGGTTTAATCTTAACAATGATCTAGAAACTCAAGAGATTCTGCAGGAGCTGGAAATCCAAAGCAACGCACACACAAAATGCTGGAGGAGCTCAGCAGGTTAGGCAGCATCGAGAGAAATGAGTAAACAGTCAATGGTCTGTGACGAGGAACTTCCTCAGTATTGGAAAGCAAGGAGGAAGATGCCAGAATAAAAATGCGGGGGCAGGGGAAGAAGGCTAGCTGGAAGGTGATAAGTGAAGCCAGGTGAGTGGGAAAGATAAAGGGCTGGAGAGGAAGGATCTAATATGAGAAGAGGGTGGACTATAGGAGAAAAGGAAGGAAGGAGGGGCACCAGGGGGAGGTGATAGGCAGGTGAGGTAATAGGCCAGAGTGACAAATAGAACAAGAGAGAAGGGGTTTGCCTTTGCCTTCTTCTGGGCTGTGTCTTTACAAGATGGGTGACCCCCTCCCCCCCAGCCATTATCAAAATGTTTCAGAGATTGTCTGCCTGGTATCAGTGGTTGCATAACCAGGATTTGTGATATGCACTACGACCATCCACCACCTGCTCGCATGGCTTCACATGACCCTGATCGGGGTTGGGGAGGTGGCTACACCCTGCCCAAGGTTGACTTACAGGCTAGTGGAGGGAAGAAGTGCCTTACACCTCCTTTGGTAGAGATGTATCTCCACCCCACCACCTCTGTAAAAAATATACTGCTCCTAAAATCATCAATAATGTCTAAGAGAGAAATCATGATTATACTTGAACTTTTTAAACACTGTTAGAAATATGTGAATTAAGTACAGTTCCTTTTGCTTAATTAACATTGCTCTTCTCTTGTTCTGTAGCTGTTATGAGCACAGCAGCTACCACAGTGGTGCCAATAAATTATGCACAACCTATCCAGACGTACCCAGTCCACCAGGGCTACGAACCTGTGCCTGTTCAGCTATCTCCTGCACAAATGCCCATGGCTCCTGCTCCTTACAGCCATCCCTATGCAATGGCACAACAAAATCAAGGAAAACCACCTTCATACCAAGAGGCTGCATCTGGTAAGTGAAATTTGCTCACCATGATCTCCTTTAATGTTGCTTTTGAATCTACTCGTAAAGCAGGAAAACCACAAAAGAAAGGATGTGCTTTGGTGGGTGCAGAAAGTCTTAAAACCTCACAGCTGCTTACTTTCTTGCACCTCATTAGACCGCTACCGTTTAGGGCAGCAATGCAAGTCTTCCATCTCTGTCCGTCCATACTGTTGCACGCAGATATAGAAGGATTTTTCATTGCTGTTTCCGTAACAGTATTTCTGACCCAGGCAGGGTTGTTATCCCTGAGCTGACCCACCAAACCTGGAGGACTGGTGGACCACTGTCCTCTACCCTTTGACCTGTTTGGCAAGGGTGACCCTACCAAGAGCCAAAGCACAAGGTCCTGACTCCAGCCAACACAGCTCTCCAGGTCATTGAGGTAGGCACGCCTCCAAACCCTATGACAAGGTTGGAGGTCTTAGTTGTTTGCTTATATAGAATTTATTTCTGTATTTGATTCCAAGTCACATTTTGGTTGAACGGGAGTAGCTGTTCTTGAACTTGATGTTGTGGGACTTCAGGCTTCTGTACCTCCTCCATGATAGTAGCTATGAGAAGACAGCATGGGCCTGATGGTGGGGACCTCTTTATTATAGATCAAGGGTTCCCAATCTTTTTTATGCCATGGACCCCTATCATTACCGAGGCAGTCTGTGGACACCAGGCTGGGAACCTCTGTATAGACATTGCCTGTTTGATGCTATGCCTTGTGTAGATACTAACATAGGTGGGGAGGGCTGTGTCCATGATATATTCGGTTGAATCCATTACTACCTGCAGCTTCTTAATTTCCTGCACTTATTCATCAGAAAACAAGGGTGAATTTAATTTCTGATCCTGGATCTGTGCCGCCTGGTGCTGCTCCATTCAGTATCCACAGAAGAATCCGCTAGGATCAATTTAAGCTCAAGTTCGAGTTTATTCTCCTGGTCAGACACACCCAGCATATAAATGCCAGGATAATCAGCACACTGCAGTAGCAGCACAGTACGTACTTACCGCCATTACGCCACTGGCATTTCCGGAAGCAATGAAGGTCCTTCATCTCTGTCTATCCTAGGCCACCCACTCACATGTAGAAGGATTCTTCATTGCTGTTTCTGTAACAATACTTTTTTTGACCAATCAGGGTTGTTAGCCCTGAGCTGAATTCCCAAACCTGGGGGACTGGTGGACCTCTTGTAGTCTAGCTTCTACCGTTTGACCTGTTTGGCATGGGTGACCCTATCAAGAGCTATAGCATGAAGCCCTGACTCCAGCCAGAATTGCTATCTGGGTCATTGAGACATAGAAGTCTCCAAACCCAACAACAAGGTTGTGGTCCTCCATACATAACAATCCTGAATTACATAAGCTGAATAAATTAACATAAATTTTGCAGAATAAAAATAAATCTGGGCTGTAGTGACATCTCTCCCACTTAACTAATGAACTCCCAACCAAGAAAGCTGAAAACTACAGGTGTGGTGTTAATTCCATGTCCTTAGATTACTCTTTATTTTCCAGTTCTCTGAAGTGTCATGAGAACACGTGGTTTAAAAGCATGATCTGAAATTATGCATTGATTCGTTCAGTGGTTACACTGACAACACGCTGGAGGAACTCAGCAGGTCGGGCAGCATCCATGGAGATGATCAGTCGACGTTTCGGGCCGGAACCCTTCGTCAGGACTGTAGAGGGAAGGGGCAGAGGCCCTATAAAGAAGGTGGGGGGAGGGTGGGAAGGAGAAGGCTGGTAGGTTCCAGGTGAAAAACCAGTAAGGGGAAAGATAAAGCCGTGGGGGAAGGGAGGCAGGGAGGTGATAGGCAGGAAAGGTGAAGAAAGAATAGGGGAAAACACAATGGGTAGTAGAATGAGATGGAACCATGAGGGAGGTGATAGGCAGCTGGGGGAGGGGGCAGAGTGACATAGGGATAGAGGAAGGGAGGGGGAGGGAATTACCGGAAGTTGGAGAATTCTATGTTCATACCAAGGGCCTGGAGACTACCAAGACGGTATATGAGGTGTTGCTCCTCCAACCTGAGTTTAGCCTCATCATGGCAGTAGAGGAGGCCATGTATGGACATATCCGAATGGGAGTGGGAAGCAGAGTTGAAGTAGGTGGCAACCGGGAGATCCTGTCTGTTGTGGCGGACGGAGCGGAGGTGATCGACGAAGCGGTCCCCCAATCTGCGTCGGGTTTCACCGATGTAGAGGAGGCTGCACTGGGAGCACCGGATGCAATAGATGACCCCAACAGACTCAGAAGTGAGGTGTTGCCTCACCAGGAAGGACTGTTTGAGGCCCTGAATGGTGGCAAGAGAGGAGGTGTAGGGACAGGTGTAGCACTTACACTTACAGGGATAAGTGCCGGGTGGGAGATCCGTGGGGAGGGACGTGTGGACCAGGGAGTCGCGGAGGGACCGATCCCTGCGGAAAGCAGAGGGGGTGGAGAGGGAAAGATGTGCTTAGTGGTGGGGTCCTGTTGAAGGTGGCGGAAGTTGCGGAGGATAATGTGCTGGATCCAGAGGCTGGTGGGGTGGTCGGTGAGGACAAGGGGAACTCTGTCCTGTTGTGGTGACAGGAGGATGGGATGAGGGCCAAAGTGTGGGAAATGGAGGAGATGCAGGTGAGGGCATCATTGATGATGGCAGAAGGGAAACCATGATGCTTAAAGAAAGAGGACATTTGAGATGTCCTGGAATGGAAAGCCTCATCCTGGGAGCAGATGCAGCGGAGATGGAGGAACTGGGAATAGGGAGTAGCATTTTTGCATGTGGCCGGGTGGGAAGAGGTATAGTCAAGGTAGTTATGAGAGTCAGTGGGCTTATAGAAGATGTCAGTGGACAGTCTGTCTCCAGAGATGGAGACCGAGAGATCAAGAAAGGGGAGAGGAGTGTCCGAGATAGACCAAGTGAATTTGAGGGCTGAGTGGAAGTTTGAAGTAAAGCTGATGAAATTGATGAGCTCAGCATGGGTGCAGGAAGCAGTACCAATGTAGTCATCAATGTAGCGAAGGAAAAGTTGGGAAGCAGTACCAGAATAGGTTTGGAGCATAGACTGTTACACATAACTAACGAAGAGGTAGGCGTAGCTGGGGCCCATGCGAGTGACCATAGCTACACCCATAGTCTGAAGAAAGTGGGAAGAGCCAAAAGAGAAGTTATTAAGTATGCGTACCAGTTCCGCCAACCAGAGGAGGGTAGTGGTGGTGGGGAACTGGTGAGGTCTATTGTCCAGAAAGTAGCGGAGGGCCTAGAGGCCTTCTTAATGGGGAATGGAGGTGTATAAGGATTGGACATCCATAGTGAAAATGAAGCGGTTGGGACCGGGGAACTGGAAGTTATTGAAGAGGTGGAGGGTATGGGATGTATCCCGGAGATAGCTGGGGAGGGACTGAACTATGGGTGACAAAATGGAGTCCAGGTAGGCAGAAGCAAGTTCGGTGGGGCAGGAGTAGGCAGAAACCATGGGTCTACCGGGACAGTCAGGCTTGTGGATCTTGGGGAGGAGGTAAAACCGAGCGGTACGGAGTGTGGGAATTATGAGTTTAGTGTTTTAGGATGGAAGGTCTCCGGGGTTGATAAGGGCGATGATGGTACGGGAGACAATGGTTTGATGTCTTTTGGTGGAGTCCTGTTCCAGGGAGATGTCGGAGAAGGTGTCAGAGAGCTGCCGTTTGGCCTCAGTGAGGTAGAGTTCCGTCCGCCAGACTACTACGGCACCACTTTTGTGCCGGGTTTGATGGTGAGATTGGGATTAGTGTGGAGAGAGTGGAGGGCAGTGCGTTCAGAGGGAGTGAGGTTGGAACAGGAGTGAGGAGTGGTGAAGCTGAGACGATTGATGTCTCGGCGACAGTTGGAGATGAAAGGGGCCTCTGCCCCTTCCCTCTTCAGTCCTGACGAAGGGTTCTGGCCCAAAACGTTGACTGAGCGTTTCCACGGATGCTGCCCGACCTGCTGAGTTCCTCCGGCTTGTTGTGAGTGTCGTTCAATGGTTCAGTGGTTCCATTTAATATCAGATACTGCATACAGTATACAAGCTGGAATTCTTACTCTTCACAGACACCCACAAAACAGAAGAAAAGCCCCAAAGAAGGTATAACAGAGAAAACATTAGAACCCCGATGCTCCCTTTTCTCCCTCCCATGCAGAAACGGCAGCAAAGCATCAACCTTGCCCCAACTTGCTGCAGCAGGAAGTATATAGAGTATAGAATGAAGAATTTGGAGAAAGTTGAATCATTTCACTTACTTTTACATGTAAACTTCACTGGCACAGCAGTTGTGCAGCCTATGTTGAACCATTTTTCAATGCTAAAAACTATTTATATTTCCTCTATTGTTATAGCTGAACAGCCTTTATATCCTGCTGGGGGACATTCTTCATATCTTCCTGCTGTAAAGTGTAACGATAATCCAGCCTTCGTTGATGTAGCACAACCTGGAATGTGAAAACATTGCTAGCTTCACACTAAAAAGCTTCTGTCTGCTTTCATTCTTCCTAGTAGTCTTCAACTAAGCAGCCAAGGATGGATTTTGAGAAGTTTCGGTGAAAATCTAAACAGATGAACATGCCAGGAAGAGTTAGGGAAAATTATAGTTGGAAAAAAATCGTTATATAAGTTTCCCAATGAACAAATTTCAAGACTCAAGATTATTTGTCATGTGCTCATTGAAACCTACAGTAAAATGTGTTTATTGTGTTAACAATCTATTTGTGCAATGTACAAAGTATTTCAAAAACCATTTCCAGTAAGCAGAAACTTCTTCCTTCTACTTTCAAGACTAAAGTCAAGATTTTTGGTAGTTAGTTACTTCCCATTTGTGTTGGGCACGTGACCAAGTGGTTAAGGCATTCGTCTAGTGATCTCAAGGTCGCTAGTTCGAGCTTCAGCTGTGGCAGCGTGTTTGTGCCCTTGAGCAAGGCGCTTAATCACACATTGCTCTAGTCTGTGCAAGGAGTGGCGCCCCACACAGACTTCCAATCTGCGCCTTGTAAGGCATGAAAATGCCCAACGCAGGCCTCTCATGGTCTGAGTCGACGTTCCCTCCCCTCCCATTGGCATTTACGGCAGCAATGAAGATCCTCAATTGATCTGTCCACAGCATCGCACAATGACATAGGATTCTTCATTGCTGTTTACATAACAATTTTTTTTGATCAGTCAGGGTTGTTTTCCCTGGGCTGAACCCCCAAACCTGGAGAAACTGGCAGGCCACTCTTAGTTTGGCCTCTACTCTTTGTCCTGCTTGGCATGGGTGACCCAACCACGAGCTAAAGCACAACGTTCGGACTCGAGTCAACGTAGCTCACCGGGCCATTGAGACACGCAAGTCTCCAAACCCTACGACGAGGTTGTGGTCCTCTTGGAGGAAGGTTTTTGGTCCTTAGCACAAGCTGTATTCCTTCTGAGACCCTCATTCAGATTCAGATTCATTTATCAATCACACATACCTCGAAACATACAGTAAAATGTGTTACTTGCATTAACAGCCAACCCACCTAGGGATGTGCTGGGGGCAGCCCACAAGTGTTGCCACACATTCCAGTGCCAATGTAGCATACCCACAATGCTCTGCAGAATGACACAGAACACAACAAGTAAAAAAACCACAAAAGCAAAACAAGCCCCTTTCCTCCAAACACTCCCAGCCCCCCACTCACGCAGACTGTCCTCCGATTCCAGTTGTCTTTAATTATTTGTTATCCTCAGACCTGGCTGTTTCAAAACTGTCCAGGCCAACTTCCTATGAAGCCTCTACAAAGTCGAGCATCCGTAACTCTGCCACCTTAAACCCAAACTTCTCTTTCTTGCATTCAAATCCCCTGTTCCTCAATGTGTGAGTTCATCCATAGCATCCTCCAGCCCTCCTACTCCCCTTCAATGTTAGCCTTTTGAATTTACCTGCTACGCCATTTCAGGCCTACCATCAGATTCCGGGGTCTAACCACTTGGACTTACCTATCTTTTTCTCGTCCCCCTTTTTTGAAATGCTGTATTAATTCCACCTCCTTAACCAAACTTCTGGCTGCACTATTAACACCTTAACGTGTAATGAAAGTGCAATAGCAGATCAAATCAAAGAATTGCTATGCCACAGACATAAACAAATCTAGGCAGTGGGCCTACTTGATTTCAACACACAAGGGAACTCAGGTAAAGGAGTGATTTAACATGACAAATTATTGGTAACAATTTCCAGCTTATTTTTATGGTATCACGCTAAATGTCACAAAAAATACTATTTTCCAATAATTGCATTCTTTCCATTTCTTGTGTCTTTATTTTAATATGAATATTGTTTGCCAATTTCTTGCTTTATGATGTGCAAAGCAAAGACTATATGTAGAAGTTTGTAGTGGATTTCAGTAAAGTAGGTGAGTAATTTAGATTTAGTTTATGAGTTTCATCGCGAATGATGATGACACTATATTTTGCTTTAGTTTACATGATGTTACTTTCACTTTTGCAAATTGAAAGTCTGTTTTGGAACCTGCCGATATTTTCAGATATATGCTTCTTTCAATAAACTTGTTATTTTGTCTTTGGTTCTTTGTTACGTACTTTGAGTTTTATAAACATTTCCAGAGCTGCTTTCCTTGTGAGTAATATTGAAAAACACAGAGATAACTTTAATGTGGCAATTAATAACCAAAAGAAAAATTTGTGAATATCTCTGTGGAGAGTGCAGATTTTTTTCTACAATGGAGATGGGGAAAACAAGTCAGATATCCACAAAAGGGTAGAAAACATCTGTCCACGAGAGGGTAGAAAACAACTGTCCACAAAAGGGTAGAAAACAGCTGTCCACGAGAGGGTAGAAAACAGCTGTCCATGAGAGGGTAGAAAACATCTGTCCATGAGAGGATAGAAAACATCGGTCCACAAAAGGGTAGAAAACACCTATCCATGAAAGGGTAAACATCTGTCCATGAGAGGGTAAAAACACCTGTCCACAAGAGAGTAGAAAACATCTGTCCATGAGAGGGTAGAAAACATCTGTCATAAGAAAGAAAGAGGAACAAAAACTTTAATTGAAATAGTGATATTCTCAATAAAAGGATATCCCAGAATCCTGTACAGTCAATAAAATAATCAGAATCAGAATCTCAGTAGTTCAATATCACTGGCATATGTCGTGAAATTTGTCGTAGCAGTACATTGTAATAGATAATAGTGGCAACTATAAATTACATTAAGAAGTACTATATCTATTAAAATAAATTAAATAAGTAATGCAAAAAGAGGGAAAAATATTGAGGTAGTGTTCTTGGTTTCATTGTCAATTCAGAAATCTGATGGCAGAGGGGAAGAGGCTGTTCCTGAAATGTTGAGTGTGTGCTTTCAGGTTCCTGTACCTCCTCCCTGATGGCAGCAATGAGAAGAGAGCATGTCCTGAATGACGGGCGTCCCTAATGATGAAGAGGGGAGTGGTAGTGACTGGGGACTCAACAGTCAGAGAGACAGACAGGCAGGAGATTCTGTGGAAGTAAACGGGACACCTGAACGGTACGTTGTCCCCCAGGTGCTAGGTTCAGGTATGTCTCAGAACACATCCACAGCATTTTAGAGAGGAGGCAGAGCAGCCAGATATCTTTATACATAGGAAGGAAAAGCAAAGAGGTCCTGAAAAGAGAACTTAGTGAGCTAAGCAGAAAGCTGAGAAGCAGGACCTCCAGAGTAGTAATTTCTGGATTGTTTCCTGCGCCAGTTTGGGTAAAAACAGGATGATTTGGCAGATTACTACGTGGCTGAGAAGCTGGTGCAGGGGCAGGGCTTCAGGTTCTTGGATCATTTGGATCTCTTCTGTGGGAGGTACAACCTGTTTAAAAGTGACAGGTTGCACCTGAGCCCAAGGACGACCAATATTCTCACGGGCAAGTTTGTTAGAGTCATTGGGGGGGGGGGGGGTGGAAACCATAGTGAAAGGACTCAGAATAGGATAGATGGTAAAAAAGCAAAGATAGAATGCAGTCAGACTATTGGGAAGGGCAGGCAGATGATAGGACAACATTGCAGCCAGCAGAGCGCGTATCATTGCATAAGAGATGCAGAATCAAAAAAGGTAGCAAATACAGTACTCAAAGTGTTATATCTCAATGCACAGAGTATATGAAATAAGGTGGATAATCTTGTTGCACTATTATAGATCGATGTTGAGGCCATCATTAAATTGTGGCTGAAGGATGGTTGTAGCTGGGAGCTGAATGTTCAAGATTACGTGGTGTAACGGAGGGAAAGGAAGGTAGGAAGAGGGGTTGGCATGGCTCTGTGGTAAAGAATGGCATCAAGTCAGTAGAAAAATGGGACATAGGATCGGAGGATGTTGAATCCTTGTGGGTTGAGTTAGAAACTGCAAGGGTAAAAGGACTCTGATGGCACCTATATATAAGCCTCCCGACAGTAGATGGGATGTGGACCACGGATTACAATGGGAAATAGAAAAGGTCTGTCAAAAGGACGAGTTTATGATAGTATGGGAGATTTCAACATGCAGGTCAATAGGGAAAAGTAGGGTGATAATGGATCACAAGAGACTGAGGTTGTTGAATGCCTATAAGATGGCTTTTTAGAGCAGTTTGTCATTGAGCATACGAGGGGATCAGCTGTACTGGATTGGGTGTTATGTAATGAACTGGAGGTGATTATGGAGCCTAAGGTAAAGGAACCCTGAGGAGACAGTGATCACAATATGACTGAGTTCAACTTGAAATTTGATAGGGAGAAAGTAAAGTGTGATGTAGCAGTATTCAGTGGACCAAAGGAAGTTACAGTGGTATGAGAGAGGAGTTGGCCAAAGTGAAATGGAAGGAGATGCTGGCAGGGATGACAGCAGAGCTGCAATGGCATGAGTTTCTGGGAAAAATGAGGAAGGTAGATGTATTCCAAAAGTAAAGAAATACTCAAATGGCAAAATTGTACAACCATGGCTGACAAGGGAAGTCAAAGCTTAATTTAAAAGCAAAAGGGAGGGCATACAACAAAGCAAAAATTAGTGGGAAGACGGAAGATTGGGAAGCTTTTAAAAATCTACAGAGAGCAACTAAAAGAATAATTAGGAGGTAAAAGATGACATATGAAAGCAAACTAGCAAACAATATCAAAGTGGATTGTAAAAGCTATCCACTAAAAGTGGACATTGTATGTTTGGACTTTCAGAAGGCCTTTGACAAGGTGCCACACATGAGGCTGCTTACCAAGTTAAGAGCCCATGGTATTACAGGAAAACTACTAGCATGGATAGAGCATTGGCTGATTGGTAAGAGGCAGTGTATGGGAATAAAAGGATCCTTTTCTGGTTGGCTGCCAGTAACCCACAGGGATCAGTGTTGGGACCACTTCTTTTTATGCTGTATATCAATAAATTAGATGATGGGATAGATGACTTTGTTGTCATTTGCATATGATACAAAGATTGATGGAGGGGCAGGTAGTGTTGAGGAAACACAGGTAGTGTAGGCTGCAGAAGGACTTAGACAGATTAGGAAAATGGACAAGAAAGTGGCAAATGAAAATGCATGGTCACGCATTTTGGTAGAAGAAATAAATGTGAGGACTATTTTATACATGGGGAGAAAATCTAAAATTCTAAGATGCAAAGGGACATGGGAATCCTTTTGCAGAACAACCAAAAGGTTAACTTGCAGGTAGAGTCAGTGGTGAGGAAGGCAAATGCAATGTTAGCATTCATTTCAAGAGGTCTAGAATACAAGAGCAGGGATGTGATGCTGACACTTTATAAGGCACTGGTGAGACCTCACCTTGAGTATTGTGAACAGTTTTTGACCCCTCATCTAAGAAAAGATTGCTGGCAATGGAGAGGGTTCAGAGGAGATTCACAAGGATGAGTCTGGGAATGAAAACGTTATCATACGAGGAACGTTTGATGGCTCTGGGTCTGTACTCACTGGAATTCTGAAAGATCTCATCGAAACCTTTCGAATGTTGAAAGGCCTAGACACAGTAGATATGGAAAAGGATGTTTCCCTTGGTGGGGGAGTCCAGGACAAGAAGGCACAGCCTCGGGATAGAGGGAAATGCATTCAAAACAGAGATATCGAGAAATTTCTTTAGCTAGGGGGTGGTGAATTTATGGAATTTATTACCATAGGCAGCTGTGGAGGCCAGGTTGTCGGGTATATTTAAGACCGAGCTTGATACGTTCTTGATTGGACACAGCATCAAATGTTATGGGGAGAAGGCTGGGGAGTGGGGCTGAGGAGGGAAGAAAAAGGATCAGCCATGAATGAATGGTGGAGCAAACTTGATGGGCCAAATGGCCTAATTCTGCTCCTATGTCTTATGGTCTTATGCAGCCTTTTGAGGTATTGTCTATTGAAGGTGTCTTTGATGCTGGGAAGGCTAGTGCCCATGATGGAGCTGGCTGAGTTTACCACTTTCTGCAGCTTATTTCAATCCCGTGCAGTTGACCACTTAACCACCCACCCCCCCCCCCATACCAGATAGTGATGTGATCAGTTAGAACACTCTCTATAGTGCGTCTGAAGAAATTTCCACGTGTCCTTGGTTTTCTCCTCAAACTCCTAATGAAGTATAGCCACTGTTGTGCCTTCTTTGTAACTGCATTGATATATTGGGCCCAGGATAGATCCTCAGAGATGTTGACAGGCAGGAACTTGAAATTGCTTCTGATCCCTCAATGAGGACTGGTGTGCGTTCCCTTGATTTTCCCTTCCTGAGCAAATGCTTTCTTTACTGTAATGTGAGGAACTTCATAAACTGACACAAAATGCTGGTCTACAAAAAGTGGTGAGATACATGGACATATAATGCTTTTTTTTAAAGGGTGTTAGGGGATTAATATTAGCCAGGACATCAGGAGACCTCTGTTTCTCTTTGGAATTGTACCAGAGAGGCTCATGAGGATAGCGAGTCTCCATTTTATGTCTAAACTAAGGGGACAGTACCTCACACAGGGTTGAACCTTCAACCCACAGACTGATGCTCAAATCTACAACTTTCTGACTCAGCGGCAGCAAACGTAGTGAGATGCTGGTGAATTACCGGCAGCAAAGGAAATTAATGGCTTCGGGGGTGAGCAACCTCTATCCCAGAGGTGTGTATATAGGACAACAACAGAGTTTCACACTTATCAGTACTCACAATCAATAGCACTCCGAAACCCACAGCTTTTCATTCTCACTTGCCGCAATGTTGCAACAGGCTGAGGAACGAGCAGAAAACTGTCCAGCCTGCAAAAGCTATGATTCAGAACCAAACTTACCTAAGCGTTTGTGTCAAGTTCTGTAACTTCAAAACTAGTTCAAAGAAAGGCACGGGAGTCTGGGAATGTGGGTCTAACTTTGATTTTACTCTGTGAGATTACTCAAATATTGCTGAAACATTAAATACACAACACAGTATTTGAACTACATATGCAGATACAAATTGAAAAACAGCTATAGAAAGCTGCTAAAATATACAGCATTTAACTTCGATTTCTTGAGCTTCTGGTAATTGCCCACCTACCTCCTGACCCTCTCCATTCCGCATTCATGGTTCCCCCTCACACCTTCCCTTCTTACCCGCCCATCACCTCCCTCTGGTGCTCCTCCCCCTTCCCTTTCTTCCATGTTCTCCTGAGCCAGATTAAAGCATTGAGTCCCAAGAACAGAAAATGAACCCGTGTTCGGCCTACTTTTCCATGCCAGAGTAAGATTGGCCCACCTGAGCCCCTTCTATCTGCCTGCGTCTGGCCTGTCTCCTCGCTATTAGCACTGGGCGGGAGGTGCAGGAGTTCCTGGGAACCACACAGCCAGGTTCGGGAGATACAGATACAAAATTCCCTAAAAGTGGTGTCACAGGTAGATAGGGTCGTAAAGAGAGCTTTTGGTACATTGGCCTTTATCAATCAAAGTATTGAGTATAAGAGCTGAAATGTTATGATGAGGTTGGATAAGGCATTGGTGAGGCCAAATCTGGAGTATTGTGTTCAGTTTTGGTCACCAAATTACAGGAAGGATATTAATAAGGTTGAAAGAGTGCAGAGAAGGTTTACAAGGATGTTGCTGGGACTTGAGAAATTCAGTTACAGAGAAAGGTTGAATAGGTTAGGACTTTACTCCCTGGAGCGTAGAAGAATGAGGGGAGATTTGATAGAGGTATATAAAATTATAATGGGTATAGATAGAGTGAATGCAAGCAGGCTTTTTCCACGAGGCAAGGGGAGAAAAAAACCAGAGGACATGGGTTAAGGGTGAGGGGGGAAAAGTTTAAAGGGAACATTAGGGGGGGCTTTTTCACACAAAGAGTGGTGGGAGTATGGAATGAGCTGCCAGACGAGGTGGTAAATGCAGGTTCTTTTTTAACATTTAATAATAAATTGGACTGATACATGGATGGGAGGTGTATGGAGGGATATGGTCCGTGTGCAGGACTAGGCAGAAATGGTTCGGCACAGCCAAGAAGAGCCAAAGGGCCTGTTTCTGTGCTGTAGTTTTTTCTATGGTTTCTATGTTACCCTACAGCTATTGAGCTCCTGGACTGACCTCACCTGCCTCAGCACTGAACCAACTCCACCGCCGGTAGACTCACCTTCAGAGACTCTGCAGTTCATGTTCCATGTGTTATTTGCTTACTTTTTTATCGTTTGCTCAGCTTGCTCTTTTTGCACATATATATTTACTGGTCTTTGTTGTGTGTGGTCTTTCATTGATTCTATTGTCTTTCTTTGTTTTGTGGGGGCCTGCAATAAGATGAATCTCAAGGTTGAATATGATATACATATACTTAGATCATTAATTCACTTTGATTTGATTTGACCTTTGGCACCTTCACTAATTAAGAACCTATCAACCTCCACTTTACATATACCCAATGCCGTGTCCTCCATAGCTGTCAGTGTATATCAGTTCCACAGATCCACCACCCTTTGGCTAAAGGAATTCCTCCTCATCTCTGTTCTAAATGGACGCCGATGTTCTCTCTGAAGTGTGTGCCTGTGATTATTAATTGGTCAGGGCATGAAGGGATATGGGGAGAAGGCAGGATATTGGGGCTGGGAGGAAAAGTGGGTCAGTAAAGATGAAATGGCAGAGCAGACTCAATGGGCCAAATGGCCTAATTCTTCTCCTATATCTTATGGTCTTATGGTCTTATGGTCTAAAAAATATGCACAAAGACTGACAAAAAAACCAATGCGCAAAAGACGACAGGTTGTGCAAACACAAATATAATAAATTTAAAAAGACAAATAAACAATTAATTAATTAATTAGATGGGTAAATAGATAAATATATCAATAAAACCTGAGACAAGACAGCTCTGTAAGAATGTTTCCTGTAACGTGTGTGTGCACATATCTTTTGCTGCTAGTGCTCGAAGGAAGTTAAACTGCACACAAAAGGTTGTCACCCTCTATCTCGTTGGCATGTTAAGTATATTTCATGATCAGACACAATCACATTTCCTCTTCCAGTTACTGATATGGACAGTATTGACAACATGGAGTTAGCGATGATTTGTCCGTGGATTTTAGAACTGGCTTACTTACACTGTTTTATCGAAGAAATTATTGATTCACTATGTTGAATTCCAAAGAATTAAAGGGTGTGAAACACAAAAGAACTGCTAATTCATTTAAAGTGGAATGGCTTAATGAAACAGTAGAAACTGCTACACCGAGAGCTCATGAGGTCAGGAATGTGCAGTTGTGAAAAATATTTATGTACAATACAGAAACTAGTGTTACCTGCGTGCATTGTCATGATGCAAAAATTGCTGGAGAATTTTCAAGTGGGAAGAAATGGATAGATATTTGGAGACCTGACTTTTTAAAGCATCATTTAGCAAGCAAATCACATACGGACGGCGTGCAAAAGCACTGGTGAGAAAATCATTCATTAACTGCTAGAGGCCTGCTACGTATGTTTTGTGAGAGTACAGATAAACAAGAGCGAAAACAATCAAACACAGAGATCAAAGCTCTTATTGAAAGTAACACACATCAAAGTTGCCGGTGAACGCAGCAGGCCAGGCAGCATCTCTAGGAAGAGGTGCAGTCGACGTTTCGGGCCGAGACCTTTCGTCAGGACTAACTGAAAGAAGAGCTAGTAAGAGATTTGAAAGTGGGAGGGGGAGGGGGAGATCCAAAATGATAGGAGAAGATGGGAGGGGGAGGGATGGAGCCAAGAGCTGGACAGGCGATTGGCAAAAGGGATATGAGAGGATCATGGGACAGGAGGCCCAGGGAGAAGGAAAAGAGGGAGGGGGGAAAAACCCAGAGGATGGGCAAGGGGTATAGTCAGAGGGACAGAGGGAGAAAAAGGAGGGAGGGAGAAAGAATGTGTGCATATAAATAAATAACGGATGGGGTACGAGGGGGAGGTGGGGCATTAGCGGAAGTCTGAGAAGTCAAAGTTCATGCCATCAGGTTGGAGGCTACCCAGACGGAATATAAGGTGTTGTTCCTCCAACCTGAGTGTGGCTTCATCTTTACAGTAGAGGAAGCAGTGGTTAGACATATCAGAATGGGAATAGGATGTGGAATTAAAATGTGTGGCCACTGGGAGATCCTGTTTTCTCTGGCGGACAGAGCGTAGGTGTTCAGCAAAATGAATTCCACAAATTCAGCAAATTCCACATCCCATTCCCATTCTGACATGTCTATCCATGGCCTCCTCTACTGTAAAGATGAAGCAACACTCAGGTTGGAGGAAAACACCTTATATTCCATCTGGGTAGCCTTCAACCTGATGGCATGAACATTGACTTCTCAAACTTCCGCTAATGCCCCAGTTCCCCCTCGTACTCCATCCGTTATTTATTTATATACACACATTCATTCTTTCTCTCTCTCTCCTTTTTCTCCCTCTGTCCCTCTGATTATACCCCTTGCCCATGCTCTGGGTTTTCCTCCCTCCCCCTTTTCCTTCTCCCCGGGCCTCCTGTCCCATGATCCTCTCATATCCCTTTTGCCAATCACCTGTCCAGCTCTTGGCTCCATCCCTCCCCCTCCTGTCTTCTCCTATCATTTTGGATCTCCCACTTCCCCTCCCACTTTCAAATCTCTTACTAGCTCTTCCTTCAGTTAGTCCTGACGAAGGGTCTTGGCCCGAAACGTCAACTGTACCTCTTCCTAGAGATGCTGCCTGGCCTGCTGCGTTCACCAGCAACTTTGATGTGTGTTGCTTGAATTTCCAGCATCTGCAGAATTCCTCGTGTTTACTTTCTTATTGAAAGTGTTTTGCTGGCTGTTAAGATGAATACCTCTATATATAAACTTCAATGTGCACATGTCACTGGGAAAAAATTGCACAGCAGAAGATACAAATCATTACAAATTAGAGGGAACATTGTTGGATGCTCCTCTATTCTGAGGTTGTGCTCTCTGGTCCAACACTCCCCTCAATATAGGAAACATCCTCTCCACATTCACTCTATCCGGGCCTTTCAATATGCGATTGATTTCAATGAGATCCCTACCCGCCCCCCCACCGCCATTCATTCTTCTTAACTCCAATGTGTACAGGTCCAGAGCCATCAAGCACTCCTCATATGTTAACCCTTTCATTTCCAGGATCATTCTTGTGAAATTCCTCCAGACCCTATCCAATGCCATCTTCAAATGAAAGGACTAGAAAGGGTGGTGGGAGAAGATTAATGGAAAGTTCAAATTGTATAAATATAAGAAAGGAAATCACTTACAGGGCTTGGCAAATTGCAATAGAAAGGGACCAACCTGATAATTTTCTCCAAGACTTGGCAGAGAATATTAAGGAGAATCCTAAGAGATTTTCTTAAGGGAAATAAGAGTGACTAGGGAGAGAACAAACGAATTGGTCCTCAATGAGATCAGAGCAGATCTCTTTCTGGAGGATCAAATGACAAGACTCTGCCTATTGTACTTTGGACACATCGTGCGAAGAAACAGCTCGGCAAGGTGGAAGGACAACAGAAGAGAGGAGAGCCACCAAGTTGACGATGGACACAATAAAGACAGCTATAAATACAATGTTATCAACAATGGGCATATTGTGAGGATTGAAACTCATTTAGCCCGACTATCCACAGGGTTGCCATGAGTCAACAACCACTCGATGGCACTTAACAACAACAAGGGGCAAGGATAGTGTCTTTCAAAGACCAAGATAGAAATCTAAGTGTGAAACCAGTGGAGATGGTCAGAGTTTTCAATGATTATTTCTTCTCTGTTTTTACTATGAAGAAAGGTGAACACTTGGGAACCTGGCTTAGTTAATCGAGATGTTTTGGCAGCAGTTCACAGTTGCTGCATGTGTTAAGTTGTATAAAGGTAGATAAATCTCCAGGTCTGAATGAGGAGCAGTACTATGCAAAAGTCTTAGGCACATATATATTGTTAGGGCGCCTAAGTCTTTTGCACAGTACTGTAGTAATTTTATGTATTGCATCATACTGCTGCTGCAAAAAAATAATTTAATGATATATGTGAGTGATGATAAGCCTGATTCTGATATGCGTCTCCACTGTGGACTGAGAGTAGGAAGGGGGCAGGGAGAGGGGAATTGTGGTTGGGTAAAGGGGAAGGGAAGGGGAGGGAACAGGAAGCACCAGAGAGGCATTCTGTAGTAATCAGTAAACCAATTGTTTGGAATCAAATGACCTTGCCTGGTGTCTCAGGGCTGGGTGTGTCTGCACCTACGCCACCCTCCACCCTCCCTGACCCTGGCACTCCTTCTCTGTCATCTGTCCCACATCCCTCTGGCAGTGCGCTACCCTCGCCATTCCCACCATCCTTTGCTCCCACCGGATTTACAAACTCACTCTCTGCTCCACATTGACAACTAGCCATATATATGGCCAGAGACTTTTCCACAGTACTGTATGTCTAAGAACACTATGAGAAGCTAGAGTTATTCATACTAGGGCTAACCTCTGGCAAGGAACCGGAGGACTAGAGAGTAGCAAATGATGAGCTTTTATTTAATCAGGACTGTAAGGATAAACCTGGTAACTAGTCTACCATCTGTGATAGGTAGGTTGCTGAAAGATATTCTGAGGAATAAGATATACTCAATTTTGGAAGGGCAAAGGTTGACTAGGGTTGGCCCATGTGGGAGAACTCATCTTACAAATTTACAGTCGTTGAGTCATAGAGAAGGACAGCACAGAAACAGATCCTTCGGCCTATCTAGTCCACGCCAAAAACATTTAAAGTGCCTACTCCCTTCAACCTGCACCAGAACCATAGCCCTCCATATCCCTACCATCCATGTACCTATTCAAACTTCTCTTAAAGATTGAAATCGAGCTCACATGGACCACTTGTGCTGGCAGCTTGTTCCACACTCCTCACGACTCTCTGAGTGAAGAAGCTTCTCCTCATGTCCCCCTTAAACTTCTCCCCTTCCACCCTTAACCCATGACCTCTGGTTGTAGTCCCACCCAACCTCAGTGGGAAAAGCCTGCTTGTGTTTAGAAAGGTTGATGAGGGGAGACCAGCAGACATATTATATATATTTTTCAATAAGGGTTTTGATGAAGTTCCATGTGGAAGATTACTCTGGAAGGTTAGATTGCATGGCATCCGAAGAGAGGTAGCAAACTGGATACAAAATTGGCCAGAGGGTGACGGTAGAAAGATGTTTCTCAGATTGGAAGTTTGGGACCAGTGATGTGCCCCAAGGGTCAGTGGTGGGCCCATTGTTATTTGTCCTCTGTATTAACGATGGGTGACAAGAATGACTATTGTGTCTGCAGATTATACTGAAGTAGATGGTGTCATTAACAGTGAAGAGGAGGATCAGATGTTGCAGTGAGATTCTGATTGGTAGGCAGGCAGGCTGAGGAATGGCGAAAGGAAAGTAATTCAGAGAAGTGCGAACTTTGAAGGACAAATCAAGGATGGACGGGCCCATGGTACATTGTAGAACAACAGGACCTCAGAGTACAGGTGCATAGTTCCCTTAAAGTAGAGTCACAGGTAAACAGGGCAGTGAAGAAGGTCTTGCTGGCCTTCATCGGTCAGGTCATTGACTATAGAAGATGGGAAATTATGCTGGTGAGGCCACACTTGGTGTGCTGTGTTATTTACTCGTGGGTATTTTGACCTTTATGGATTGCCGTCAAGCTTCCCCGTGTGTGTAATGTACTGACTTAATGACATATTGTGAGAGGGCATTCTGGGAAGAAGGCTTACAAGTAAAATAAATTGCACATATGTTTCATTTCTTCACGTTTCCCCATCTCTCGTGTGTTACTCAAGGCCACTCAGCATCCCAGCACCACAAACATATCAGCGTTTAGTTTCGGACAGCTTCTTATAGGAAGGATATGACTAAGCTGCAAAGAGTTCAAACAGGATTGACAAGTATGTCGGTTTAAGGAACTGAGTAAGGGAAATGTTAGGCAGGCCAGGCTAATACTCGTGAATATATTAAGATAAGATGTGATTCTGGGGCTTTATAAGGTAATGGCGAGTCCTCACTTGGAGTATTGTGAGCAGTTTTTCCCTCCTTATCTAAGAAAGAATGTGCTAACATTGGAGAGGGTTCAAAGGAAGTTCACAAAAATAATTCTGGGCTTGAAAGGCTTGTCATGTGAAGAGTTTGATGGCTCTTGGCCTCTGTTCACTGAAATTCAGAAGAATGGGTGTGGGGGTGGGGGAGATCTCATTGAAACCAATTGAATATTGAAAAGTCTCACCAGAGTGGATGTGGAGAGGATGTTTCCTATGATGAGGGAGTCTCGAACCAGAACATATAGCCTCTGAATAGAGGGACATCCATTTAGAATGGGGACGAGAAGGAATTTATTTAACCAGAGAGTGGTGAGTCTGTGGAATTCATTGCCACAGGTGGCTGTGGAAGCCAAGTCTTTGGATATATATAAGGCAGAGGTTGATAAATTCTTGACTGATCAGGGCATGCAGGGTTATGGGGGGGGGGGGGAAGAAAGGATATTAGGGCTGAGAGGAAAATGGATCAGCCATGATGAAAGGACAGAGAAGACTTGATGGGCCAAATGGCCTAATTCTGCTCCCATTGCTTATGGTCTTATGGATATGCAGAGAGAGAGGGTGACTTTGTAGAGATATAAAACCATGAGGACATAGATAATTTATCCTACGTCTTAATATCTTATGATAAGCAGCACACAAAACGCTGAAGGAACTCAGCAGGCCAGGCAGCATCTAAGAAGAGGAATAAGCAGTCAATGTTTTGGGCCAAGACCCTCTATCAGGGCCCGAAACACCAGCTCTTTATTCCTCTCTAAATGCCGCTTGTCCTGCTGGGTTCCTCCAGCATTTTGTGTGCTGCTTTGGATTTGCAACATCTGCAGAATCTCCGGTACTGTATTTATAATGGAGTGAGCAGTCTTTTTTCTTTCCCCCAGGGTTGGGGAATTGAAAACTAGAAGTCATATCTTTAAGGTTAAAGGTGAAAGGTTTCATAAGGACCTAAAGAGCAACGACTTTACGCAGTGGGTGGCATATTTATAGAATCAGCTGACAGAGGAAATGATTGAAGCTGGGATATTAGATGCACTTAAGAAGTATGAGGACAGCTCTGTAGATGACAAGAGTTTAGAGGTATGGGGGCCAAGTGCTGGGACATGAAATGAGATTGAGTATACTTCTAGACTAGCAGGGGCATGCATGAATTTTTTCCCGTGTTATACAACTCCATGGCTCTATTATTCCTGGTATCACCGTGACGAAGGCTACAACAGTTAACCATTATCAAAGGAATTCTCATAATAGAACTGGGTAACCTATTCATAAAGTTTGGACAGTGAGATCAATGATTTACAAGTGAGAGTCAAATTGACCTCAGTCAATACTTCTTTGTGACGGATCCAAAGATTTTAAGTGCAGCGCTCCTTGTTATAGAACATAGAACACGGAACAGTACAACACAGGAGCGGGCACTTTGCTCCACAATGTTGTGCCGAAGTAATTAAATTAGCAATCAAATGGACAACTATTCCTCTATATTGATGTTGTGTGAATGAAGTCACTGGAGAGAAGTATGGGTAGATATGAAGCCATCTCTTTATTTGACAAAGTATCACAAGTAAGCTGACAGCTTTTGGAGTCACGAGAGAAAGAGAGAGAGTCTCATTGATCCAGCAAAGTTCTGCTTTACCCAGCACTACACAACATTTTATATGCTAAACATTAAAAAAAAACTCTGGTCAATTCAAACAAATCCATATTTACAATGTTTCCTTTGAAATACATGTAACAGTTTCAAATTCGTGCAAAGGCAGGCAATCAATTAAGTGCCTGTTTCCTGGACTGCCTGCTCTGCATTTTACTGCTCTGAACTCAATTTAATCTCAATGCACATTCAGATCTGAAGGCTAGTTGTCAAAGTCAGTTAAAATTAGCTGCTACATGTACTAACCCCAAAAATCGCTCCAATATTTTTCATATGTGTCCATATTTTTCTATTTTCCACACATTCATATGCCTATCTAAGCATCACTTAAAAGTCCCTAATGTATCTGCCTCTACCACCACTCCAGGCAGCGTGTTCTAGGCACCCATTGCTCTGTGTAAATAACCTGACCCTCACATCTCCTTTGAACTTGCTTAAATGCATGTCCTCTAGTTTTAGATGCTTCAACTCTGAGAAAAAGATACTGTCTGTCTCCTCTATCGATGCCTCTCATAATCTTATAAACCTCTATCAGATCTCCCCTTAGCCTCTGCCACGGCAGAGAGAGCAATCCCAGTTTGTCCAATTTCTCATTATTGCACTTGCCCTCCAGTGCAGGCAGCATCCCGGTAAACCTCATCTGTAATTTCTCCAAAGCCTTGACATCCTTCCTGTGATGCGGAAACCAGAACTCCATGTTATGTTCCTGATGCAGCCTAACTAGAGTTTTATAAAGCTGCAACATAACTTCCTGACATTTGAATTCAATGCCTCAACTAATAAAGGCGAGCGTGCTATATACCTTCTTAACCACACTATCAATGTGTGTGGCCACTTTCAGGGCACTAGGAACTTGGACCCCAAGATCCCTCTGCTCGTCAACACTGTATGAATAGTATCAGCAATGCTTTTGCCATTGTCCTTCTATCATCTCCCTTCCCCAGCTCTTGGCAGGAACAGTGAAACTGAGAAGATGGCCCTGTCTGTCGAACTTAATGTGGATTGTTCCATTTTTTGTGCTGTTTCATTTTCACCAGGCAGTCAAGCCACTGCAGCCAGGTATTTCACACCTACGTTTGACCCTGGTTCCTCTTCTTCACACTGACACGTTTTTGTTGTATTTATTCATTTATTGAGATACAGGGATTAAGCCCTTCTGGCCCTGTGGGCCACGGCACCCAGCAATTCACCAATTTAATCCCAGCCTAATCACAGGTTGATTTACAATGACCAATTAGCCTACTAATGGTACATCTTTGGACTGTGGGAGGAAACCAGAGCACCCGAAGGAAACTCACACGGTCACGGGGAGAACGTACAAACTCTTTACAGGCAGGGGCGGGAATTGAACCCAGGTCACCTGCACTGTAAAGCGGTGTGCTATGCACTGTGTTACTATACTACTCGCGGGTTTATTCATGTTGTCTTGAAAATGAAAGCATTTTCTTGAATTGCCTGCGAATGACAGCGTCAAACCTCAGCTTCTTCCCGACTAACATGTGCATCAAATGGTTCTCCAGTATAACGATTGTGAGAGGAATTATTGAAGACAGAATTCCCCACTTCCTCAGCCAGCCACAACACACTCATCCATCCTGATTACAGCCCATTTCCTCCCTTGAGTGAGCTGTTACCTCCCAGCTTGACTTGCCCATCTCCTGTTGCAACCTGTGTTCCATTGTAATTCATCTCTGATGTTCTTTGAAGGTTAGGCAGCCACATGTCAGGTGGTAATGCGGTCCTTCTTTAAAAGTTAACTTTATCTGCCACATGTACATCGAAGCATACAGTGAAGAGTGTCGTTTGCATCAACAACCAACACAGTCCAAATAATTGCTGGGGGCAGCCCACGAGTGTCGCCATGCCCACGATCCACTAATCCTAAACTGTGCGTCTTTGGAACGTGGGAAGAAACCAGAGCACCCTGAGGAAACACACACAGTCACGGGGAGAGTGTTCAAACTTCTTACAGACGGCGGCGGGAATTGAACCCCGGTCACTGGTGTTGAACAGCATAATGCTAACCTGCTGTGCTGTCACCTTTACATGTTGAGACGGGTTCCAGTGACACCAGCGTATCATGTGTTACGTACCCCGTAACTGGGTTGCCAAACCAGCAGAAATGGACCACACAGTTGGAGTCTGGATTACTGGATCTAAGAAAGTTTTAATAAAGAAATAAGCAACACAGTACTCTAATAGTAAGGATATAAATGCAACAGGTTAGCAATGAATAAACACACATGTACACAGAACTAGGATAATAGGATCAATCAAGCTCTATCGCATTCTAGGGGTAAATGACCAGTTTCAAGTGACGCAAAGTTCAGTTCAATTGAGTTCAGTTCAGTTCGCAGTAATCACTGTTGTGCCGTTGGGCGGGGAAAAGGAGAGAGAGCGAAAGCGAATGAATATTCAAAATGGATTCCAAACAGACCTTCGATATTCCTCGCAGTTAGCTTTCGGGCGAGTCCTTGGTAATGTCTTCTGAGGTCACTGACTGTGACCCCTCCGTTCCAGACACAATCGTTCTTCAGCGGTGAACCCGGCACCCAGGCAAGGGTGGACACACACCAGGTTCCCGCCGACTGTATCTTTCCACCCTGTGCGTCTATGGCTGGTTCCACGACCAGACCTCCAAAACTCCACCGACTTGTGGGGGGGGGGGCACACCGCTTTCAGGGTCTCATTACCTCGTGGAGTCGTGTGTGTCTGTGTCTTAGCGAACCTGCCCCTTTTTATCCCACTGCTGGGGTATCGCCTGTCCATCACACTTCCAACAGTTCAGGGTTCAAAAGGAGCCGGTCTTGACAATACTCAGACCGGTGTCTCCTTCCGTTAAACTCTCTCGTCTCTTCATTAACATTTCCAAATGCTGCTCCATTGTCTTACTTATCTCTCTCTCCTGAAGACAGGTGGCAGATCAACTATTGATCCCACTGGTGCTAGCACAGGACAGTTAACATCTTAGTCTAGGTGTTATTTTGTAACCTTCTTTCGTCACACCCCTCTCCTTTAAGGATTTTTACCGGGGTAAAAATTATAAGCATGAATACATTATTAGATACACACAAATATACATCTTCATCAGCTATTTGGCTAATACAGAGAATTTTAAGTTGTCAACACTTGGACAGACAGTCAGCAATCACACTTTCCATTCCTTTTATATATGTTATTTTAATAATCCTCTAAACCAGGCTCCAACTTAGCAAACTTCACAGTGGCCAAAAACACTGATGAATTGTGATCAGTGTAACCTCTCATTGGGTTTCGTCCCGGACCACGATAACAAGGGTCGTCCCATCCCGACTTAGTTTTCTTTTGCAAGGGCTTAGTAGGAGGGGAAGGGGTAGTACCCGCAAAGTTATTGCAAAACTTCCTACAGTACCCCACCATCTCCAACAGCCTTCTGAGGGCCCTCTTGTCTGTCGGGGTTGGGATGTCAGAGATAGCCCGCACCTTAGCTTGCATCGCTGCCAGCTGCCCCTGTGTTACCACAATTCCCAGGTAAGTGACCTTCGCGTGGCCGAACTAATTTTTTTCAAGGTTCACTATCAAGCTGGCTTCAGACAGCCGTATTACATCGCCAATATACACTTCTGTGTTCTTTAGCCCTTTCGTCACTGAATTACTCATTCTATAGGGATGTTGTTCACTAGGCTGACCTAGCGTGACAAACACCGAGAACGTCCCAGATCTTTGCATCGCCTCGGGACAATCAAACACACGTGTGCGAGCCATTTAATTAGCTCTCCTAAAGGGTCGCTTTGTTCGGGGATTAAGGGAGAGACCTTATCAGCAAAACGGGTCAACACAATAGACATCTTCCATCTGGTCGGCACCACACCTATCTTTTCAAAATGGGTCCTCCCCTTATCAGGTGGCACCTTAGCCTCATTAATTTTCATGATATCACCAGCTAGATCTGTTCTCTGACTGTGGTGGGCTTTTAACATGTTAATAGCATCTAACTGTGTTAACTCACGTCTGCAATAGTCAATAACATCCTTCCTCCTGTGCAGCCAGTAAAACTCTTTCATGATTCCGCCGACTGTTTCCCTCCCCACAAAATGTCCACCGAGGGGTATCTTATGGGCCAGGTTAAGAATCTTATCCCCATAAATTTTTGGCACCATCCCCCATTCCTCATCTGCGGGTACGGTACTTGGTCTCCCTTTCTTCCTTAGCACACCCTCCTCCACGCAATAGCCTACCGGCTCTCTTTTTAATCCTGCTTCAGAGAGAGCTGTTTCCTCGTCTCGCTCCTGCGCCTGTATAAAGTCCTTCTTTTCTAATGATAAATCTACGTTAATTTCCCCACTTCCTCCTGTTTCATTATGCTCCTTCTTTTCACTTTCTACCCCCTCCTCGTACAAGGCTGGTAGAAACGTCTCAGCAGTCTCTCTGGACATACAGCGAGTCATTGCGCAAACAGGATGAACCTGTGAGTCCAGGGGCGGGGCCTCAATGCTGGCAGGCTGACCTGTCAATCTCACTGCCGAGAACACAATTCCCCTGGCGAGGTCATTACCGAGCAAGACTTCCACGCCCTTCATCGGTAATTCGGGCCTCACCCAAATCGTGAGTAGTCCAGAGACCAAGTTGCTTTGTAGGTGTATCTGGTGCAAGGGTACTGCTTCTGTCCCTTCCCCAACACCTTTGACCCTGACCTCCCCAGTCTGGGTCTCTGAACTAAACTCTAACACACTCTTCAATATCAATGACTGACACGCACCCGTGTCTCTCCAGATCCGCACTGGAACTGGGTTTAACCCCTCCTTCACCGACACCAATCCGGCCGAGATAAACCTCTCATGCCCTTCCTGAACTTTGGCAGACCTTTCCTCTCCTAGCGGTTCCTTTACCAGCTCAATACAGCCAGTCGAAATCGCCATTTTTCCTTTCCCCGTCCCCTTCTTTGGGGCAAAGCACCTGGACGCAAAGTGTCCGACTTTTCCACAATTATAACAGACGACCCCAGGAGACTTCCTACCAGACTGCTCCTGGTCTACCTTATCCTTCTCACTAGTCCCCGGCTTACTTACTGACTTTTCCGGTGGACTCTCCCCGCCATCCTGACTACCCTTCTGGTAGCCTTTACTCGGGGCAAACGTCATTTTATGCGTCAACACATACTCATCCGCTAACTTAGCAGTTGCGGCTAACGTGGCTGCCTCCTTCTCATCTAGGTAGAGTCTCATACCTTCAGGGACACAACCTTTAAACTGCTCAATCAGGAGCAGCTGTAGCAGTCTGTCATAATCCCCATTTACCCTCTCCGAGGCTCACTAACACTCACAATATGTCTGCATCTCACGGGCAAACTCTAAATACATGCGGTCCCACTGTTTCCTCGCATTCCGGAACCTCTGCCGGTATGCCTCCGGGACCAACTCATAAATCCTGAGGATGGCCTCTTTTACTACCTCATACCTCTGGGCACCTTCCGCAGACAAAGCCGAGTAAGCTTGTTGGGCTTTCCCTTTAAGTACACTCTGAAGCAAAACAGCCCACTTATCCCTCGGCCAGTCCTGACTTGCAGCATCTTTTTCGAAATGAAGAAAGTACCGATCCACATCGGTATCATCAAATGGGGGAACCAGCCTAACCTCCTGGGTCGCCCTGAACCCTCCACCTTGGTTCGGCATGGGCCCCTGTTCTGCCCTCATCTTTAACCTCTCCAGCTCGAATTCCCTTTCCCTCTGTTTCTCTTCTCGCTCCAACTGTTTGTCCCTTTCTCTCTCTTGCCATTCTAACTGTCTCTCCCTCCCTTGCCGTTGTCGTTCTAACTGTTTCTCTACGTGTTCTAGCTGCCGTACCCGGAACTCGTGCTCGAGTCTCAGTTTTTCAAGCTGCACCTGTACTGCATCTCCACCAGGTTTTCCAATAGATATCACCTCCAGCTCCCCTTGGGGAAACACACCTTTAGATACATAGTGCTCTACGATAGGTCTGTGTATCTCCTCTCTCCTCATTGTCGACTTCCCCTTAACAAGATTCAACCGTTTGGCCACAGCTGCCAATTCCACTTTCCTGGCATCCTCTAATGCCTCCAAGGTCGGCGCCTTTAGAAATTCCTCAATCTCCATTTCTGCTGTTTGCCTTTTCTTTCTTTCGGGAATTTTAACCCAATCAATTTACCCCGTTCCAAATTTAGCCTTCGAAATCGCGGACGAGAACCCCACTTATGTTATGTACCCCGTAACTGGGTTGCCAAACCAGTAGAAATGGACCACTCAGTTGGAGTCTGGATTACTGGAACTAAGAAAGTTTTATTAAAGAAATAAGCAACACAGTACTCTAATAGTAAGGATATAAATGCAACAGGTTAGCAATGAATAAACACACATGTACACAGAACTAGGATAATAGGATCAATCAAGCTCTATCGCAGTCTAGGGGTAAATGACCAGTTTCAAGTGACTCAAAGTTCAGTTCAATTGAGTTCAGTTCAGTTCGCAGTAATCACTGTTGTGCCATTGGACGGGGAAAAGGAGAGAGAGCGAAAGCGAATGAATATTCAAAACGGATTCCAAACAGACCTTCGATATTCCTCGCAGTTAGCTTTCGGGCGAGTCCTTGGTAATGTCTTCTGAGGTCACCGACTGTGACCCCTCTGTTCCAGACACGATCGTTCTTCAGCGGTGAACCCGGCACCCAGGAAAGGGCAGACACACACCAGGTTCCCGCCGACCGTATCTTTCCACCCTGTGCGTCTATGGCTGGTTCCGCGACAAGACCTCCAAAACTCCACCAACTTGTGGGGGGGGGGGGCACACTGCTTTCAGGGTCTCATTACCTCGTGGAGTCGTGTGTGTCTGTGTCTTAGCGAACCTGCCCCTTTTTATCCCCCTGCTGGGGTATCGCCTGTCCATCACACTTCAAACAGTTCAGGGTTCAAAAGGAGCCAGTCTTGACAATATTCAGACCGGTGTCTCCTTCCGTTAAACTCTCTCATCTCTTCATTAACATTTCCAAATGCTGCTCCATTGTCTTACTTATCTCTCTCTCCTGAAGACAGGCGGCAGATCACCTGTTGATCCCACTGGTGCTAGCACAGTACAGTTAACATCTTAGTCTAAGTGTACTTTTGTAACCCTCTTTCATCACATATGACTGTCACTTTATCCAGTGTCATTAGTGTAAAAGCCACTGGGGTGAGCGCAGCAGGAAGAAAACAAGCCTAGACTAATCATTCTTTTCTCTCACAACTGAACCTCTCCATTATGCCAACATCCTCATAAATCCTGTTTGCACCCACTCCAGTGCTGTCGCTGTCCTCCAGAACATCATCGTCTGCAGTCCAGAACATCATTCAGAGGTCAAACCTGCATTTTACACTTTAGCAACCTCCATCTTTGTCGTGGCTGTGATTGGGCCACAAAATGTAATTATTCTGTTTGCCTTCTTAACTATCATATCTGTCCTCTTACCGTCAAGAACTTGTGGACATGCACGTCACGGTCTCTCTTCTACACCTAACACTGTTCTACCATATTGTTGTGTATTTAATATTTCAGTAATATTTGAATAATATTATTCAATGGAATAATCCTCCCTTTGGGAGCAGAAGATGGCAGCGTGACACAGCGTGTGCGGCCGTTCCGATTGAATATCGATATGTGTAACTGGGTCCGTGCATCAATCCGGATTTGATGGGGACAGCCTTGAAGCACAGAGGAACATCTGGAGAAACTTCTGAAATGCCTGCTTCGCTGCCGCTGCTACTGTGCGATCGAGAATCTCCGGAGACGAAGGCCCCAAATCCTCGGCTTTGCACATCGCCTGTTGCCGGGGCCGGGGTCGAAACACTCAGCAGAGATGGTGTTCGGTGCATTGGTGTCGGAGAGCTGGTCGGAGGGACCAGAGTTTTTCGGATGGACTTGGAGTCTTTCAGATGGACTTGGAGTTGGACTGTGGTTGGATGCTTCCGGGATGCTGCATCAGCAAGTTTGCAGCGCTGGAGGTTTACCGTCTGCGTGAGATGATGGGACTTTCCAGAGACTTTGAGATTTTTACTGTGCCATGGTCTGTTCTTATCAAATTATGGTATTGCTTTGCACTGTTGTAACTATATGTTATAATTATGTGGTTTTTGTCAGTTTTTAGGTCAATTTGTCATGTGTTTTCATGATATCATTCTGGAAAAACATTTTTATCATTTCTTAATGCATACATTACTAAATGACAATAAAAGGGATCTGCGTGTCCTCATAATCATATTGTAAACACATTGTTGATTAAGCATTCCTTATTTGTTTAAATGATTCTTTATAGATTATATGTAAAAAACATGAATTGTATACAACAGCATAGTACCACGTGATAAAGTAAACATAAAGTTAGACACACATTTCAGACCCCTGTGTCTTCCTTTGAATTAGTTTAATGTTTTGAAGTTACAAAACATAACACTTAGTGTGTAATCCCTTGCTTTGTTTTGCCCTGTCCAAACATACATGAGAGTTTCTGCAGAAGCTGGAAATCCAAAGCAACATATATAAAATGCTGAAGGAACTCAGCAGGGCAGGCAGCATTCATGGAAATTAATATACAGATGATGTTTTAGGCCGAGACCTGAAACGTCAACTGTTTGTTCATTTCCACTGATGCTGCCTGACCTGCTGAGTTTCTCCAGCATTTTTGTGCGTGTTGTTTAAGAGAACAACTACCTGGAAAGAATTCACTTTGCCAATTATCTGCCAAACTTTTGTCTTCCTACAGTTTTCTTGCTCATGACTAACCAACTGAGAAGAACTCTTAATTATACATAGTACATACTTTATACTTTATACCTTATTGTCGCCAAACAATTGGTACTAGAATGTACAATCATCACAGCGATATTTGATTCTGCGCTTCACACTCCCTGGATTACAAATATTAAATATTAAAGATATTAAAAATAGTTAAAATTAGTAAATATTAAAAAATTTAAATTTTAAATCATAAATAGAAAATAGAAAAATTGGAAGTAAAGTAGTGCAATAAAACCGAGAGGCAGGTCCGGATATTTGGAGGGTACAGCCCAGATCCGGGTCAGGATCCGTTCAACAGTCTTATCACAGTTGGAAAGAAGCTGTTCATTAATCTGTACATACATTTGAATCTCCAAACCATCTGTAACAAACAAACGAAGGATACAGGCTGACAGTTGCTGATACCCAATGATAACAGTCTTCCAGTGACTGAAACACTCGTCTACTATTAAACTTTGCTTCCTGGGAGTAAATTAATTTTGGATCCATTTTACAATCTCCCCTTGGATTCCACTCTTAGTGGATAGACCACGTCAGGAATCTTGCTGGGACTTCATTGTTCACTACTTGCATTGACCCCTCTTACCATATATTATCCACTAGCCCACAGCCCACCCCCCAACCCAACAGGACCACTTTGTCAAAGAAATTCAATTGTTCAGTGGACTCTTTAGAAAACCTTCTACACATAAATCTGCAATGACTTGCCTTGGTTAATCTGTACCTTACCAAATTATATAACATATTGTTCAGTAATGATTTACCAATGACGCTGAATAAACAAATGGACCTTTCTACCTTGTTAGATAAAAACGTCATTCATGTTCCCTCCTGCAGCCGAAAAACATCATAAACTGGTGGATCAAAGACTTTAATTCTCTCTGTATCCTGGGATGTAGTTCACCCGACTTCTGAGAGAATCCTCCAACTTCTGGTAATTCCCTCCCCCTCCCTTCCCCTATCCCTATTTCACTCTGTCCCCTCCCCCAGCTGCCTATCACCTCCCTCATGGTTCCACCTCCCTCTACTACCCATTGTGTTTAGATTATGAGGACACGCAATCCTCTTTTATTGTCACTTAGTAATGCATGCATTATAGAATATTCCTCCGGTGTGATACCACAGAAACACAGGACAGACCAAGACTGAAAAACTAACAAAAACCACATAATTATAACATACAGTTACAACAGTGCAACAATACCATAACTTGATGAAGAACAGGCCATGGCACAGTAAAAAAGTTCGAAGTCTCTCGAAAGGCCCACATCTCACGCAGACGGGAGAAGGAAGAAAACTCTCCCTGCCGTGTCCGACCACAGTCCGACTCTGAGTTGTCCGAAAACTTCGAGCTCCAATCAGCCCTCTGACACCGAGTACTGAGCACCATCTCTATCCGAACGACTCGACCTCAGCCTCGGTTGCCAGCAGCAGGCAAAGCCGGGGATTTTGGAGCCTCCCCTCCGGAGATTCTCGATCGCACAGTAGCAGCGGCAGCGAACCGGGCATTTCAGAAGTTTCTCCAGATGTTCCTCTATGCTTCTCACGTCTGTCTCCATCAAATCAGAATTGTGAACGGCATCCTACTTACAAATACGATATCATTTCACCAGAGAGCTGCGCGCGCTGCGTCGCACCGCCATTCCTTTTTTCCCCTATTCCTTCTTCACCTTTCCTGCCTATCACCACCCTGCTTCACCTCCCCCACCCCTTACTGGTTTTTCACCTGGAACTTACCAGCCTTCTCCTTCCCACCCTCCCCCCACCTTCTTTATAGGGCCTCTGCCCCTTCCCTCTTCAGTCCTGACGAAGGGTTCTGGCCCGAAACGTTGACTGATCGTTTCCACGGATGCTGCCCGACCTGCTGAGATTCTCCAGCGTGTTGTGAGTGTCTTTACAAGATGGGTGACCCCAGCTATTGTACACACCCTTCAGAGATTGTCTGCCTGGCATCAGTGAACACATAACCAGCACTTGTGATATGTACCAGCTGCTCGTATGACCAACCACTACCTGCTCCCATGGCTTTATGGGACCCTGAAAGGGGTGGGGGAAAGCTAAACAGCTGCTACACCCTGCCCAAGGGTGATCTGCATGCTAGCGCAGGGAAGGAGTGCCTCAGACCTCCTTCGACAGAGCATACCGCCGTCCCGCAACCCATTTTATTTCTATAAGTCTACAAAAAGGTTCTTTCGCACTCCAGTCTATTGCCTCAAGATTCAAGAGTCAAGTTTATATTTCACATGTACATTAAAACACCCAGTGAAATGTTTCACTTGCGTTAACCACCAGCACAGCCGAAGTCGTGCTGGGGCGAGTATCATCACACATTCCGGAGGCAACATTACCTACCTACAGTGTTTGGTAAAACCACACAAAACACAACAAGCAACAAAACAACAACAGCAAACCAGGCCCTGTTTCTTCCTCCCTCCTACTCACATTCACAGTCCTTTAACCCCAGGATAGGCCTCCAGCAGACAGAGCCAGGCCTGCAGACACTGGGCCTTGACCTCCGCAGCAGTCTTGCAGATTTGGATCCAGCCAATGGGCTTCGACTACCAGACATCCGATTCGACCCCCGGGCCTCCATCCCAGGACGGACCGACCACCATAATATTACTTCCGGCGTAAGATGGCAGCACGTTCAATCCCGTCGGCTTCTACGGGGATCAACCGAAGTTGTTATTGTCTTTTTGAAATGTATTTTTTTATGGTCACAGGACCATGCTGATCATTACGAACTTAAAGTACTGCAGGCCTACCCCATCAGTGAGCTGCTTTTTGGCGGTAAGAAGCTGAAGGAGCTGGACTGGTGCGGACCGTGCCTCTGCTTGGGTCAGAGAGGCATCGGAGGAATCGGTACGCAAAGGCGGTGTGCAATCTGACAGCGAGCGATCACCGTAGCCGATTTTCTTGTGATCACAAGACCCGGTTGTAGTGCGGACTGGGCCTCAGGCTGCCGTGCCGCCTATTTACAGCCGCCCAGGAGAAAGGTGTTACAGTCGACCCCCTCCACCGGAGGCGGTGTGGTGCGATTTCCAAGTTGGAGGGGGTGCCGCACCCAGCATGTGTCTGGTAGAAGACAAGCTGTACTATGTTCAACCTCACACTGCTGCAACACTCATGGGCTCAAGGCCTTGGGTTATTTTTTTTGTGTGATTGAATATCTTAGATGTGCTTGCAATCTTATATATGCTATATGTGCCTTGTGCTGTGTGTGACTGTTGGTATTGTGTTTAGTACCTTGGCCCTGACGCATACCAAGGTTGCAGTCTACAGGGCCGGCGTCCTCAGCACACTGCTTTACGGCAGCGAGACTTGGAGCCTCTACTACAGACAAGAGCGGTGTCTCAACACCTTCCACCTTCGCAGTCTGAGACGCATCCTGGACATCACGTGGACTGACCGAGTCATCAACAATGAGGTCCTGGCCTACGCCCAGATACCCAGCCTCTTCACCCTGCTCCAACAACGCCGACTCCGCTGGCTGGGCCATGTACACCGCATGTCAGACGAGAGGATCCCGAAAGACCTGCTGTACGGGGAACTGGCCTCCGGCAAGAGAGCACGAGGGCGGCCCCATCTTCGTTTCAAAGACGTTTGCAAGAGAGACGTGAAGTCACTGAAAACGAACGTCGAGAGGTGGGAGGACATCGCAAGCGATCGCTCACACTGGAGGCTGGAAATACGCAGAGGTCTAAAAAGGGGAGAAGAGAAGCTGAGGCTTGCTGCTGAAGAAAAGCACACTCACTGAAAAAACAGCACCAAGACAACACTGGAGGACAGCGCCTTCAAGTGCAGTCGATGCAGCCGAGACTGTCACTCCCGTGTGGGACTCTACAGCCACAACAGACAGTGCTCTAACACAGACTGAAACAAGACTTTCCAGGCGCAGATCCATGGTCTCGCGAGACTAACGGATGCCACCACCTTGGCCCCGAAGTAGGACTGTTTCATTTGACTGTATTCATGGGTATTCAAGTATGGTTGAATAACAATTAAATTTAAACTTGAACTTGAACTCCAGACTTGCCTAATAATGACAATGTCATCCTGTTAGTGTCATTATCATTGCCATGCAAAGGTGCTATGATGGGAAAGGTTCTGTGTTTAAACAACATATTGAAAGGGAACTGAGTGGGTTTCATTCCAGTGGCAGTATGGTATCAGTGTTTCTAAATCTTCAATGTCAACCATGGGAATCAATATTGCCATTTTTTATGTAGAAATGCAAGTGTTGTGGAGAGCCAGACCACATGGGATTGGTGAAGGAAATAGTTAAATTGCAACAAACACATGTTAGCAAGTGATTTGCAAAATCCTGATCCCGTTTGCATGAATCATCGCACAAGCATTTCCTTCAGGTTGTAGACTCTTGAAAGTTCATTTCAAATCCTCTTACTTTCTCAGATCATAGTGGGACTTGAAGCTTAGTCAGCTTTTATGTGCGCAAGCAGCAAAATTTCCTTTCCCATTCAGCCCTAAAGGAACAACCCCTCAGACCCCTCAAAGCTGGTTTATTCTGAGTTAAATTCTTTCTTAACTGCAGTTCTGGCTTTATTACAGAGCAATGTTCCTCCTCAACTGTAAAGACCAGCGTGCACGAAAATCTTGTGCTGTGTAATTTTTTGCCCAGTGACAACATGTGCGCACTGAATAATTTCTTCCATAAAAACAGTAAACATAAGCCAGCTCTAAAATCTGCAGATGAATTATCGCAAGCTCCATGTTGTCAATACTGTCCGCATCAGAAACCAGGACAGGAAATGTGACTGTATACGATCTTGAAATATACTTAATGAGGTAGAGGGTGACAACCTTCTGTGCGCTAATTGCAAAAGATGTGTGCGGGTGCAAACGCACGCACACCTTAGAGGGAACATTGTTACAGAGTTGTCTTTTTCTCAGGTGTTGTTTATATATTTGTCTATTTATCTGTCTAATTAATTAATTAATTAGAAACATAGAAAACCTGCAGCACAATACCGGCCCTTTGGCCCACAAGCTGTGCTGAACATGTACTTACTTTAGAAATTACCTAGGGTTACTCTATTTTTCTAAGCTCCATGTACCTATCCAGGAGTCTCTTAAAAGACCCTATCGTATCTGCCTCTACCACCGTTGCCGGCAGCCCATTCCACGCACTCACCACTCTCTGTGAAAAAAACTTACCCCTGACATCTCCTCTGTACCTTCTTCCCAGCACCTTAAAACTGTGGCCTCTCATGTTAGCCATTTCAGCCCTGGGAAAAAGCCACTGACTATCCACATGCTCAATGCCTCTCATTTATTAAGCAACACACATCAAAGTTGCTGGTGAATGCAGCAGGCCAGGCTGCATCTCTAGGAAGAGGTACAGTCCTGCTGCGTTCACCAGCAACTTTTATGTGTGTTGCTTGAAATTCCAGCATCTGCAGACTTCCTCGTGTGTGCCTCTCATTTATTGGTCTGTTTATTTGTTTATTATTATTGTATTTGCACTATTTGTCCTCTTTTGTACATTGGTTGTTTGTCAGTCTTTGTTCATAGTTTTTAGATCATAAGATATAGGAAAAGAATCAGGCCACTTGGCTCATCGAGTCTACTCTGCCATTTCTTCATGGCTGATCCACTTTTCCTCTCAGCCCTAATCTCCTGCCTTCTCTCTGTATCCCTTCATGCCCTAACTAATCAAGAATCTATCAATCTCTACCTTAAAGAAGAGAAGAGAAGATGGTGGCATTTGAAAACTTTCAATAAGGTTATTACTCATTCTTCTGAATTCAAGTGAGTAGAGGCCCAGAGCCATCAAACGGTTTTCATATGACAGGCCCTTCAATTTTGGAAAATTTTTCGTGAACCTCTTTTGAACCCAACCCACATCCTTTCTTAGATAAGGGGCCCAAAACTGCTCACAGTACTCCAAGTGAGGCCTCACCAGAGTCTTATAAAGCCTCAACATTTCATCTTTGCTTTTATATTCTAATCCTTTTGAAACAAATGCTAACATTGCATTTGCCTTCCTCACCACTGATACAACCTGCAAATTAACCTTTAGGGAATCCTACACAATGACTCCCAAGTCCTTTTGCATCTCAGATTTTTGAATTTTCTCTCCATTTAGAAAATAGTCAGCCCTTCCATTCATTTTCTAAAGTGCATGACTATACACTTCCCAACACTGTTTTCCACCTGCTACTTCTTTGCCCATTCTCCCACTCTGTCTAAGACCTTCTGTAGCATCTCCGCTTTCTCAAAACAACCTGGCCCTCCACCTATCATCCACAAACTTGTCTACAAAGCCATCAATTCCATCATCTAAATCATTGACATATAACATAAAAAAAATTGGTCCCAACACAGACCCCTCCGGAACACCACTAGTCACCGGCAGCCAACCAAAAATGGCTCCCTTTATTCCCACTCTTTGCTTCCTGTCAACCAGCCAGTGCTTTATCCAGGCTATTATCTTTTCTGTAATACCATGTGCTCTTAACTTGTTAAGCTACCTCATGTGTGGCACTTCGTCAGAGGCCTTCCAAAAATCCAAGTACACAACACCTATCAATTCTCCTTTGTCTTTCCTGTTTGTTATTTCTTCAAAGAATTCCAACAGATTAGTCAGGCAAGATTTTCCAATAAGGAAATTATGTAGACTTTGGCCTATTTTATCATGTGCCTCCAAGTACCCAAAATTGACAATTGACTGCAACATCTTCCCAACGACTGAGGTCAGACTGTGACCTATAATTTACTTTCTTCTGCCTCTCCCCTTCTTGAAGAGTGGAGAGGGAGTGACATTTGCAATTTTCCAGTCTCTGGAACCTTACCAGAATCAATTAGTTCTTGAAAGATCATGACCAATGTTTCCAAAAACTCTTTAGCCACCTCTTTCTGGTCCAGGTGACTTATCCACATTTAGACATTTCATTTTCCCAAGAACCTTCTCCCTAGCCATGACAACTTCACACACTCCTGCCCCCAGACATTGCAGCATACTGCCAGTGTCTTCCTTGTCCCCCATCATTACCTCTCCAGCATCATTTTGCCGTGGTCCGATATTTATTTTCACTTCTCTTTTACACTTTATATATCTGACGAAATTCTTTAATATTATTGGCTAGCTTAACTTCATCTTTGATCTTTTCCTTCTTGATGACTGTTTTAGTTGTCTTCTGTTGGTGTTTAAAAACTTCCTTGTCCTCCAACATCTCACTAATTTTTGCTCTAATAAATGCCCTCCCTTTGGTTTTATGATGGCTTTGACTTCCCTTGTCAGTGATGGTTGTGTCGTCCTGCCTTTAGGCTACTTCTGCTTTTAGGCGCCTTCCGAATTGCTTCCAGAAATTCCAGCCATTGCTGCTCTGCCGTTATCCCTGCTAGTGTTCCTTTCCAATCAATTTTTGCCAACTCCTCTCTCATGCTTCTGTAATTCCCTATACTCCACTGTAATATTGATACATCTGACTTCAGCTTCTCCTTCTCAAATTGCAGGGTGAATTCTATCACTGTCCTCTAAGGATTCCTTTACCTTAAGCTCTCTAATCAATTCCAGTTCTTTTCAAATCTTTTTATTGTTATATTATACAAAAGAAATAACACGAGTACATTGAAGTAACAACACTTACAATGTCTCAAAAAAGACATTATATCAATTCCAGTTCATTGTACAACACCTAATCCAGAATATCTGATCTCCTCGTGGGCTCAACCATGAGCTGCTCTAAAAAGCCATCTTGTAGGCAGTCTAAACATTTACCCTCCTGGGATCCAGCACCATTGATTCTACTATATTTATTCTTTTCTGCTGTGAATCCTTCAAGAAATTGGATCTCATATATTTACTTCCATGATAAATTTACTTGGAAATTTGAACTTTGATGCATTTCACTATATGTTTTGATGTATATATAACAAATAAAGATCATCCTTAAATCTTTAAATCTTCTTTTTGAGGGAGTCTATTGAGAGGGTTACCAAAAGAATGACTGTGTGTTGTAGTGACTGAAGATTTTCACATCTGTTGTGACTGATGTCGTCACCAGAAAGACATTGAAGCTGTTGGATATAGAAGTCTTTATTCAGCACATCATACTGGAGGCACTCGTCGAAGAGGCCCCCTGACCCAACAGTGCAATGCATTTTTATATGTTACAGAACAAAGGTAACACCAGATCAATATCTATAGTTGCAATGCATTCATAATGCTTCCTTTGAGTTACATAATAATTTTCAAATACCTGGGTCTTCTCACCAACACACTCAAAATCAGTGTTGATCACTGCTGTTTGAGCTGCATTCATGCATATGCAGACACCTTAGCTGAATGGGGTGTTTATTCCATTCATGCATATGCAGACAACTCAGTTGAATGGGGTGTTTATTCCATTCATGCATATGCAGACATCTCAGGTTAATTGTGTCTTTCCTGGTCTGCAACTTACTCTAAAATAGCTCCAGGAAGACCATTGTTCCAAGCTGCATTTTAAATCCAATCTACAATCCATATTCAGATCTGAAAGCTGGTTCCTGTAGAAATTAGTATTTGCTATATTCCATAACTCCAGAATACACCCTAACAATATCCATCAGTTTCTCTCGTGACTTAGTCCTGTCAGAACACTCTCTATATACCATGTCCCTTGAGAGCAAAGTAAGGTCTGTGTGCACATACAAACTGTTAAATGAGAAGAGAGGTTGATTTAAAAAAAAGTGATGTCTAGAGCTACGTCCACACTACACCAGATAATTTTGAAAACAAAGCTTTTTCTCTTCATTTTGACCTTCCGTCCACACTGAAATGGCGTTTTTAGCCCCCGAAAACAGAGCTTTTCAGAAACGGTCTCCAGAGTGAATAAATCTGAAAACGCCTAATATCCATTGCAGTGTGTACAGGGTAACCGGAGCTATTTAAAACCGCTGTCATGACGTGCCGGAACAGATGGCGACAGCGCGGCATTTCATTGATTTCTTCTTCTTATTATTATTACTACTTTATTGTCGCCAAAGAATTGATATTAGAGCGTACAATCATCACAGCAATATTTGATTCTGCGCTTCGCAGAACCTAACAATTTCAGAGCAGACAGCAACGAGACTGAAGCCAGAAGAGTTAGAAATGTACTCACCAAATACTTTGACCCATAGCTTACTGAATAAATAAGTATTCTCACTTTGCCCTGTTTTCTGTCCTTGCTTGTATGAAGGTGGTTTACCTATTTATTCAAGTACTTCTCTGGTAATAGACGTGTAACAGCCTAATGTAACATTGTATGGAAATACAAGATAACACTGATGCAGACATGTTTTATACATTTAACAAGGTGCTTTATTAATGCCAGACAGTTAGTCAGTTTTTCAATGTTCGTCGTCAGCCGGGTCATACTGTCCGTGAGCTCCATACGCTCCAGTATTTGTTTTTTTTTTTAGTTTTAAGTCTTCCTGCGTGAAAGCCAACAGCAATTCCTTTTAAGTCTTTCTACTCTGTAACTGGACAAACGCGCACCAAGTATACCGTTTCCTCTTCGCTTGTTTTCTGTTTGTCCTGCGCATGCCCAGTAGGAGGAGATTCACCCAAATATCTGTCTAATGTGGACAGAGATATTTTGAAAAACATTTAGTGTGGATGCCTGTGGTTTTTACTTGAAACCGGCGTTTTCAAAATTATCCCGCATAGTGTGGACATAGCCTAGGAATCTGTTGAGGAGAATGAATGTCCATTTCAGATCATGGAAACCTATAGCCACTTACAATAGTCCTGCTGTAGTGTCCTGCCAAAGGGCGGCCCGAAACGTCGACTGCACTTTTTTCCATAGATGTTGTCTGGCCTGCTGAGTTCCTCCAGCATTTTGTGTGTGTCCCTCAGATTTCCAGCATCTGCAGATTTTCTCTTGTTTGTGATTGAGCCTCTTACAATGTAATCTTGAGCAAGAATTAGCTTAAGACTATAGCAAATATTGCTAAGTAATTGATAGTGATAATCAGATACAAGGGTCAGAAGAACAAGCCTTTGTTGCATTGTACAGTTGTATAACTGGGGCGGCATGGAAGCATTGTGGTTAGCACAATGCTTTACAGTATCAGCAACTCGTGTCAGTACCTGCTGCTGTCTGCAAGGAGCTTACATTCTTCCTGCGACCACATCGGTTCCCTCCCACCGTCCAAAGATGCACAGATTAGTCAGGTTAGAGAACTGGTCATCGTAAATTGTCCCGTGATGAGACTAGGATTAAATTGGGGGCAGTGAGGGTAGCATTCAGTCCATGACAACAGACAAGAAAAGCTTGTTTTTTTATTGAGACAAGCACAATAACACACTGAGCACAATGACCCAGGGAGTGAACTTCTCCGTCATTTGCAGATGGGGGACGTGATTATTGTGCACCTCAGTTACACTCAGAGTGACCCACAAATACACAAGCGAACAACTATATAACCCGAGCTAAACGTAACAATAAATGGACTTGAACATATCACCATAATTCCGTGAGCATATTTTAAAACAAGAACAATAAATATCACTGTACTCTGGGAGCATTGCATAGAGTTCTGGTCGTCTGACTATAGAAAGGATATTGAGGGCTTTGAAGAGAGTGCACAAGAGGTTTACCAGGATGCTGACTGGTTTAGAGGGCATTGATCTGAATTGAATTGAATTTAATTTATTTCTTACATCCTTCAGATATGTGAGGAGTAAAAATCTTTACGTTATGTCTCCGTGGGAATGTGCAATATGCAAATTATAGTAATTTGTAATAAATAGTACGTACAGTAAGGTATACAATAGAACAGTCAATATAGCTTAGCAATACAATTGTGTCAGCGTAAATTAATCAGTCTGATGGCCTAGTGGAAGCAGCTGCCCCGGAGCCTGTTGGTCCTGGCTTTAATGCTGTGGTACCATTTCCCTGATGGTAGCAGATGAAACAATTTGTGGTTGAGGTGACTTGGGTCCCCAATGATCCTTCGGGCCCTTTTTACACAGCTGCCTTTGTAAATGTCCTGAATAGTGGGAAATTCATATCTACAGATGTACTGGGCTGTCTGCACCACTCTCTGCAGAGTCCTGTGATTGAGGGAAGTACAGTCCCCATACCAGACAGTGATGCAGCCAGTCAGGATGCTCTCAATTGTGCCCGTGTAGAAAGTCTTTAGGATTTGGGGACTCATGCCAAACTTCTTCAACCGTCTGAGGTGAAAGAGGCGCTGTTGTGTTTTTTTCACCGCAGAGCCGGTATGTATAGACCAAGTACGGTCCTTGGTGATGCGTATACCGAGGAACCTGAAGCTGTTCACCCTCTCAACCCCAGGTCCATTGATGACAATAGGGGCTAGCCTGTCTCCATTCCTCCTGTAGTCCACAACCAGCTCCTTTGTTTTTGCAACATTGAGGGAGAGGTTGTTTTCTTGACACCATACGCTGTCATGAGAGGCTGGACAAACTTGGGTTGACTTCTTTGGAGCGGCAGAGGCTGAGAGGAGATCTGACAGAGGTTTACAGGATTATGAGAGGCACAGATAGAGTAGCAGGGAGTATCTTTTTCCCAGGGTAGAAATGTCTCCTTCCAAAAGGCATGCTTTGAAGGTGAGAGTGGATAGGTTCAAGGGGTAAATTTTTTACTCAGAGCGTGGTGGATGCATGGAATGTACTGCCTGGTATGGTGTTAGAACAGGGGTCCCCAACCTTTTTTGCACCGCAGACCGGTTTAATATTGACAATATTCTTGCCGACTGGCCAACCGGAGTGGGGGGTGATGGGTGTTAATCACGACTGGAATATAGGTGATAAGTCAACTATAAGTCACTTATAAGTGGCTAATACACTCAATTTCGTTTCTAAAGGGGTTCATCTAACGAATTTAATATTAAACACACAGCGCATATTTTCCTTGCATGAATATAGTGATAAGTGAATCATAGCAGTGGTCCCAAACCTCCGGGCCGCGGACCGATACGTTGCCGCGATGCATGCAGCGGTACAGCGGTGGTCGGAACGCACCCAGCACATCTTTAAGAAAAAGCCGAAATAAACAAGCTAATTGATTAGGTGCTGCCCGGTACGTAAAGGTCGGCCCAGATCAGAGGCAACACAATCGGCAATCACCTCTGATCCGGGCCGACCTTTACATGCCGGGTGGCACCTAATTAATTAGCTTGTTTATTTCGGCTTTTTTCTTAAAGATGTGCTGGGTACGTTCTGGCTACTGCTGTACCGCTGCATGCATTGCGGCCCAGAGGTTCGGGACCACTGAATTATAAGTCACTTATAAGTCAATAGCATCATAACATTTTAAGTAATGTTTGGATATTAAACACACAGCACATATTTTCCTCGTATGAACATATAAAATCATTGCAACACACCAATATCGCTGAATCACTGGGAGCCCTGGGCTTGTTTCCCTGCAACAAGACGGTCCTATTGAGGAGTGATGGGAGACAGCGATACTCGAAGGGGGTTCCTTATGTCCAGTCTATTCCGCGATTTAGTTTTCGTTGCATTCATTGCAGAAAACTCCGCTTCGCAGCGATATGATGTTAGAAATGGAAGCAATGTTTTCAGTGCTTTCGTGGCTATCTCAGGATATTCAGCCTTGACTTTGATCCAGAATGCCGGCAGAGATGTTATGTCAAACATACTTTTCAGCCCACCATCATTTGCAAACTCAAGGAGTTGATATTTTTCCCATGCTGACATGGGAGATTCACCAGAAATATTCACAAATGGATCACGGACCCATTCCTTCGCATGTCTTGGGTCACTGATGACCTTGCTTGCGTAATGACCTCGCGTGCGTTAAAGCTCAACAGTGGGCGTGACAGGGAATGAGGAAAGGTGCAGCTACATCGTTTCATATCGCCAACTCATATCGTTTCCTCGCGGCCCGGTAGCACATGCTTTGCGGCCCGGTGGTTGGGGACCACTGTGTTAGAGGATATACATTAGAGGCTTTGAAAAGACGTTTAGAGAGGCACATGAATGTGAGGAAGATGAAGGGATATAGACGTTGTGTAGGTAGGAAGGATTAGTGTTTGGGGGGGCGGAATTTAGATTTAGTTTTCAGCCGTTTGGGCGCAGCATTGTGGGACAAAGGGCCTGTTCGGGTACTGTACTGCACTGTACCCTATGTAATGCAAAGTAGGAGATTCACTCACAAGTTTATTTATTTTAGTTGGTGTTCTGTATATGCCAAAGGTACAAGTGTCACAGAACTCAGCTTTCTGCAGGAGCAGCACAGCACATTACAAAGACAAACATGAGTTAACGTTGTTCCAATGTAAAGAACATACTTGGCAAAATAAACACAGAGACGTTAGTGAGAGAAGAAGATGAATATATTCTGAGGTTGTTTAGGATTTTTCAGGTCGGATCGAGAATCTGACGGCAGTGGGGAAGAGGCCGTTGTTGAACCTTGAGTGTTGGGTCTGTGGGGTCCTGTACGTCCTGCCTGTTGAGAGCATCGAGAAGAGGGGGGCATGCCCTGGATGCTGGACGTTCTGATGGATTTTGCCTTCTGAGATATCATGTCTTATAGATGCCCTAACGGTAGGAAGAGCTGTACCCGTTATGGACCAGGCTGAGCTCCATACCTTCCAGAGCCTCCTGCATCCCTGTGCATTGCAGTGATGCAGCCACTGGACATACGTAGAAGTCTGTCAGAGACCTTCGTGTGGAGTCTTTAAACTTCCAAGAAATCGGAGACATTGGCGTGCCTTCCTCATGGTTGCATCTAGATGCTACGCCCAGGGTAGATCCCTGAGATGTTGATGGCCAGGAATTGAAGCTGCTCTCCCTTTCCACTGTTGACCTCTCAGTGAGGACCGGTGCACCTTTGTCTGAATTTCCCTTCATGAGGTACATTGTCAATGCCTTTTCTGACATTGAGTGCAAGGTTATTGTGATATCACTCAAGCAGCTGGCCTGCTCACTTCCTTCCTTTCCTCCATCCATGATTCTGTCAACAACAGTGGTGTCATCAGCAAATTTCTAGCTGCCTTTAGCTGATTAAGCAGTAACATATTTATTCAATTGATTCTTCCCCTGCGGGGGGAGAGGGACCTATTCATCTGCATGGTGTAGACCATACACTCACCCCAATTGTACTAAATATGACGATTTTAAGGACATCTGGATTTAGGGTGCAATAACTTCAAAGTTTTACCACAGTTCAGTTATCCCCTTTAAACCAACCATTTTTTTACTATTGTATTTCCTTACTTTTCCTGTGAACGCCAGCAAGAAAATGAATGGTAACATTATACTTACATAAGAAATAGGAGCAGGAATAGGCCGTCTGGCCTTTTGAGCCTGCTCTGCCATTCAATAAGATCATGGCTGATCTGGCCATGGACTCATCTCCACCCACCTACCTTTTCCCATAACCCTTAATTCCCCTACTTTGCAAAAATCTTGTCTTAAATATATTTACTGAGTTAGCCTCCACTGCTTCATTGGGCAGAGAATTCCACAGACTCACTACTCTCCGGGAAAAGCAGTTCCTCCTCATCTCCGTCCCAAATCTCCCACAAATCTTGAAGCTATGTCCCCTAGTTCTCATCTCACCTACCAGTGGAAGTAACTTTCCTGTCTCTATCTTATCTGTCCCTTTCATCATTTTATATGTTTCTATAAGATCTCCTCTCACCCTTCTGAATTCCAGTGAGTACAGTCCCAGGCAACTCAATCTCTCCTCGTCTCTTACTTTGATAATAAACTTACTTTGAACTTTGAACCTGAAATGTGAGGGTGACCAATCAGCTGCTTCTGACTTGACTCTCCCTGCTTCTGCATGACCTTCAGGTTGGAAATGATAGATGATGGCTTTTTATTTACAATAGAAGACACCAAAGGAAATCAATCTTTAGAAACAATAGCACACTGATAATTCTGTTATTGCAAGCATGTGTTTTCTCTTATTAAATCAACCAGGACTGGATAAACAATCTGTGAACCGAGAATTCAAGTATGCACTCTGTTACAAGCCAAGTCAGCAAAGAGTTAGAAATAGTGAAAGGCAGCTATGCAAATTGTACACGCTATCATAAGATGTGGTGTTAGCCCATAAGGCCATAACAGATAGGAGCAGAATTAGGCCATTCAGCCCATCAAATCCATTTCATCATGGCTGATCTCGGATCCCATTCAATCCCATACACCTGCCCTCTCACCATATCCCTTGATGCCCCGACCAATCAGGAAACTATCAACGTCCATTTTAAATATACCCACGGACTTGGCCTCCACCGCAATCTGTGGCAGTGCATTCCACAGATCCAGCACTCTTTGACTAAAAAAAATCCTCTTTATTCTGTCCTAAAAGGCCACTGCTCAATTTTGAGGCTGTGCCCTCCAATTCTGGATACTCCCACTAGAGAAACATAGAATACCCACAGCACAATACAGGCCCTTCGGCTCACAAAGTTGTGCCAAACATGTCCTTACCTTAGAAATTACCTAGGGTTACCCATAGCCCTCTATTTTTCTAAGCTCCATGTACCTGTCCAGGAGTCTCTTAAAAGACCCTATCGTATCCGCCTCCACCATCGTCATTGGCAGCCCACTCCAAGCACTCGGCACTCCCTACATAAAAAACTTACCACTGATATCACCTCTGTACCTACTACCAAGCAACTTAAAACTGTGCCCTCTCATACCAGCCACTTCAACCCTAGGAAAAAGCCTCTGACTATCCACACGATCAATACCTCTCATCATTTTATACACTTCTATCAGGTCACCTCTCATCCTCTGTCACTCCAAGGAGAAAAGGCCGCGTTCACTCAACCTATTCTCATAAGGCACGCTCTCCAATCCAGGCAACATCCTTGTAAATCTCCTCTGCACCCTTTCTATGGCTTCCGCATCCTTCCTGTAGTGAGGTGACCAGAACTGAGCACAGTACTCCAAGTGTGGTCTGACCAGGGTCCTATATAGCTGCAACATTACCTCTCGGCTCCTAAACTAAATCACACGGTTGATGAATGCCAATGTACCATATGCTTTCTTAACCACAGAGTCAACCTGCGTAGCAGCTTTGAGTGTCCTATGGACTCAGACCCCAAGATTCCTCTGATCCTCCACACTGCCAAGAGTCTTACCATTAATGCTATATTCTGTCATCATATTTGACCTACCAAAATGAAGCACCTCGCACATAGCTGGGTTGAACGCCATCTGCCACTTCTCAGCCCAGTTTTGCATCAATGTCCCACTGTAACCTCTGACAGTCCTCCACACGATCCACAACACCTCCAATCTTTGTGTCATCAGCAGATTTACTAACCCATCCCTCCATTTCCTCATCCAGGTCATTTATAAAAATCATGAAGAGTAAGGGTTCCAGAACAGATCCCTGAGGCACACCACTGGTGGCCGACCTCCATGCAGAATATGACCGTCTACAACCACTCTTTGCCTTCTGTGGGCAAGCCAGTTCTGGATCCACAAAGCAATGTCCCCTTGGATCCCATGCCTCTTTACTTTCTTAATAAGCCTTGCATGGGGTATCTTATCAAATGCCTTGCTGAAATCCATATACACTAATCTACTGCTCTACCTTCATCAATGTGTTTAGACACATCCTCAAAAAATTCAATCAGGCTCATGAGGCACAACCAGCCTTGACAAAGCCATGCTGACTATTCCTAATCATATTATGCCTCTCCAAATGTTCATAAATCCTGCTTCTCAGGATTTTTTCCATCAACTTACCAACCACTGAAGTAAGACTCATTGGTCTATAATTTCCTGGGCTATCTCTACTCACTTTCTTGAATAATGGAACAATATCTGCAACCCTCCAATCCTCTAGAACCTCTCCCGTCCCCATTGATGATGCAAAGATCATTGCCAGAGGCTCAGCAATCTCCTCCCTCACCTCCCGCAGTAGCCTGGGGTACATCTCGTCCAGTCCCGGTGACTTATCCAACTTGATGCTTTCCAAAAGCTCCAGCACATCCTCTTTCTTAATATCTACATGCCCAAGCATTTCAGTCCACTGTAAGTCATCCTTACAATCGCCAAGATCCTTTTCCGCAGTGAATACTGAAGCGAAGTTCTCATTAAGTACCTCTGCTCTCTCCTCTGGTTTCATACACACTTTTCCACTGTCACACTTGATCGGTCCTATTCTCGCACATCTTATCCTCTTGCTCTTTACATACTTGCAGAATTCCTTGGGATTTTCCTTAATCCTGTCTGCCAAAGCTCCTTCCTGCTAGCCTTATAATCTTCTAGATCTCTATCATTACCTAGTTTTTTGAACCTTTCGTAAGCTCTTCTTTACTTCTTGACTAGATCTACAATAGCCTCACTCCAGGGAAATAACAACCGATATTTGGGAAATCAAAATCTCCCACCATGACAACCCTATTATTATTACACCTTTCCAGAATCTGTCTCCCTAGCTGCTCCTTGATGTCCCTGTTACTATTGGGTGGTCTATAAAAAACACCCAGTAGAGTTATTGACCCCTTCCTGTTCCTGGCTTCCACCCACTGAGACTCCGTAGACAACCCCTCCATGACTTCCTCCTTTTCTCCTTTTGTTCATAATACTCCTTGCATTAAAATGGACACATCTCAAACCATCGGTCTGAGCGCGTCCCTTCTCCATCACCTGCCTATCCTCCCTCTCGCACTGTCGCCAAGCTTTCTCTATTTGTGAGCCAACCGCCTCTTCCTCCATCTCTTCAATTTGGTTCCCACCCCCCCAGCAATCCTAGATTAAGCTCTCCCCAATAGCCTTAGCAAACCTCCCCGCCAGGATATTGGTCCCCCTGAGATTCGAGTGCAACCCATCCTTTTTGCACAGGTCACCCTGCCCCAAAGGTGGTCCCAATGATCCAGAAATTTGAATCCCTGCTCCCTGCTCCAATCCCTCAGCCACGTATTTGTCCTCCACCTCACTCTATTCCTATACTCACCGTCCCGAGGTGACTACCTTTGTGGTCCTGCTTCTCAACTTCCTTACTAACTCCCTGTAGCCTGTTTTCAGGACCTCCTCCCTTTTCCTACCTATGTCGTTGGTACCAATATATACCACGACTTCTAGCTGTTCTTCCCATTTCAGGATATCGTGGACACGATCAGAAACATTCCGGACCCTGGCACCTGGGAGGCAGACTACCATCCATCCTTCTTGCCTGCGTCCACAGAATCGCCTGTCTGACCCCCTAACTATAGAGTCCCCTGTCACTGCTGCCATCCTCTTCCTTTCCCTACCCTTCTGAGCCACAGAAAACATCCTCTCCACATCCACTCTACCTGTCCTTTCAACATTCAGTAGGTTTCTAAAAGATCCCCACGCCATTCTAAATTCAAGTGAGTACAGGTGCAAAGCTGCCAAATGCTCCTCATATGTTAATCCCTTCATTCCCGGAATCATCCTTGTGAGCTTCCTCTGGACTCGTTCCAATGATAATCCATCCTTTCTGAGATAAGGGCCCAAAACTGCTGACAGTACTCCAAGTGCGGCCTGGCTAGTGTCTTATAAAGCTTCAGCATTACCTCCTTGTTTTTATATTCTATTCCCCTTTTATGCTGCATCAGACCTGGCGTACAATGATTTCATTCTACTTTGCAGTCGTACTGAAAAATGACAATGAACAATCTTGAATCATGAATCAAAGAAAGAACCAGCAATATGCACCTTCTGCAGAACAAATTCAAAGTGAGAGCAAATGGGGGCGCGATGGTAGCGTAGTGATTGGAACAACACTGAACAATGCCAGTGACCGGGGTTCAATTCCTGCCACTGTCCGTAAGGAGTTCGTACTTCCTCCCTGTGACTGTGTGGGTTTTCTCTGAGCGCTCCAGCTTCCTTACCCATGGCCCAAAGATGTACCAGTTGGTCAGTGTAAATCGCCCTGCGGTTAGGCTAGGCATAAATTGTGGATTGTTGGACTGAGAGGGCCTATTCCGTGTGTATCTCAATAAATAAACAAATATCCACATCCTTCATAGCCCATCTTCAGATCTTTCTGCCTCATTTATTTCAGACTACTCTAGGAAGTAAGTACAATTGGAGCAAACTTCAAGTGCAACTTCCAACCCATTTGTGAAACTCGAATGGTCTCAGGCAGCACTGGACAAGGGTCCTGAAGATGTTTAGTTGGATCATATGTGCAGTCTGATGGGAGTGATAAGAAGTGTCCTAAAGGTCATGGGTTAAGTGTGAAAGGTGAAATGTTTAAGGGGAAAATTGAGTGGGAACTCTTTCACTCAGAAGGTGATGAGCAAGCGGAACGAGCTGTCAGTGGAGGTGGTTGATGGGGGTTCGATTGCAACATTCAAGAGAAATTTGGATAGGTACATGGATGGGAAGGGTATGGAAGGCTATGCTCCAGGAGGCAGATCTATGTGACTAGGCCGATTAATGGTTTGGCACAGGCAAGATGGGCCAAAGGGCCAACTTCTGTGCTGTAATGTTCAATGACTCTATGACTCCAAATGCAGACAAGCCTAAACATGAGATATAATCGTAACAGCTTCATCTGTTAAAGGTCGGCATGTGTGTGTAACTGTATCAGCCAGTTACTTGCTTAAAAACTGAACCGTCCTCAACCAGTCTGCAAAACATTTTGTTTGCCAGCTTCTACCTGTTCTTCAGGTACGGCCTAATGTTTAATGTTAACCCATGACATTCACATTAATAATTAGGGTGAATAATAAACGGAAGAGATTCTGCAGATGCTGGAAATCCAGAACAACACAAATAAAATGCTGGAGGAACTCAGCAGGTCAGGCAGCATCTATAGAGAGGAATAAACAGTTGACGTTTTGGCTCAAGACCCTTCAACAGGACAGTTTGCTGTCTTTTGCATGCTGGTTATACATCCTGTTGGTGCGGTCTTTCTTTGATTCTACAGTGGTTATTGGATTTATCGAGTATGCCCAAAAGAAAATGAATCTCAGGGTTGTATGTACCTTGATAATAAATTTACTTTGAACTTTGCTGAAGGAGAGATGGTGTCCTTTGTGGTTCTGAGATCTGAGTGAGGAAACAAATAATGGGGGGAGGTGGAGGGGTTGGTCCATAACCAATGATCTCCTCATGTATCTGTTCTGATGAAAGGTCATTCTGTTTCTCCCTCCATAGACACTGCCTGACCAACATTCTTTTAGTTTTATTTCAGATTTCCAGGATCTGCTATCTCATGTTTTTTTATGTTGTCGAAGATTAACTGAGGAAATTCTCTCCAATCTCTCAATCGTTAGCTCATAGATGAAAGATTTGCAAGCCTATGGGAGAAATATTGTGTTTCTGGCTCAAAGTAAAGGAAAGGAAGATAGTTTCACAAAAAAAAAACACTTCATAATATAGATTTCAAAACTTTGGAAACTGAATCTGAAGAAGTTTGACGTTATCACATGCATGATCAAGGGCAGGCCCAATGCCAGGTCCTACAGAATTCACCATCAGACACAGAAATTGCAGAATACACCACATCCTCATCATTATCCCAGTAGCAATCAAGTTCAATATAAATTTATTATCAAAGAACCTATTGTATGGTATGTCGCTGTGTACTTCTCTCAGAGTTATTTTCTTGCAGGCATTCACAGTTGAACAATGGAGTACAATAAAATCAGTGGAAAACTGCACACAAAGACTGACAAGCAACCAATGTGCAAAAGAAGACAAATAATAGTAATGATACATAAGTAAATAAACAATACCACATAATAAATAATAATGGTCATGGTTGTTGTCTGTCATGTCCAACGATGACAGGAAACCTGTGTGGGAGAGTTTTTAATATGGAAAAGCCATTGCACTCTTTCAACCTCAGAAGTCCGGGTCCAGTAGTACGAACAAATGTCACTAACTGCAGTCCTCCTTGGTGGCAGTGGATGACCACGACGCCTTCGGTGCCTTGTCGTGCCCTTCTCTCTCCATGCAGCATTGCAGGACCGCCTTCCCGGCTGCTGGGCCCCAGAGTAGATCTGATCTGTGCAGTCCGCCGGACCTGACTTGACATGCCGGGACAGACATGTCCCTATCTCGCTGGGGTATGAGGCCCACCGGCTACCCTCACCTGGTGGAGCCTGCCTGTCGAAGCAGTGTACCGGGGTGGTGGCCTCTGTTGCATGCGAAGAGCTACTTGGAACCACAGGTGAGAGCTGGGTGTCAGCTGTTCTGTTATGGAGAGCAAGAGGTGCCACCCCTCCCTGGACTCCTCATACACCCTACACCCTACATACAGGGTCGCCAACTGTCCCGTATTAGCCGGGAGATCCTGTATATTGGGCTAAGTTAGTCTGTCCCATATGCGACTGCCCTTGTCCCGTATTTCCCCCGCTAAACTAGAACGTTCCTATGAAACCATTCGTAAGCCGAAATGGTGTAAAGCGAAGAAGCAATTACCATTCATTTATATGGGAAAATTTTCTGAGCGTTCCCAGACCCAAAAAACAACCTACCAAATCATAATAAATAACACATAAAACTTTAAAAAAACACTAACATATAGTAAAAGCAGAATCAGGAAGATTAAGCCAAAACCGATTTGTAGAAAAAAATCGGCATGTACACGCATGCGCACGTCACGCATGCACACACAGGTGCCCCACGCAAGGCTTCATGGTCATGGTAGTCTTTCTCGGGGTAAACACAAGTGTCCCGTATTTGACTGCTACGTTTGTCCCTTATTTGGGTGTGAGAAAGTTGGCACCCCTACCTACATAATAAATATTAGACGATCCGTGGCTCCTTCCCAATGCTACTTGCCACAGTAGAACATCAGGCTTACAATGCCCTCACAATAAGAAGGCCGTAGAAAGCCTCATTGCTCCCAGACTGCACTGGGGCAGTTCCCCTCTCCCGACCTCAGAAGTCCCCTCCCTGAACACCTCACAACAGCTTGCACATTTCCATCTCTGGTGCCAGGCAGCACGTGCACAAGCAGAGGAAGCAGAAGTTAACACAGGGGGACAGATTTAGCCGGAGTTCCCACCCTCACTACTTCCGGAGAGGAAATTGCTGACACCAGCACTACTGGCATGGTTGGTGGTGGAACGTTTAGTGACGCTTGTGGGCTCCCCTCCCCCCCCCCGGTGCATTCTGTGCATGTGCTGGTTGTAAATGCAAGCAACGCATTTGACTGTATGTTTCAATGTTCATGTGATAAGTAAATCAGTATCTGATGGGGCTCGTCAGCTGTGGTTGGCAGCTCATCCAGGAGGGCAACTCTGATCTCAAGCGTCCGCTGCCTTGCGGCTATGCTCACCCACGGGGAAGGCTTCAGGAGTAAACCCCAGGGGAAAAATTAGAGCTGGAATTCCTAGGGCAGTCCTGCCTTGAGTTTAACACTGACTGGCAACTTCTGTGACGAGACTGGTGCCAAACTGCATCAGTATCTGTCGTTGCTTTGGGGTCTTCAGATACATGTGGGGAGGGTAGGCAATAGCTTGCTTATCTAGACAGTTAGGCCACTAGGTCACAACATCCATGGTCGACCCTGACCTATGGAGGCCTACTATCTGAATCTAAGGTTGTTAGTGGGAGGGCTATCTGATTAAAGGTGATGGTAGCAATGTAACTTCCTCTCTTCAGATTGCCTCTTCTACTTTCCAGGGCTACAAATGGGCATAAGCAAGCTCAGCTCATCTTCCCCATCCTCCCACCTGTCCTACCCATCCCTCCCTTCCCTTTATTCTAGTTTTCCTGCTTCTTCCTTCTGTAAAGCAAGAAGCTCATTCTGATCAGTCTATAGGGAAAAGTGCAACAGTGGGCAACAGCACGAGTTCAAAGTTCAAAGTAAATTCATGATCAAAATACATTTATGTCATCAAAGTTCAAAGTATATTTATTGTCAAGGTATATATACTATACAGAACCTTGAGATTCGTCTCCTTATGGGCAGCCACAAAGTAAAGAAGTACTACAGAACTTGTTAAAAATAGGTGATGTAAGACACCCAATTGGCTGAAAAAAATCAAATCATGCAAACAATAAAAGTAAGCAAATAGCAGTCAGAACTGAAGTTCACGAAAGTGAGTCCTCAGACACGAAGCCAGCCACAGCCACATATTCAACCCTGAGTCATTTTCTTGCAGGCATTTACATTAGAAACAAAAAAACACACATACACACACAATGGAATCAATGAAAAACGACACAAAAACATAGACGGACAAACAACCAATGTGCAAAATTCTTCCATAATATTTTTGCTTTGTTAGTTTCATATATCGCCATTGCTGTATCTCTGGGATACTTTTTAATTGATGTCAGACAATAACCAACACCACAGGAGTTGCTAAACCTTTGTAGGTAACTTTAATTAGGGTAACTTGTTACTTTCAAACACTTGTAAGGTTATACCAATTGTCATCAGAAATTTGTGAGCAATTAATCTGTTTACTTTAAACAGCGGTACTGGTAAATTAGGGGTGGAGATTGTACGGGTTTAAAGAAGACTGCATGCATCTGGATGGCTTAACATGAAAGGCAACAGAAACATACAGATGTGCACACAGACACTCAGTGGCCACTTTGTTAGGTACACCTGTACACCGGCTTGTCAATGCAAATATCTGATCAGCCAATCATGTAGTAGCAACTCAATGCATAAAAGCATGCAGAGATGGTCAAGGGGCTCAGTTGTTGTTCAGACCAAACATCAGAATGGGGAAGAAATGTGATCCAAGTGACTTTGGCTGTCGATTGATTGTTGGTGCCAGATGGGATGGTTTGCATATCTCATAACCTGCTGATCTCCTGGATTTTCACACACAACAGTCTCTAGAGTTTACAGAGAATGGTGTACAAACTAAAAACATCCAGTGAGTGGCAGTTCTGTGGGCAAGAACATCTTGTCTATGAGAGAGGTCATAGGAGATTGCCCAGACTGGTTCAAGCTGGTAAGAATGTGCCAGTAGCTCAAATAACCATGCTCCACAGCAGTTGTGTGCAGAAGAGCATCTCTGAATGCATAACATAGTGAAAATTGGAGTGGCTGGGCTACAGCAGCAGAAAACTATGACTCAGTGGCCACTTGATTCCATACAAGAAGTACATTGTTTGCCTCAGAAAGGTCATCATATTTCATTTTAAACAAGAGAACACATGTTGAAAAATGAGTCTGCCCCACATGATTTGTCATAGCCATTGCGAAAATTGTCAAAGTTGTTTCTTTGTAAGGATATGATATATTTTTAATAAGTTAAGAACTAACTACTTTATTGTTAAGGCTTGAAATTTTCAACAGATGTAAAATGGTCTAAAAGCATACTTGAAAATCTGTTTATTGAGCAATAAAACTATGTGAGAGCACAACATCAACTATAAAGAACTTATATTTTCACATTTTCTGCATTAAGCCTTTAGAATGTTAATCAACACAGTTTTTTAAATATTGATGGGGTGTCTGTATTGCAAATTTCCTGCCCTGATAGTAGTAATAATAATAATGTTCTCATTAATAACACTATTATTTCAATAATAGTGTTCTCATTAATCTAATCTAATGATAATAATAATTATTATTATTAGATTAGATTAATGAGGACACTCAGTCCTCTTTTATTGTCATTTAGAAATGCATACATGCATTAAGAAATGATACAATGTTTCTCCAGAGTGATATCACAGAAAACAGGACAAACCAAAGACTAACACTGACAGAACCACATAATTATAACATATAGTTACAGCAGTGCAAAGCAGTACCATAATTTGATGAAGAACAAACCATGGGCACAGTAAATAAAGTCTCAAAAGTCCCCGAGTCTATCGACTCCTGGGTCCCCGATAGCAGGCGGCAAAAGGGAGAAACTCCCTGCCATAAACCTCCAGGCACCGTCAACTTTCCGATGCCTTGGAAGCAGCCGACCACAGCCGACACTGAGTTCATCCGTCCGAAAACTTTGAGCCTCCGACCAGCCCCTCCGATACAGCCTCCCGAGCGCCATCCTCTGCCGAGCGCCTTTGACCCCACCCCGGCTGCTGAAACACGCAACGCCGAGGATTTCAGGGCCTTCAGCTCCGGAGATTCCGGTTACCACACAGTAGCAGCGGCAGCGAAGTGGGCATTTCAGAAGTTTTCCAGATGTTCCTCCGTACTCTCACGTCTGTCTCCATCAAATCAGGATTGTGCACGGTCCCCTACTTGACAGATAACAGATATTCATCACCGGAAAGGCCACGCACGCTGCTGTCGCGCCACCATCTTCTCCTCTGCTATTATTACAGTATTATTATTATTGTTGTTAATAATGTTATTATTTTCATTATTATTATTATTATAAATTTTATTTTTTTCTCAACTCCAGCTGGCAAAACCTGAGGTATGAACACAGACAAGTACCCTCTTTTCTCAATTGCTTAGAACTTTTGGACTATTCTAGTGGTATTTAGTATTGTGGCTTTCTGAAGATTTGCATAGATATTGCTGTTTAACCCAAATTGATTAATGCTGTTATGTAGTGCCTTTGGGATGATATCAGTTGTAGATATTACTATCGGGACAAAGTATACCCTGTTCGTGTTCCAAAGTCTTTCAATTTCCTCTTTTAATTCAGCATATTTCCGGTGTTTACACTTACTAATTTCTGTATGTTATGTGTGTTTGGAATGGCGATATCTATAATATTAAGTAAATTGCTCTTGCTTGTTTATCCTGTATTATTATATCGAGACGGTCATTATGGATTGTCCTCTCTGTAATAATGGATCGGTTGTAATATAACTCTTTTTGCACTGGATGTCCTTAATGTATCTGCCTCCCCCCACACAACAGCAGTGTGATCCAGGCACCTGCCACTCTCAGTGTAAAAAACCTTCCTCTGGCATCTTCCCTAAACTTCTCTCCACTCACCTTTAAAGGATACCCTCTGGTATTGGCTGTCGCTGCCCTGGGTGAGGCGGGGGGGGGGGGGAGAAAAGGCACCGGCTGTCCATTCTGTCTATACCTCTCATAATATTATACATCTCTATCAATTTGCCTCTCACCCTCCTTCACTCCAAAGAGAAAAACCTGAGCTTGCTCAAACTTTCATCATAAGATATGTCTCGTCATTCAAGACTCTCCCACTTGGAGAAATTGCTGAATCCCCCACCTGTCAAAAATTTAAATTCGGACTGCAAACCAGGCCCAAGAAGAGACTGATAAAGAGATTAACTTTATCTCCTTTTGAACGGGATGCCCAGAGATCAGGATCCCAAGCTCAAGGAGTGGCATACTCATATAAAGATTATACATTCATATAAAGATTGGCTTTATTTGGCACATGTACACTAAAACATACAGTGAAATGCATTGTTTTGCACCAATAACCAACACAGTCTGAAATTTATGCTGGGGGCAAGCATGTAGTATCACTGTGCTTCTGCCGCCAACTTATCATGCCCACGACTCACGAACCTTAACTCTAACCGTACATTGTTAGAATGTGGAAGGAAATCACAGCACCTGGAGGAAACTCATGCGGTCATGTAGCAACTCTTTAACGACAGTGGCAGGAATCGAACCCCAATCAGTGTCCACAGGTGTCGTAGAGCATGACCACGCAGGTCGTGCACTCTTCTTGCTGCTGCCATCAGGAAGAAAGTACAGGAGCCTCAGGACTCACACCACCAAGTTCAGGAACAGTTACTGCCCCTCAACCATCAAGCTCTTGAACCAGTGGACAGGAGGCCCATCCTCTCATATCCCCTTTGCCAATCACCTGTCCAGCTCTTGGCTCCATCCCTCCCCCTCCTGTCTTCTCCTATCATTTCGGATCTCCCCCTCCCCCTCCCACTTCCAAATCTCTTACTAGCTCTTCTTTCAGTTAGTCCTGACGAAGGGCCTCGGCCCAAAACGTTGACTGTACCTCGTCCTAGAGATGCTGCCTGGCCTGCTGCGATCTTCAGCAACTTTTATGTGTGTTGCTTGAAATTCCAGCATCTGCAGATTTCCTTGTGTTTGAGAAGACTGAAATAATTGTTTTTGGTGCTAAAAAAGGAACAATTAAAAGTCAGTGCTCACTGATTTACAGGTACATAGCATCAAAGAAGCAGCAATAACGAGTTAAACTTATATTGGACATAAATTATACATCACTTTTACAAGAAAACACAATTAGAACCTAAAAAAGTCAATTCTGTGCGAAGTGGTCATAGCTTGGCTAAATTGTAGTGACTAGGGTTTGGCCAGTTGTTTCAAGAACTGAATGGTTGAAGAGAAGTAGTTGTGCTTGAACCTGGTGGTGTGGGCTGTTAATATCATGCCTCGCTGACTGAAGTCTGCTGATGAGGAAGTTGAGTATCTTATTGCAGGGGAGGGTACAGAGGCACAGATCTTGAAGATAGATTTTTCCCCAGAGAGTAATGAGGGCCTCTATTTAGAATGGAGATGAGGAGGAATTTCTTTAGCTACAGAGTGATGAATCTGTGGAATTTGTAGCCACCGGCAGCTGTGGAGGCCAAGCCTTTTGGTTTCTTTCAGGCAGAGGTTGATAAATTCTTGATTAGTCTGGGCATGAAGGGATACGGGGAGAAGGCAGAAGATTGGGACTGAAAGGGAAAATGGATGGGCCATGATGAAATGGCAGAGCAGCCTCGATGGGCCAAATGGCCTAATTCACTTCCTATATCCAACAGTCTTACAATGAGTTTGGATAGAATGATTGAGTTGAACACTGAGCTCTAGGTGATGAACAGCAGCTGGAAGTACGAGTTTCTATTGCCCAGATGATCCAGAGCAGAGTGAAGAGGCAGAGAAATTGTGTCTGTTCTTGACTCGTTGCGGTGGTAGACAAATTGGAGCGGATCCAGGGAATCTCCGAGGCGGGAATTGCTTTGCGCCATATCCAAGCTCTCAAAGCACTTCGTTATGTTTGACATATGTGTTACCAGACGGTAGTCATGGAGAAATTTCTCCACATTCTTCTTGGGCACCGGTACAACAATTGCCATTGACGTAGTCTGCAGGGTTGAGGGACTTCTCCAGCTGACCCTACTCCTCCAGGCCCAGTGGAAGAAGGAGCCTAGACCATGGTTCTGGTTGATACTTGCAACCTTCAATAAAGGATGTACTGTTTGTTCACTGCCTGGAGAAAGGGCATTTTTGTTTAGTGCTATTATTTCAGCAAACAGCTTTATTTGATGCAGGGAAATAAAAACTAAAGATTTGCTTTATTTGTCACATGTACATTGAACATACAGTGAAATGGGCCGTTTGCATCAACCACCAACACAGTCCAAGGATTGCACTGGATGCGTTTGGCGCCAATATAGCACGCCAACAACTCACTAACCCTAATCCACCCGCCTTGCTCAGGCTTGCAGGTCTGATTGTCTGATCTATCACTAGTGGCTTCAGGGCACAAAGCACATTGCTTAGCTAGCCTTCAGCACAACGCAGAAACAGGATGAATCAGAGAGGAAGCAGAAAAAGCCAGATAATCATGGGGAGAATATAGAAGCTCCTTACAGACAGTGATGGGAATAGAATGGCAATCCTTCCTCCCTGTGGCTATAAGACTCTAAAACTCCTCCTTAAGTATATAAGTATATGGTTTCATTCCTCATCTGTATTTTGCCCTATTACTTTTTAATGCACATTTTGTATTTTTCTCGCACATCAATGCTTACATTTTGTATTTTAAAGTATACATTTCTGACTGATCAACCTTGCAACAATAATTTCCTTCGGGATAAATAAAATTTTACCTTATCATGATCGCTGTCACTGCAAAGCGTTAAAGCTAATTGCTGTGCTCTGTGTTGCGAATATTGCTTTCGGGCGCTTTAAGTGGTGCATGAGCAGATCAGGTAGAAGCAGCACTCAGCAGGAAGCCAACAGGGCAACCGTATAAAAACAAAGAGCATAATTTCATCACTGCAACCATATACTGGTGCTGAGCCACTCAGAGTGGGTTTCATTTTTCTTGGGCCAACTTCCTCTCTGATTCATTCTCCTTCTGCTTTGTGCTGAAGGCTTAATAAGCAACGTGCTTTGTGCATTGAAGCCATTGGTGATATATCAGAGAATCAGATATGTAAATCTTAGCAAACTCACGTCAAGCCAGCAAAATTAGTATCAGAATCAGGTTTAATATCTCCAGCATATAGAAACATAGAAACCCTACAGCACAATACAGGCCCTTCGGCCCACAAAGTTATGCCTAACATGTCCTTACTTTAGAACTACCTAGGCTTATCCATAGCCCTCTATTTTTCTAAGCTCCATGTATCCATCCAGGAGTCTCTTAAAAGACCCTATCGTTTCCGCATGCCGTGAAATTTGTTGACTTTGTGCTGGCAGTACATACTAACAGAGTAAAAAAATCATGAATTACAGTACCAAAAAATACATATATACACGAGGGGTGATTGATAACTTCATGGCCTAAGGTAGAAGGAGTTAATTTTAGAAAACCTAGCACATTTATTTTTCAATATAGTCCCCTCCTACATTTACACACTTAGTCCAGTGGTCATGGAGCATACGGATCCCTTCTCTGTAGAAGTCGGCATCTTGGTCCTCCAGAAAGTGGTCCACAGCAGGGGTGATTGATAAGTTCGTAGCCTAAGGTAGAAGGAGATGAGTTATTAACTTCAAACTTTCTGCATAATCACTCAAAGAGTTGAACTGCACATGCATGTAACGAGAGCTGTATAACTCAAGTACAATTCAGTGCACATGTCTTAGGTGTATCTTCTTCTCTTCGGTTGTCCATCGAAATCCAATGACGACGTCCACGCCTTTAACGGTGAGATCTTTGATGACTATACAGTCCTATCCTGGACCCACAAGCTCTATTGCAGGTGGGACATGTATATGTGGTGGTGGTGGCAAACATGGCTGCATTTCTCCTGGCTCTCTTCTGCTGTCTTCTGGCTGTTCTTTCCATCTCCAGAATACAAACCCCGTCCCTACACAGCTGTTGCCACGTGGTACGGTCAGCAGTAACCTCCTCCAGGTCCTCGGGTCTGATCTTGCACTTCCTTAAAGCATTCTTCATCTGATCCTTATAGCACTTCTTCAGCCCTCCAGCTGAGCGTCGACCATGATGTAGCTGGCCGTATAACACTCTGCGGGGTAGCCGACATGGGGGCATCCTTATCACGTGCCCCAGCCACTGCAGCTGCCGCTGGGTGATCATGACCTCAATACTCCTGCAGTTGGTCTTTACAAGTATTTCAGAGCGAGGCACCCGCTCACACCAGGTAATTCCCAGGATGTGCTGGAGGCAGCTTATGTGGAAGTGCTCCAAGGACTTGATGTGACGGCTATAGGTTACCCAAGCTTCACAGCTATAAAGGAGGGTGGTGACACAGACCGCTTGGTATACGGTGACCTTTGTGGAGGGATGAAGGCTCCTGTTCTGAAAGACTCTACGCCGAAGTCTCCCAAAGGCAGCTGATGCCTGTTTAATGCGGCTCTGGATGTCGTTGTCAGTGCCGCCATCCTCAGAGAGAATGCTCCCCAGATATTTGAAAGATGGCACTACTGACAGCTTTTCGTCACCAACAGTGAAGGCAGGTAGAGTGGGTGGGACACTGGTACTCCATTGGCAAACCACTTCTGTCTTGGTGGTACTGACAGTCAGCCCCATCCTGCTGTACGCTCTCACCGCCACAGCAAGGACAGTCTGAAGATCCTCCGGAGTATGGGCCACAAGAGCACAGTCGTCTGCATACTGCAGCTCCAGGACCCGCTCTCTACAAAGTTTGGTGGCTGCGTGGAGCCTCCTGATGTCAAAGAGGTTGCCATCTAATCTGACGTCCACTGCCACACCGCTGCTGTCTTCAATCTCGTTGTGGAGAAGCTTGGTAACACACAAGAAGGTGTTAAAGAGCATTGGTGCTAGCACACACCCCTTCCTCACCTCTGTGCGTACAAGGAAGGGCTCGGACTCTTGTCCTCCTATGGTCACCTGAGCAGTCATTCCATTGTGGAACTGGCAGAAGATGTTAACAAATTTATTGGGACAGCCAAACCTGAGAAGGACATCCCATAAGAGCTCTCTTTGTACAGTGTCAGATGCTTTGGAGAGGTCGACAAAGGCCATAAACAGGTCCTGAAGTTGCTCCCGGCACACTTCCTGAAGCTGCCAGGCAAATACTTCTCTGACAATAGACGTGTAACAGCCTAATGTAACATTGTATGGAAATACAAGATAACGCTGATGCAGACATGTTTTATACATTTAACAAGGTGCTTTATTAATGCAACAGAGTTAGTCAGTTTTTCAATGTTCGTCGTCAGTCGGGTCATACTGTCCGTGAACTCCCTGTCGGTTGCCTCCATACGCTCCAGTATTTTTTCAGTCTTAAGTCCTCCTGCGCGAGAGCCAACAGCTGCCCGTCGTTTGGCAATTTCCTTTTAAGTTTTTCTAGTCTGTAACTACACAAACGCGCACTTTCACAGCGAGCTTCGACACCAAACATGTCGTGTGCCCAGTAGGAGGAGATTCACCCAAATATCCATTTTAATGTAGATGGAGGTATTTTCAAAAACATCTGGTGTGGACACCTATCATTTTTACACGAAACCAACGTTTTCAAAATAACCGGTCTAGTGTGGACATAGCCTGAGGTAAGTCACATGTCTAGAATTCAGCTTTCAACTCTACACCAAGATTATCTAATTTCCATTTCCACAGCATCATCCATGCACCTCCTTATCTACACTTCAAATTTCTTCATACCCTCCTCAAAGGACGCCCATATTCTTTGCCCACAGACCATCCCTTCCTCATTGTTTTCCATGGACCGTCAGAGGCTGAGGGGAGAGCTGATTGAGGTTTACAAGATTATGACAGGCATAGATAGAGTGGGCAGAAAGAATCTGTTTCCCAGAGTTGAAATGTCTAATACCAGAGGACATGCATTTAAGGTGAGAGGGGGTAGGTCCAAGCGGAGTGTGAGGGGTAAGTTTTTCACTCAGAGGTTGGTGGATGGTATGGTGGCCGAGACCTAAAATGAACCCGAAATGTCAACTGTTTACTCTTTTCCATAGATACTGCTTGGCCTGCTGAGTTCCTCCATCATTTTGTGTGTGTTGCTCGGAGAGGTTAGTATTTGAGAGTTTTTGATTTGCTTTTTAGCTAGGTCGGCACAACATTGTGGGCCGAATGGCCTGTCCCTGTGCATTACTGTCCTATTTGTTATTTTCCCGCGCTTCAGGGGCGGAGGTAGGCAGCATTTCTACTTACAGAGTCGCAGAAATTTGGGAACCTCTGTGTTCAAGTGTTGCTATTTTACTTCGTTCTACCTTGCTCACTGTTGTAATGAATTGTATGAACATTCTCTTCATTGTACCCGTGAAGTTGGTGGATGGATTTGAGGGATTAAATGGTCACAACCTTTTCTGCCTTTCCCATTCACTCCGGCAACCTCCCCGCTCTCCTCATTCCTGAGGCACGCAGTGTCGGGGAGTGCGGGACAACCGCGGCTCAGAGTGTGAGTGGTGCCGATTTTGAACGGGGACAGCACAGCGCAGCAGGTTACCCCTTTTTCCCCCTCAACAAGCCTGGCCAACTCTTAAGATTTTTTTTGGGGGGGGGGGTTCAGGGCATATTAATACTCTCACACTCCTGAATCAACGATTTGTGTCAACCCTCTGGTTATTTTTCTTGTTTCCGTGAGTCACTTAAGGGCCTGTATTTTTTTTAACATGCATAGTTATGAGGCCAGCGCCCACTGTTATGATGAAATGGAAAGTAAAGGTATATAACTTCCAGTTTCAGTAAAACGAAACTCATCTCCCTCCGTAACGCGTGGTCCTCGCTACCGGCTATTGAGCTGCAGCCGGACAGCGCCCCCCAGGGTCCGCCGCAGAAACTGGCTCGGACTCGGACCCGGACCGGGACCAAGATCAAGCCCTCAACAGAGTTTTGTGCAAAGCGCCCTAACCTAAGTCACTGCTAAAGCAAGGCTAGGTCAGTTTAGCACCTGGTTTTCAAAAGGCTCAGAACAGAGGTTGTCCTTTTGAAACCAACTAGAACCGTGCATATACTCTCTGTGACCACTTTACCCAATAAAATGGTCACTGAGTGTACATTAATGGTCTTCTGCTGCTGCTGTAGTCCTTCACAGTTGGACCTGTTCTGCGTTTAGAGTGGTTCTTCTGCAAACCACTGTTGTGTGGTTATTTGATTTATTGCCGCTTCCTGTCTGCTTGAACCAGTGTGGCTGTTCTCCTCTGACCTCTCTCACTAACAAGGCGTTTTCGCCCTCAGAACTACCAGTCACTGGATGTCATTGTTTGTTTTTCCGCACTATTTCTGTAAACTCTAGAAACTGATGTGCGTGAAACTCACACCACCCCGTTTGGCACCAACAATCATTCCACAGTCAAAGTCACTTCGATCACATTTCGTCCCCAATTCTGATGTTTGGTCTGAACAATAACTGAACCTCTGTCTGCGTGCTTTTACGCTTTGAGCTGCTGTCAATGATTGACCGGTTAGCCTTAATGAGCAGTTCTATTGATGTGCCTAATAAAATGGCCACTAAGTGCAATATAATACTGCAGGGGGTGGTGGTGCATTTGTCACATCATATCTGTGCTAGATACAGTCATAAAGACATACAGCACAGAAGCAGACTGCTAGAGTGATGTAATTAAAATTATATTTGCATAAGTACAAAAGACGATTTTCTTTCATGTGAATCACGTGAATAGGACAATGACCTTACAAATAATTTAAGAATGCAGGGCCTTGGCCCATTATGTCGATGACTACCATCAACTTCTCAGTTGGGTGAATCTTACTTACCAGCACTTGGTAAATAATCTATTTTTTAATTTATTCATAAACACCAGAAATTTTGCAGGTGTTGGAAATCCAGAGCAACAAACACAAAATGCTAGAGGAACTCAGCAGGTCAGGCAGCATCGATGGAAATGAATAAACAGTCGACGTTTCAGACGGCAGGCCCTTCTTCAGGACTACAGTATTCAGGTGCTTCCTCAGAAGGGTTTTAGTTGCTGTGGTAACCTCTGTTTCTGTCCATTCAGGCAGTGAGTTCAAGATTCAAACCATATTGTTTGAAAATATTTCCTCAAAAAGTTACTATATGAGATAAAGGCAGCTAGTTTCACCCTTGTGTCTTTTTTCCCAGATTATCTAACTTTAATATATATGTATATTTAATTTTCTTTACTCTTGGCAACCTTGGTATCTTAGACATGATCTTTGTGGCATAGATCCATGCAGCATTTCCTTTCCAGATTAACCTGTTGGTTATGAGCCCTGTTTTGAATTGACTTGACTTTACTTCTTACATCTTTCACATACGTGAGGAGTAAAAATCTTTACGTTACGTCTCTGTCTAAGTGTGCAATGTGCAACTTATAGTAATTTGTAATAAATAGTATGTACAACAGGACAGTCAATATAACATAGAAATACAACAGTGTCAGCATTAATTCATCAGTCTGGGATGGGCTGGTGGAAGGAGCTGTCCCAGAACCTGTCGGCCCTGGCTTTTATGCTGCGGTACCATTCCCCAAATAGCAGCAGTTGGAACAGATTGTGGTTGGGGTGACTCGGGTCCCCAATGATCCTTCGGGTCCTTTTTACGCACCTGCCTCTGTAAATGTCCTGAATAGTGAGAAGTTCACACCTACAGATGCACTGGGCTGTCTGCACCATTTCTGCAGGGTCCTGCGATTGAGGGAGGTACAGTTCCCATACCAGGCAGTGATGCAGCCAGTCAGGATGCTCTTTTCGTGCTTGATGTCAAACTTTGTCTGAATATGCCCATGTGACACAGTGTGGAATCTTTTCCCACTTCATAGGCACGAAATAAGCTGGAGTTGCCAACAGCCTAACTACCTACAGGGTAATAGGTGTTGTCTAATCTGACTGCCAGTTGAGAGTTTCCTGGCTTGGAAAGGAAGCACCAATGCCCAGGAATGGAACAGAATAGAGAAAGTGGTTCTATGGGCCAGTCCATCACAGGCAAAGTTCTCCCTACTATTGAGTACATTTACATGGAATGCTGACGCAAGAAAACAGCATCCATCATTGAAGATCCCCACCTTGGCCTCTTCTGACAACTAACTTCGGACAGAAAGTACAGAATAGCTAAGATATAGGAGCAGAATTAGGCTACTTTGCTTATCAAGTCTGCTCTATCATTTGATCATGGCTGATTTATTATTCCTTTCAATCTCATTCTTCAGTCTTCACCTGCAACCCTTGACACACTTACTAGTAAAGGCATCCGTTAGTCTTGCGAGACCATGGATCTGCGCCTGGAAAGTCTTCACTCTCCAGGGCGCAGGCCTGGGCAAGGTTGTGTGGAAGACCAGCAGTTGCCCATGCTGCAAGTCTCCCCTCTCCACGACACCAATGTTGTCCAAGGGAAGGACATTAGGACCCATACAGCTTGGCACCAGTGTCGTCACAGAGCAATGTGTGGTTAAGTGCCTTGCTCAAGGACACAACACGCTGCCTCAGCCAAGGCTCGAACTCACAACCTTCAGATCGCTAATCGAATGCCTTAACCATTTGGCCACGTGCCCACACACACTTACTAATGACCGACCTAAAAACCTAAACTTTAAATATAATCAGAATCAGGTTTATTATCACTGGAGGTATACGATATTACGAGGGGTATCGATGCGGCAAATGCAAGCAGGCTTTTTTCCACTGAGGTTGGGTGGAACTACAGCTGGAGGTCATGGGTTAAGAGTGAAAGGTGAAAAGTTCAAGGGGAACATGAAGGGAAACTTCTTTACTCAGAGGGCCGTGAGAGTGTGGAATGAGCTGCCAGCACAAGTGGCGCATGCACGCTCGATTTCAATGTTTAAGAGAAGTTTGGAGAGGTACATAGATGGTAGGGCTATGGAGGGCGATGGTCCTGGTGCAGGTCGATGGGACTAGGCAGATTAAATAGCTCAGCATGGACTAGATGGGCCAAAGGGCCTGTTTCAGTGCTGTAGTGTCTGTGATTCTAAATTACAATGAGTTCATAATCCATTCACAAATCTGGGGAAGAAACTGTTCATGAAACATTGAGAGTGTGCCTTCAGGCACCTGTACCTCCCCATCTAGCTATTAATAGGGAGTAGGTGTTTGGGAGGCAGAAAGGCCCGAAGGTGTAAGTCAACTGGATCAGATGGACTACACCGCAGGGTTCTGAAAGAGGTGGCTGGGGAGTTTGTGGAGGCATTAATAATGATCTTTCAGGAATCACCAGATTCTGCCATGGTTCCGGAGGAATGGAAAATTGCAAGTGTCATTCCACTCTTCAAGAAGGGAGGGAGGGAGAAGAAAGGAAATTATAGGTGAGTTAGCCTGACCTCGGTGGTTGGGAAGATGTTGGATTCGATTAAGGATGAGGTCTCAGGGTACTTGAAGGTATGTGATAAAATTTCCTTAAAGGGAAATCTTGCTTTACAAATTTATTGGAATTCTTCAAGGAAATAACATACAGGATAGACACAGCAGAATTGGTGGATGTTGTGTATGTCGGATTTACAGAAGAGCCCATGTTATTACTGGAAAGATACTAGCATGGATAAAGCAGTGGCTGACAGGCAAGAGGCAAAAAGTGGGAATAAAGGGAGCCTTTTCTGGTTGGCTGCTAGTGACTAGTGGTGTTTTGCAGGGTCAGTGTTGGGATCGCTTCGTTTTACACTATATGTCAATGATTTGGATAATGGAATCGATAGCTTTGTGGCCAAGTTTGTGGACGATATGAAGTTAGGACAAGGAGTGTTGAGAGAGCAGAAAGGCTGCAGGAGGACTTGGACAGACTAAGTGAATGGACAAAGAAGTGACAGATGGAATACAGTGTTGGGAAGTGTGTGGTCATGGACTTTGGTAGAAGACGCAATGGTTTTCTAAATGGGTAGAGAATTCAAAAATCTGAGGTGCAAAGGGACTTAGGAGTCTTCGTGCAGGATTCCCTAAAGGTTAATTTGCAGATTGAATCGGTGGTGAGGAAGGCAAATGCAATGTTAGCATTCATTTCAAGAGGACTAGAATACAAAAGCAAGGGTGTAATGTTGAGACTTTAAAAGGCATTGGTGAAGCTTCACTTGGAGTACTGGGCCCCTTATCTTAGGAAGGATGCACCGATATTGGAGAGGGTTCAGTTCACAAAAATGATTCCAGAAATGAAAGGGTTAATGTATGAGGAGTGTTTGATTGCTCTGTGCCTGTAATCACTTGAATTTGGAAAAATGGGGCGGGTGTGGTGCAGTAAAATCTCATTGAAATGCCTAAATAGAATAGATTGGAGAGGATGTTTCCTATGATGGGGGTGTCCAGGACCAGGGGGCACAATCTCTGAACAGAGGAGCGTCCATTTAGAACTGAGATGAGGAGTTATTCCTGTAGCCAGAAGGTAATTAATCTATGGAAATTGTTACCACAAGTGGCTGTGGAGGCCAGGTCATTGGGCATATTTAATGTGGAGGTTGATATGTTCTTGATTAATCAGGGTGTGAAAGGTTATAGGGAGAAGGAATTGAGAGGGAAAGTGGCCAGCCATGATGAAATGGCAGGGCAGACTCAATAATACAATTGCCAAACTCTGCTCCAATCTCTTATAGTCTTATGGTTTCAATGAGATTCCCCCTTAATTCTTCTAAACTCCAGCAAGTACAGGCCCAGAGCCACCAAGTGCTCCTCATACATTAACCCCTTCATTTCTGGACTAATTCTTATTGCAGAAGCATTAGGTCCCTCACCAAAAAGTTCAAGAAGTTACAATCCTGAACCAACGAGGATAATTTCATTCACCACTACTCTGAACTGTTTATTCGACCTACAGACTCAGTTTCAAAGACTCTTTACAAATTACATTGTCAATATTTTTATTGCAGTTGTTCTTTTGCACATTGGTTGACAGTCTTTATGTGTAGATTTTTATAACATTCTGTAGTATTTCTTTGGTCCTGTGAATGCCTGCAGTAAAATGAATCGCGGAGAGTTTCTAGTAACAAACTTGAACAAGCCAACCTCTCGATTATGAATTTCTCTTTCTGAATGGTCTTCATAGCATACAAAATGAATATTGGCCTGGCTAACAAAGAAGTTAGCACTCACAGGAGAAATATTTCTGCAATCATTTCAACTTGTTCAAGAACAAAACTTTCTCAGTATCTTGAGAGCGTGCAGGCAGGAAGGAACTAGTCACATGGTAAGAAAAAAAACCAAACATCCCCTTATGTGTTTCATAAAATTTGTTGGAGATAATGGCTTTCAAGCACTAAACTTCCTTTATTATGTTTGTCCACTGGATTTGCAGTGTTGAGACTGGAATGCTTTCATGTAATTAGCAGGCGATTAATCAATCACATTAAACCATCTAGATAAAAAACAAACTTTCTCTAAATGGCCCTTCCTCCTTTGTTACAAACCAAAGCAATTACCAACTAAAACACAGGCCAGAAAGTTCATGGGGAACTAAATGTAAGCTCCCCACACCCACCAAGAAAACGCATCATGGAAGTTGATCCATAAGGATACGTCATCTGTAAGGACTTGCACATCCTCCCTGCGGAATGCGTGGATTTTTCTCCCGATGCTCCGGTTTTCTCCCACAGTCCAGTTAGTAGGTTAATACTTTACTTTAATATACTTTATACTTTATTGTCGCCAAACAATTGATACTAGAGCGTACAATCATCACAGTGATATTTGATTCTGCTCTTCGTGCTCCCTGGAGTACAAATCGATAGTAAAGATTAAAAATTTAAATTATAAATCATAAATAAAAAGTAGAAAAGGGAAAGTAAAGTAGTGCAAAAAACCCGAGATGCAGGTCTGGATATTTGGAGGGTACGGCCCAGATCCGGGTCAGGATCCGTTCAGCAGTCTTATCACAGTTGGAAAGAAGCTGTTCCCAAATCTGGCCGTATGAGTCTTCAAGCTCCTGAGCCTTCTCCCGGAGGGAAGAGGGACGAAAAGTATGTTGGCTGGGTGGGTCGTGTCCTTGATTATCCTGGCAGCACTGCTCCAACAGTGTGCTGTGTAAAGTGAGTCTAAGGATGGAAGATTGGTTTGTGTGATGTGCTGGGCTGTGTTCACGATCTTCTGCAATTTCTTCCACTCTTGGACAGGACAACTTCCATACCAGTTTGTGATGCACCCCAGAAGAATGCTTTCTATGGTTTTTCTATAAAAATTAGTGAGTGTTTTAGGGGACAGGCCAAATTTCCTTAGCTTCCTCAGGAAGTAAAGGCGCTGTTGGGCCTTCTTGGCAGTGGACATTTGTGATATTGACCCCGAGGAACTTAAAGCTTTTGACCTGTTCCACTTGCGCATCACCGATGTAAATGGGGTCATGCGGTCCACTACTGCTTCTGAAGTCAACAACCAATTCCTTCGTCTTGCTGACATTGAGGGATAGATTATTGTCTTCGCACCATGCCACCAGGTTCTTAATTTCCTCTCTGTACTCATCATTACCCGAGATACGGCCTACAATTGTTGTGTCATCAGCAAACTTATATATTGAGTTCGATGGAAACTTCACTACACAAATTGGGGATACGAATTGACAATAAACTGGACTGGTCAAAGAACAGGCTGTCTACAAGAAGGGTCAGTGCCATCTCTATTTCCTGAGGAGACTGAGGTCCTTTATCTGTCGGACGATGCTGAAGATGTTCTACGGGTCTGTGGTGGCCAGTGCTATCATGTTTGCTGTTGTGTACTGGGGCAGCAGGCTGAGAGTAGCAGACACCAACAGAATCAACAAACTCATTCATAAGGCCAGTGATGTTGTGGGGATGGAACTGGACTCTCTGACGGTGGTGTCTGATAAGAGGATGCTGTTCAAGTTGCATGCCATCTTGGACAATGTCTCCCATCCACTACATAATGTACTGGTTGGGCACAGGAGTACATTCAGCCAGAGACTCATTCCACCGAGATGCAACACAGAGCATCATAGGAAGTCATTCCTGCCTGTGGCCATCAAACTTTACAACTCTTCCCTTGGAGGGTCAGACATCCTGAGCCAATAGGCTGGTCCTGGACTTATTTCCATATGGCATAATTATTTATGGTTTTATATTGCTATATTTATACTCTATTCTTGGTTGGTGCAACTGTAACAAAACCTAATTTCCCTCGGGATCAATAAAGTATGTCTATCTATCAATCATGGGTGTACAGTGAGTACAGCGTGGGGCTGGGTACACAGCCTTGTGGGGCATTGGTGCTCAGAGTGATTGCAGAGGAGAGCTTGTCCCCTATTTTTACAGCCTGGGTCCTGTTTATAATTGGTCATTTGTTTATAAACTGTCCCGTGATTAGGGTAGGGTTAATGGGGGTGGCTGGGCAGTGCAGCTTAAAGGGCTATTGTGCACTGAATCTTTAAAAAAAACATGAAATATAATTCACTAAATGGACATATAATGGGGAAAACTTGGCAGAAGTGATCTGGGGCATTAGCTGTGTTAACTTGGCAGAGAGAAAAAAAATAAAACTGAACAACCCACTCAGCATGGAACTCAAGTAAAATGAATAATCAGCCCAATACATTTTTATAAAGCATGTCTCACAACCAGAGGCCTGGAGGCAATATTTGGAGAATTTCCAGACTGATTAAGAAACATCCTGACATACAGTAGGCACAGTTGCTTATCGTGCCTTCCAGCCCATGTCACCTCTTGGTTTATTTTGGTGCAATAGAGAGCAGGGCAGTGAAATAAAAACTGCCACTGAATGGTTGGGGAGTATTCAGCACTGAACACATTAAGTCACAAGGTATCAGTGCTGCTCCATGTTAAGTATCATTTGGAAGAACACAGAGCAGCAAAGACCTAAAACATATTCATTACCATAACATAGCTTCCCTTGTTTATTGTTGCCGCTGTCTGTAGGGTATTTGTATGTTCTCCCTGTGGCCACTCCAGTTTCCTTCCACTTTCCAAGAGTTGGTAGGTTATAGTCACAGATGTAATTTGGTCCAAGGGGCTTGTTTCTGTGCTGTATTCTCAAATTTAAAAAAATACATTAGACTCCCACCAGGAGTTGTGTGGTGCTGAATTGCCAACCAAGATCTCCAGGTTTTGAATGGGAGTTAGGCACGTGGTAAACAAAGATACAGGTGAAAATCTACTTGCTCACAATTCTCACCAATCTACCCATCTGAAATGGCATCAGTAGAATTAACATCACATCATTTTACAAATTCTCAGATTAACACAAGTACACCTTCCATCTTGTTTGGCACTGCCTCTGACGTAAACGTGTTATCGACTCAGAGAACAATGAGGCACCAGTAACAGCTGAACTGTAACCCAGTTCCTGGAGGAAACCTCGTCACAGGGGAAAATGGGTGATCTATACCAAGGTCAGAATGGTAAGTTCTATCACCACTGGAATTAAAATATTTTAATATAGGTGCTTGGTGTTGAATCATTATCTCTGGTGTTCATTTAAACTTGCAAATGATAGGTGGGAGGGAATTGATGCTGACAAGAGAATATTCAAACTCTGTAAACGGCAGGTAAGACCTGGAGCCTTAGCACTATTTCATCGCTATGCCTCTTTCATGGTTTGGCCACATACGCCTTTAAAAGATCACACCAATAATTGTCCGTAGTGTTTCAATACGCAAGATTAGCATCAAAAATAATACAAAGAAACAACTGTAAACTTATGTATTTTAATCAAGCCATATCCCATAAACAAATCACTAAGAATCTGCATCTTATTCTTCAGTAGCAAGAGCTATGCTCTGTTTAATACACAAAATCCTTAGTGTTTCTTGTGCCAAGAATATTAAAAAATATAAAGATGGCCAAAATTCACTGATTCCCCAAAATCAATTATGAAATACTAGCCACAAATTTTCAGAGCCATTTAAAAACTTGAGTTAATGAACACCAAGATAGTGTGCATAAGTTGTTATAGAACTAGAAGCATCCCAGCTTTCAATTCTTCACAAATTTGTAACATAGATCTCACTGCTTAATAATTTCTTTAAAAGAACATTTAAGGAATGCAAATCACTAAATATTGCCACATTGTCATTAGTCAACACACATGCTTTAATATTAAATCAAGTTGTAAGACAACTCAAATTGAAACAAAAATCCTGATTTTGGCTTGTTTTAACAATTTACATTGTTGTCCTTCACCAAAGCACTTCAGAAATGTTTGACCGGGTACACAAGAGTGACTTTGCATTGGACTCTCTTTTCATACCCGCACAGCCTTGAAGATGGAGAAGTAATGCACCCCAACGTGATAGTAAATGTGTACAAACATTGAAGATGAGCTCTCTAGTCAAGGGGACAAATTTCACAAGTGAATGAATTTTCATCACGCTAAGGGCCTTTGTAAAGATCTTAGTGAAAAGGCGAAGAGATTGGAGTTCTCGACACTTTGATTTTATTAAAAATGAACAATTCAAACTACACATTTCACTTGGCTGCCATCTCAGGGCCGCAGATGTTGGCTTGTGAACTGCTGGTCCTGTTCTCAGGGATTTCCAATTTATTTTTTGCCCTCTATTTTCTTGTGTCCTTTCTTGTTGTGCTTCTTGGCAAACCGCATATTCCTTAGGAACTTGGGATCAACCTGAAAAAAAAATGCAATCAAAATGTATTAATCTTAGCTGATCTGTTTTGCTTTCCCTCAAGATTGAACATATTTAATTGTCAATAGGACCATGAAGAATAACAGCTTCATATAAATGGCTCTGGTGTGCTGGACTTTTCTAAACTATGAAAGACATCAACCCAGAAACCAGCAGACATGCAAAGATCCTCCGGTTCAAGCCTCTTTTTCCCCAAACTGAACTGTGCTGTTCTCCAGTAATCACCACAAATTCCAACCGTTCACCTTAAAATAGTTTGATATCCATTGGCGTCTTCCTTTCACAACCGTTAACTTCAGGCCCTGAAACTATATTCTTGTTTCAATTCACTACAACCATGGAAATCTCCAAAGGGTGAATAGGTACTGGAGAAGGACCAATTTCAATGGGATGAGAATAGATAAACTGAAAAGAAAGTTTGTCAGCAAAACTCTACAATTGCAGGATAAGGTGGAGGCTGTTCTGTTGCACATCTTACTGTACATAATACTTATTGCAAATTACTCTAATTTCTCACATTGCACATTCAGACCGAGACTTAAGATTTTTACTCCTCATGTAAGAAAGAAAGATATAAGAAATAAAGTCTGGCCGAGATCAGGGATTCCCAGCCCTTTTTTTGCTTGGACAAATACCATTAAGCAGGAGTCCATGGACCATAGATTGGGAATACCTGGTCTAGATACATCCCTATGAAGGTCATGGTAGACATATTAAAAGCAAGACCACCACAGATAACCATAGAAAACTGCTTTTCAATGCCTGGTTGTTGACATGACTGAACTGAGCTGAATGCAGGGAGTTCAGAAAACTCCACCAAGGCTGGGTGTGACTACAACTAGAGATCATGGGTTAAGGGTGAAAAGTGAAAATGAGGGAAAACATCTTCATTCAGAGCGTTGTGAAAGTGTGGAACAAGATACCAGCGCAAGTGGTGGTTGCGACCTCAATTTCAACATGTACCAGAAGTTTGGATAGGTATGTGGATGGTGGGCATGGAGGGCTATGGTCATAACGCAGGCTGATGGGAGTAAGCAGTTTAAATGGCTTAGTTTAAAAGGAGACTTGAGGCTAGAGATCTAAAAGACAACCTATTCAGAGCAGAGGGGATGGCTGAGATACAACACCGACATATGCCAGTGATTCTAAACCAGATTCCGATTAATGAGTACTTTACATCAGTTGTTAACAACGTAAAATTGCTGAAGTCTCAAAGAAAACTGATTGAGAGGAGGAATTGAAAGGCTTTTCTGAAAGGGGATAGCTGCCTGGTCTTGATGGGATTAAACCTAGGTTTCTGAAGGAAGTGTGAAGGCTTGGCCACAGTCCTCCAAACATCTTCAAGATTCCGAATGGGACAGACACAAGGCATGGAAAATGTTACACCTTTACTGAACAAGGAAAAAAGGTGTATGGATAAACACAATAACCACAGCTTATAACCTTAACCCTGGGTAACACTGGAAACAAGAGACAAAATTAGCAGTCAAGGCATGATTTGTGAAAAATGAATTAAAAACAGAAAACATACAGCACAACACAGGCCCTTCGGCCCACAATGCTGTGCCGAACATGTACTTACTTTAGAAATTACCCAGGGTTACACATAGTCCTCTATTTTTCCAAGCTCCATGTACCTATCCAGGGGTCTCTTAAAAGACCCTATCGTATCTACCTCTCCAAATGTTCATAATAATGTTCAATTGTGTCCAACTTACATGACTTAAATTTTCTAACAAAAAACAGGAAAGAAAGATATGGGAAATGAAGCTGATATGATGCATATGGATTCCAAGTTATTTGGTGGTCAAGTACTTAACCAAGATTGAAACACTAACAGAGAAGTGGCAAAATAACAGAAAGCAGCAGTGTTTGCCAGGTTTAAGCTAAGGGTACAGAGCCTCCCAGCTTTCCTCAAGATAGTAATTACTTGCACTTGGGTGTACTGTATAACTTCTGAACGCAAATGATAAAATTAGATAGGCCAACGAACAGCAAGGAGCACATTCTACACAAGGGGTTCTGCAGAAGCCGGAAATCTTGAGTGACATACATCAAGTGCTGGAGGAACTCAGGTGGTTAGGCAGCATCGAGGGACTGGAAATAAGCAGTTGATGTTTGGGCCGAGGTACTTCAGAACTGGAAGGAAAGGGAGAAGACAGAAAAATTTGAGGGAAGCTGGCAGAGGCTATGAGCCGAAAGGGAAATTTTCTTTTACCATATCTCACTTTCCTGAGCCAATGCCTCTTCCACTTATCACCTCCCAGCTTCACTCTCTCCCCTACCAACCTAGCTTCCCTCTCACCTGTCAGCTTGTACTCCTTCCTCTTCCTCCACCTTCTTATTCTGGCCTCTTCTCCCTTCCTGGGTGGGGTGGGCTGATTTTGGGGGAACAGGGGTGAGAACCGGCAGGGTGGGTTCCTCCAGCACTTTGTGTGATGCTTAAGTACAGTACTTGACCAATACACTATTAGGCTAGTGGAAGAGTATGTAAGGTAGTATGTTAAATAGTAACTGTGGCAAGAATACAATGAGACCACATTGAGGGCACAACCCTAGGAGATACACAAATGAGATTGGGGATATATGTGCGTAGTTTATTAAGAGACAGAATGGGTTGAAAAAGTGGAAAAGATGCTATTGAGTTAGAAGGGTCCATTATGGTGGGTCAAACACTGGATAGATCATACCAGACACACTCAAGTGGTGCAAGTGAAGGTATTCTAACTAAAAGGTTGCAAAGCAAAGAAAATATCTATACCAAAGACATTCTAGTCTGAAAAATATCTTAGGGAATCATGAAGCATATATTTGCACACATTAATAAATTATTCAAAGCTTACAATCTATAAAATTTAACATGATGACAATAGACCATCATAAAATAAGCAAAATCCAATAATCAACTCAAAATAAAGTGTTCAAAATCTACGAGGTTTAATGGAGATTGCAGCCCCAATAAACACGGGGAAGTTCTTTTGATTTAATTTCCCTGCAGTATCAATGATCTGGTAACGGTCAGTACCAAAATCACTTTCGAATGCAGGTACATCCTACCCTTTTACTCCCTTCATACAACACTAAGTAATTGGTAACTAGGTACAACAACAGTGAGGGCAATATGAGTAGCTACCCAAACATGTAGGCTTATTAAAAACGTTTGTAACAGGGTTAGTCTGCATTTATAATGGCATCCCTAAAACCCTCATGCCACTGAAAAATTTCAGGAAGTCTGTACTGCTGTAAAAGGCTAACCTGCAAATCACAAATACCAGTGATAATCACCAGATAATTGGTTTCAGTAGATAGTGTTTCAGTGCTGGTAAATAGCAGCCCATACGCTACAAATAAATCTTTGCTGCTCTTTTTCAAAGCACCTCAGAAGACAAACAGGTCCACCTCTTTCCTCTAAACCAGGGGTCCAAGGACCCCTCAGTTAATGGTAGGGAGTCCGTGGCATAAAGTAGGCTGGGAACCCCTGCTCTAAACCAATAGGCTTAAGGCCACACTCCTTTACTGCACCCCAGGACTTTTGAATCTCAAGATTCGAAACCACACACTCCAGATTTGCTGGAGGCAAGATTATTATTCATTAAGACAGGGGTGACATGCAACAAAGACAAGGTTTTCGAGGCTCTGGATTGCACCATTGGGTTAAGGAATGGTAGTGAAAATGACACAGAGACTCAATGGTCATATGGTTGCAATCTTTATCTTATGGCTCTCCAGAGTTTTACTCCACACATATCAAGCACGTGAACAGAAAGACTTACTCCTTTTAGGGGTTCAAATCGATAAGACTTGGGCTTCTTGATCCCATTTCTGTGCCACTTGCGGGCTGCAAGATTCAGAAGAGTTGTTTGTTTAGGAAACAAGATTTAGCAGACTGAAAAGTAACTGATGATCAACAGGCAGAGAGATGGGACTTACACTGATTGTGATTGGTGTGATTCTTGGACTTGGCCATGGCTCAAATGACCTGCAAGAGTGAGGAGGAACATCAGCATACCCAACAGCAATACCCCCACCAACCAACATTGTTTTCACTCCAGGACTGAGGGAGTAGATAGATGATCCCAACCTCACATGTTCATGTCCAAATTAACCCATTCTACTTTTTATCCCCATAAAAATCAACCACCCCATCCAGATCTCACCCCCTCCCCGTAAAATCAACCCACTCCCTCCATTCTCACTCTCTTTCCCCATAAAATCAACCCATGCCACCAGTTCTCTCCCCATACCCCCATAAAATCAACCTACCCCACCGGTTCTCAACCCCATCCCCATAAAATCAACCTACCCCACCGGTTCTCAACCCCATCCCCATAAAATCAACCTACCCCACCGGTTCTCGCCCCCGTATCCATCCCTGAGTGAAGGCCCAACGACTCACCAGCCGGATTCTAAACCCCACCTTTTCGCTACCCAGGCCCAGGACCAGAGAAAGACACCAAGTCACTCATTCCTGCTGGTTTCTCCCCGCCACCCATCGCCTCGCCGCTGAGCCCGGTGCCTCGATCGCGACCGATGGAAGCGGATTTCACTCACTCACCTCCCGCCAGCAACTCCACAGCCAGCCCCACCACCGGAAAAGGAAGGTGCTGTGCGGAGAACGCCGGGATATCCCCGACGGTGTTCTCTTCCGGCGGCGGCGTGGACCCGGTGCGAAGGTTCCGCCGGGACAAAAGTACAAAGTCAGACGCGCACTTACTGTTTTCCACAGCCCCATTCGTTCACAATGCTGACAGTTTACGGCTGGCAATATTTCATTCAGCTTAAGTATTAACAAAGTTCCTAATCACATCCAAGAGTTGACCAACTATCAGGCTCTTGAACCAGTGAAGATAACTTCACTCAACTTCTCTGAATTGTTCCCACAACCTATGGACTCACTTTAAAGTACTCTTCATCTTATGTTCTCGATATTTATTGCGTATTTATGTATTATTATTTTTTATTTGCACAGTTTGTTGTCTTTTGAACACTTTTTGTCCGCCCTGTTGGGTGTGAACTTTCACTGATTCTATTACCTTATTGGATTTATTGAGTAGGTCCACAAGAAGAGGGATCTCAGGGTTGTAAATGGTGACATGTATGTACTTTAATGATACATTTACTTTGAACTTTGAACTCCAGAATAACACACACAAAATGGCGAAAGAACTCAGCAGGTCAGGCAACACCCATGGAGAGAAATACAGCTAATGAAAGCTCTCGGCCTGAAACATCGCTTCTTGATTTCCCTCCATACATGCAGCCTGATTTGAGGAGTTTCTCTAGCATTTGTGTGTGCAACTGTGCTTGAGAAATAGATCAAGTTTATTGTAATGGGTGTACATTCTAGTTGTGGGAACTTAATGAAAATTTGCTTTTTACAGACATCCCAACCTGCAAAAACTCATTTCAGGGAGATAGCACCATCAATTTGTGGGAGACTCCTGGAACTTCCAGGAGACATGGGATGTCTGCAATAGAGCAGCTCCTTAGCAGCTAGCCAGCTAGTTTAAATAACGTTAGCTATGCTAATGAATGAATGACACCTGTTAAACTCACCTCAACATGTCTTTTACATTTTTACCCACCATGGGCAATAGAAAAGTCACTGTTGCAAACAGTGCAGCGAGCAACATTGTCATTATTTTGACCCCTATTAGGCAGGGTTACACTTTAGGGTAGTCTGGGGTTACATACGTTTTATATTTTCTTTTTTTTGGAATACTCTCCCATGGCGTGTTCTCTCACTTCCTCGCTCTCTCTCTCTCTCTCTCTCGTGGTCACTCTTGCTTACTTGCTCTCGCTCTCGCGTGCTCTCTCTCTCGTCGCTCTCGCTTGCTTTCTCTCTCGCTCTCAAAAAATTGATTTCCGTGATATTGCATATAATTTGCGGGCATCAGGGAGCCACTATTAATATGCGGGAGACTCCCGGAACTTCCGAGAGAGGTGGGATGTCTGTTTTTACCTCAACAGCACAATGCACTGCAAAAAATGGCTAAATCAAAATTGATATAAACTTAAGTTAGTAAATGCAAATCAACACAAATTGCACATAACTTGGGACAGAGTACACCTAGAACAGACCCTTGTGCCAAACTAATTGAGCTTAGCCCCAACCCACTCCAACTTTCTCAGCAGGCTAAAGAAATTCAGCACGTCCCCGGCAACCAATTTTTATCGAGGCACCACAGAAAGCATTCTGTCTGCATGCATCACAGCTCGGCACGGCAACTGCTCTGCACGTGACCACGGAAAACTGCAGAAAGTTGCGGACACAGCTCAGCACATCACGGGAACCAGCCTATTTCAAGGATTCTGTCCACACTTCTCGCCAGCATAATCAATGACCCTATCCACCCTGGACATTCTCTCTTCCCCCATCTCCATCAGGAAGGAGATACAAAAGCTTAAAAGCACATACTAACAGGCTCAAGGACAGCTTCTATCCACTGTTACCAGACTCTTGTACCGACCTCCTGTACAATAAGATGGACACTTGATCTCACAATCCACCTCATTATGATTATGCACTTTATCAGTCACCAGCCCTGCACTTTCTCGGTACCTTTTACACTTTATTCTGCATAGTTATTGCTTTACCTTATTCTAGCTCAATGCACTGTGTAATGATTTGATCTGTATGAACAGTATGGAAGACAATCTTTCCACTGTACATGTGACAATAATAAATTAATTCCAATCCCCCTTCTTCCTTCAGATATCCTTCCATTCTCTGCAGAAACATTATTTTAAAAATGCATGTTGGGGAACCTAATGATATATGGACCAACGCAGTATTATGGTTTTACAAATGAAAAGATATGCAGATGCAGGAAATCCGTGCAACACACACAAAATGCCAGAAAAAGTGGGATCTCCCAGTGGCCACCCATTTGAGTTCCACTTCCTATTCCCATTCTGATATGTCCATCCATAGCCTCCTCCACAGTCGTGATGAGGCCACATTTAGGTTGGAGGAACAACACCCTATGTTCCATTTGGGTAGCCTCCAACCTGATGGCATGAACATCAATTTTTCAAACTTCCAGTAATGTCCCCACACCTCTCTCCTTCACAATTTCCCATCCCCTTTTCCCTCTCTCCTTGTCTGCCTATTGCCTCCCTCTGGTGCTCCTCCCCCCTTTTCTTTCTTCCATGGCCTCTGCCTCTTTCACTAATCAAGTTCCCAACTCCAGACATCCCACCTCTCCCAGAAGTTCCAGGAGTCTCCGGCATATTGATAGCGGCTCCCTGACGCCTGCAAATTATATACAATATCCCGGAAATTGATTTTTTTGAGAATGAGTGAGCGAGAGGAGGAGAGAGAGAGACAGAGACAGAGAGAGTGAGTGACAGATGTAGCGAGAGGGTGACAGAGAGAGCATCCTGATTGGTCTGTCTTTGTGCTAAGTAGACCTATCAGTTTTCTCTGTGGGTGGGCTTTACAGTCGACCTCTCTCTCTCTCTCTTTCATTGTCCATCAGTGGCATGGCAGAGTGTTCCAAAAAAAGAAAATATAAAATGTACTTCACCCCAGACTACACTAAAGTGTACCCCTGCCTAATAGGGGTCAAAGGTAATGACAGTGTTGCTCGCTGCGCTGTTTGCAACATTGACTTTTCTATTGTCCATGGTGGGTTAAGACTGTAAAAGACATGTTGAGGTGAGTTTAACAGGTGTCATTCGTTCATTAGCATAGCCAACGTTATTTAAACTAGCTGTCTAGCTGCTAAGGAGCTACTCTATTGATGTCCCACGTGATGAGGCCGAACTCCCTGTAGACTTGCTTAAAGTTGTAATAGAATTAAAAAAGGACTCCATGATAATATAATATAAGTACATATTTTAATGTCACATTTTCTGCATAAGACAATATAATAAGGATACACTTTATGCTTTTATTTCTTTTAGGGACCACAACATATCAGGGAGGCTAAGCACAGGGAAAAGCTATTTGCATTAGCATTTAGCTATTAGCATTGAGACTGCCAACAAAATACTCAACAAGGAATGAATATATATATATATGTGTGTGTGTATGTGTGTGTGTGTGTGTGTGTAAATAGTTTCAAAATGTGATCAAATAAATTGTTGTGTTCTTTCATAATCAAATGTCCTGTCTACATACACCCTTGGAGGTCGATGGTGGGGTGGAATATGGGGTTGCGGGAGGCAGGGGTGGCGGTGCTACCTCCCTGAAATGAGTTTTTGCAGGGTGGGATGTCTGCAACCCTTTACTTTCATCCCTCCCCCTCCAGGTTTCACCCATCACCTGGTGCTTCTCTCTTCCCTCTCCCACCTTTTAAATCTACTTCCAGCTTCTTTCCTCCGGTCCTCCGAAGGGTTTCGACCTGAAACTTCGATTGTACTCTTTCTTTAGATACTGTTTGGCCGTTATGGTTTTACAGTCTGGTTCAAGAACCTGATGTCAGTGGGGAAAAAGACTCAGATCAGACTTGCCCCTGGAAAATAAGGATGCTTCCAGCTGAGATCTCTGAAGTGGTGATCTCCAGATTCGATGTGAGCCATCTCCCTTTGGTAAAGGTTCTTGTAGAAAGCCGTTGAGGAGGGAGTGCCAGGGCATGAAACAAACTGCTGATGACAAATTTTTGACATCCTTGTCCTTAGCTTAGTCGTAGAGTTTGCAGATTTGGGAGTTGCTGGCAGAGCCCCCTCTCCCCCCGCCAAGACATCTTACTTACGGATCTGTCACTTCAGCTGGGGTCGCCTACTCCAGTGCTCCCGATGCAGCCACCTCTCCACTGGTGAGACCCGTCGTAACTGAGCGATGCTTCATCGAGCACCTCCGCTCCATCCACCACATGTGGAACTTCCCGGTGACCAAACATTTTAATTCTGATTCCCATTCCCTTTCCAACATGCCGCTCCACGGCCTCCTCTTGTGCCAAGTTGAGGCCACCCTCAGGGTGGAGGAGCAACACTTTACATTCCATCTGGGGAGCCTCCAATCTGATGGCATGAATATCGATTTCCCCTTCTGGTAAAAAAAAATCCTTCCCCTTCCCGCTTCCTGTATTCCCTACTCTGAGCTGTGACCTCTTCCCACCTGCCTACCACCTCCCCCACTGGGTCCCTTTCTCCCCCTCTTTCTCCTACGGTCCACTCTCCACTCCAATCAGATTCCTACTTCTCCAGTTCTTGACCTTCCCCACCCACCAGGCTTCACCCATCACCTTCCAGCTGGTCTCCCTCCCTTCCCGCAACCTTTTTATTTTGGTGTCTCCCCCCTTCCCTCTCTGTCCTGCAGAAGGGTCTCGGCCTGAAACGTCGGCTGCTTGTTTATTTCCATAGGTGCTGCCTGACCTGCTGAGTTCCTTCGGCACGCTGTGTGTGTTGCTTATGGGTGACAGAGTACCCACGGGCAGAATGTGAACGTTCGGGAGAGTCGATGTGATGCCAATCTAGCACAATTTTTATCAGGCCATATCACGCTCTACTATTTACGAGGAAGCAGGTTCACAAGTTGGGTAGGTCTGACAGAAGACACTGATTACATAATACATTAACCATCTATTTACAGGCAGAGAAACATTTGACCAAACACCTAAGCTACCCTAAGTTGCTCAAATTATGATACTAAACATGCAGTAACACTTCAAACTCAATTGATAACTCAGTAAGTTTCCCCAAGCGACACAAATATAGCACTAAACGTTCAACAAAGCAAGATACTTTTAGCTAAGTGTGCATGTGTGGCCTTCTATACCTGCAGCATACTTTCCCAGTGGTTCTTCAGCACTGACCGTGAACTCCTGTGAAGATCCCGGAGTACCTGCGGTGCCTGAAACCTGACACTGGTGCCGTGGCCCACAAGACACCCAAAGGGAAAGAGCAGGGGCATCCTTCAAAAGGGCCAATTGATGACTGGCACGGTAAAAGTGGCTTTTCACTAGCAAATAAACTGGCCTTCCATGTTACAGACACCGAAGTGGACATGTGTCCTTTCATGTTAACGCCAACTCTCAGAGCAGTCCCTCAATCTCACGTTCTCAGCCATAACCCACCGGAGCATTCCCCGTCTCACACTCCCGGTCATAACCCACCAGAGCAGTCCCTGTCTCACACTCCCAGTCCTAAACCCAGCATAACAGTCCCTGTCTCACACTCCCAGTTATAACCCACCAGAACAGTCCCTGTCTCACACGCCCACTCATAACCCACCAGAACAGTCCCTCAGTCTCACACTCCCAGTCCCTCAGTCTCACACTCCCAGTCCTAACCCAGCATAACAGTCCCTGTCTCACACTCCCAGTCATAACCCACCAGAGCAGTCCCTGACTCACACTCCCAGCAATAACCCACCAGAGCAGTCCCTGACTCACACTCCCAGCAATAACCCACCAGAGCAGTCCCTGTCTCACACTCCCAGCTATAACCCACCAGAGCAGTCCCTGACTCACACTCCCAGCAATAACCCACCAGAGCAGTCCCTGTCTCACACTCCCAGCTATAACCCACCAGAGCAGTCGCTGTCTCACACTCCCAGTCATAACCCACCAGAACGGTCCCTGTCTCACACTCCCAGTCATAACCCACCAGAACAGTCCCTCAGTCTCACACTCCCAGTCCTAACCCAGCATAACAGTCCCTGTCTCACACTCCCAGTCATAACCCACCAGAGCAGTCCCTGTCTCACACTCCCAGTCATAACCCACCAGAGCAGTCCCTGTCTCACACTCCCAGCGATGACCCACCAGAGCAGTCCCTGTCTCACACTCCCAGTCATAACCCACCAGAGCAGTCCCTGTCTCACACTCCCAGCGATGACCCACCAGAGCAGTCCCTGTCTCACACTCCCAGCGATGACCCACCAGAGCAGTCCCTGTCTCACACTCCCAGTCATAACCCACCAGAACAGTCCCTGTCTCACACTCCCAGTCATAACCCACCAGAGCAGTCCCTGACTCACACTCCCAGCAATAACCCACCAGAGCAGTCCCTGTCTCACACTCCCAGCTATAACCCACCAGAGCAGTCCCTGTCTCACACTCCCAGCGATGACCCACCAGAGCAGTCCCTGTCTCACACTCCCGGTCATAACCCACCAGAGCAGTCCCTGTCTCACACTCCCGGTCATAACCCACCAGAGCAGTCCCTGTCTCACACTCCCAGCTATAACCCACCAGAGCAGTCCCTGTCTCACACTCCCGGTCATAAACCACCAGAGCAGTCCCTGTCTCACACTCCCAGCTATAACCCACCAGAGCAGTCCCTGCCTCACAGTCCCAGACATAACCCACCAGAACAGTCCCTGTCTCACACTCCCAGTCATAACCCACCAGAACAGTCCCTGTCTCACACTCCCAGTCATAACCCACCAGAACAGTCCCTGTCTCACAGTCCCAGACATGACCCACCAGAGCAGTCCCTGTCTCACACTCCCAGTCCTAACCCACCAGAGCAGTCCCTGTCTCACACTCCCGGTCATAACCCACCAGAGCAGTCCCTGTCTCACACTCCCAGCTATAACCCACCAGAGCAGTCCCTGTCTCACACTCCCGGTCATAACCCACCAGAGCAGTCCCGGTCTCACACTCCCGGTCATAACCCACCAGAGCAGTCCCTGTCTCACACTCCCGGTCATAACCCACCAGAACAGTCCCTGTCTCACACTCCCAGTCATAACCCACCAGAACAGTCGCTGCCTCACAGTCCCGGTCATAACCCACCAGAGCAGTCCCTGTCTCACACTCCCAGCTATAACCCACCAGAGCAGTCGCTGCCTCACACTCCCAGTCATAACCCACCAGAGCAGTCCCTGTCTCACACTCCCGGTCATAACCCACCAGAGCAGTCCCTGTCTCACACTCCCAGTCATAACCCACCAGAGCAGTCCCTGTCTCACACTCCCGGTCATAACCCACCAGAGCAGTCCCTGTCTCACACTCCCGGTCATAACCCACCAGAACAGTCCCTGTCTCACACTCCCAGTCATAACCCACCAGAACAGTCGCTGCCTCACAGTCCCGGTCATAACCCACCAGAGCAGTCCCTGTCTCACACTCCCAGCTATAACCCACCAGAGCAGTCGCTGCCTCACACTCCCAGTCATAACCCACCAGAGCAGTCCCTGTCTCACACTCCCAGTCATAACCCACCAGAACAGTCCCTGTCTCACACTCCCAGCCGTAACCCGCTTCCTTTCCTACCACTCGCTTCATAATTGGAGAACGTAACAGCACATCGGCTTGTCGAAGGAAACAGGATGTCTGGTGAAAAGCTCCAGGGAGATGGTACAAACTCCACACAAACAAGGCTTGTGGTCAGGCTTGAACCAGAGTCTCTGGAGCCGTGCAGCAGCAACTCTGCATGCTGTGCCAATGCAGCACCCTTCACCGTTGCTGGAGCAGCGCGCATTCGAGAAGTGGACAGTGCTTAATCGTATTCCTGATTAGTTTCCTGTTCACGCTGAAAAGACTTTGGGGTGACAAGAATCACATTTTCTTCAGATCTAACTTGCTCTTCTATTAAATGGTTCAATTTAAGATCAGAGAATGTATATAGTATACAACCTGAAATTCTTACTCTTCATAGACATCGACAAAACAAGAAACCCCATAGACCGAATAATAGAAACATCAGAAACCTCTTCCCCCCCCATGCACAAGCAGCAGCAGAAACATCAACTCTCCCCCTCTGCCCCCCACCTCTTGTGCCAGCAGGAGCACTGACCCCTCTCCCCACCATGCAAGCAATAACAAAAGCCCCCTAAGGGACCTTGATCTGGTGTCCATCGGAAACTACAGTCCAGCACCAGATCATCGGTATCTCAGACAGGCTCTCTCTCACCGGCAATATTTATGCGGCTAGCTCAGTTACGCCTCTGGTCAAGGGTGATCTGCAGGATGCTGGCAGTGGAGATCGCAGCAAGGATGAAACTCTGGCATGTCAAGAGAAAGTTGCTCTCTCTCTCACTGCTCCTCAAACACACTGTTACCGTCTGTGGAGCAACTGCCCTGGTCAGCAGCCCATGTCAGAACGTTGTCTTGGTTCGCTGCAGTCAGTCATCGGAGAACTTCATTCACTAAAGCTATGGAAGGGTCTACAATGAACTGTGAGAACAGCTGAGAGGATCATAGGGGTCTGCTACCATCCATTGGGGACATTTGTCAAGAGCACTCTGCACACAGGGCCCTTAGTATTATCAAGGACCCCACCCATCCATCCAGCATCCTCTTTGACCTTCTACCATCAGGCAGAAGACTCCGATGCGTAGAGATAAGACCGGTCAGGATGGGAAACAGTTTCTTCCCTCAGGCCATTCGGCTTCTGAACTCCCTGCCGGGCCGAGGCTTCGATTGTACTTTTTTCCATAGATGCTGCCTGGCCTGCTGAGTTCCTCCAGCATTTTGAATATGTTGCTTGGATTCCCAGCATCAGCAGATTTTCTTTTATTTTTAATATTTAATTTATGCACTTTGTTTACCTATGTGTAATTCATCTGTAGATTTAATTCTTACTTTCCTTAGTTATTGTGTGTTATGTGTACTACTGTGCTTTACACCCTGGTCCGGGGAAATTGTCTCGTTTGACGGTATATAGTTAAATGACAATGAACTTGTCTTGACTGGAAAAGACATTGAGCAATGTGCATTCATTCCCACTTTGAATTGATGAAGGGAGTACAGTTAGTGATGTCTCAGTAAGGAACCACCACAATGATTTCCTTCGGCTGAGGAGAACAGATTACAAATTTCCCACCTTGCTATTCCTATCAAATCTTGATCTTTAAAAAATTTGCTTAAGTTTCTACTTATATTATGTCAACGGTTTATGGCCGATTGCAAAAATCTGTTAGATAGTCTCTTCTACTTTTATCTAAATATTAGTATTTCATAAGCTTTAACTGAAGCAGCCTCACTTACATTAAGCACCGGATGATGTTCAAATGCCACACATATTGAAGTATTATTCACTTGCACCTCACCATCAAAATCCCATGCTACAGTTACTGAAAAGCAGGCAGTTTATTTACTTTGGAGTAACACTGTAAAAGAATCTACTGGTTAAATTCCAAATACTATATTTTGTAGTGAGATTATTCCTGCACTAAGTCCCATACTCACCTAATACCTGGCTTCCACAATGTTTAGCTGTGCTCTGGGTAATCAAACTTTCCACAGATGGCACCTAACTTGCTGAGTATTTCTTGTATGTTTATTATTCTCAAAAATTAATAATTAGTTAATCTAGCTAAAAGTTTCCTCTTATGAGATGTCCTGCAAGATGTTTCACTCAAGTAGTTTATAAATTGTTTCTGTGCAAGTGAGTAAAGGTTAAGTGTAAGTAAAAAGGCATCCGATAGTCTTGCGAGACCATGGATCTGCGCCTGGAAAGTCTTCACCCTCCACGGCGCAGGCCTGGGCAAGGTTGTATGGAAGACCGGCAGTTGCCCATACTGCAAGTGTCCCCTCTCCACGACACCGATGTTGTCCAAGGGCCAATACAGCTTGGCACCAGTGTTGTCGCAGAGCAATGTGTGGTTAAGTGCCTTGCTCAAGGACACAACACGTTCCCTCACCTGGGGCTTGAACTCACGACCTTTAGGTCACTAGTCGAATGCCTTAACCACTTGGCCACGTGTAAGTAATGCGAGTAAAATCTTTTTTTTCAATGTTTGTGTCCTTTTAGATGTTTACATCAATGCCATCCATCATATTTACTTAAAATATGCAATTAAATTCACTGTTGAGGCCCAAGTTCCTTTGAGAGGTAATCGAATCTTTGAAACCACACAGGTAGAGTCATTAGGTATTATGGGGGATGGGGTCAAAATGAGCAGCAGAAAGTTGTAAACCTGTCGGCTCCACCATGGGCACTGGCCCCACCAGCACCCAGGACATCTTCAAGGAGCGATGACTCAAAAAGAGGCCCTCCATCAATAAGGGTTCCCATCACCCAGGACATGTCCTCTCCTCACTGCTACCATCAGGGAGGAGGTACAGGAGCCTGAAGGCAGACACTCAATGATTCAGGAGCAACTTCATCCCCCCCCTGATATCCAATCCCTGAACGGACATTGAACCCATGAAGACCACCACCACTTTTTATCCCTCTTTATTTTGCACCACTTATTTAATTTAACTTTTAAAATATATATTGCAATACATTATTATTATACATTACACTGTACTGCTGCTGCATAACAACAAATTTCATGACGTAGGCCAATGATATTAAACCTGGTTCTGATTCTGAGCAGGGCTCTCAGCTCACCTTGTCCATACCTACAAAGGCGCCCATTTAAGTTAGTCCCATTTACCCATGTTTGGTCCAAATTCCTCTAAAGCAGGAGTTTCCAACCCGGAGTCCACAGACCCCTCGGTTAATGGTATTGGTCTGTGGCACAAAAAAAAGCTGAGAAGTTGATTAGTGAAAGAGATAAAGAGATGGAGGAGGGGAAATCTGATAGGTCCCCCCCTTCTCCAGTCCTTTGTGTTGGGCATGTGGCCAAGTGGTTAAGGTGTTCATCTAGTGATCTGAAGGTCGCTAGTTTGAGCCTCAGCTGTGGCAGCGTGTTTGTGCCCTTGAGCAAGGCACTTCACCACACATTGCTCTAGTGTCTGTGCGAGGAGTGGCGCCCCACACAGACTTCCAATCTGCACCTTGCAAGGCATGAAAATGCCCGACGCAGGCCTCTCATGGTCTGAGTCGATGTTCCCTCCCCTCCCCTTATGTCTTTTATCTCTCAGCTTCCCAGCTCTTTACTTCATCTCTTCCCCCTCTCTTGGTTTCACCTACCACCTACCATCTTGTACTTCTTCCTCACTCCCCCTGCCCCGCCCAACATTCTTACTCTGACCTCTCTTCTTTCCTTCCAGTCTCGATGAAGGGTCTGGGCCAGAAACATCTACTGCTTACCCTTTTCCATAGGTGCTGCCTATCCTGCTGAGTTCCTCCAGCATTTTGTGAATGACAAGGCAATTTTGTGTCTGTGTACATGTGCGTGTGTATGGTGTTTGCTTACCGAGCGCTCACCATCAAAAGATATCGAATTGATTTTATTTCTTACATCCTTCACATAAGCGAGGAGTAAAAATCTTTACGTCACATCTCCGTCTGAATGTGAAATGTGCAAATTATAGTAATTTGTAATAAATAATATGTACAGTAAGATATACAACAGAACAATCAATGTAGCTTAGAAATACAATTGTGTCAGTGTGAATTAATTAGTCTGAAAGCCTGGTGGAAGAAGCTGTCCCAGAGCCTGTTGGTCCTCGCTTTAATGCTGTGGTACCATTTCCCAGATGGTAGCAGTTGGACTAGATTGTGGTTGGGGTGACTCGGGTCCCCAATGATCCTTCAGGCCCTTTTTACAGACCTGTCACTGTAAATGTCCTGAATCATGGGAAGTTCACATCCAAAGATGAGCTGGGCTGTCCGCACCACTCTCTGCAGAGTCCTGCGATTGAGGGAAGTACAGTTCCCATACCAGGCAGTGACGCAGCCAGTCAGGATGCTCTCAACTGTGCCCCTGTAGAAAGTTTATGATTTTGGCACCCATACCAAACTTCTTCAACCGTCTGAGGTGAAAGAGGCGCTATTGTGCTTTTTTCACCATACAGCCAGTATGTACAGACCACACGAGATCCTCGGTGATGTGTATACTGAGGATGCTCTTAATTGTGCCCCTGTAGAAAGTTCTTAGGATTTGGGGACTCATACCAAACTTCTTCAACTGTCTGAGATACCTTATCTCAACAAAGATGGGCGGGGACTATGCAAGCAAAAATAATATGCCATACTCCTCGGGGGTTCATGTTGCACTACGTTTTTCAACCCAGAAGCAAAGTCACTCAGTAATGCTCTTGGAAGTGTCTCATTGTCTGCAGTGTTTTCCTGCACACGGATTGCAACCACAGCCTCTGACAACTGTTGTTGCCAATTGCCAATTGCAGTTTTCTTGCGTGAGAAGAACAAAGAGCGCCAAGCCACAAAAAAGGGATGTGCAACTTCTAGTACTGAATAACGTTTGAGGAGGAAGTAATGGTTGTAATCGGCCATCATTTTCTATAGCGTGTTGTAGGCAGCTACTAGAATTCTGCTCATTCAGTTGGTACTGGAGGTGTTAAAATATTTGTATGTATCTCTTCCTGGCTACTGCACTTCAGACAAGGGATCTAGAAAATAATGTATAATCCTAATCAAGTACTTTGGAGCTAAACGGTCTGAGGGTTTCTTTTCCCACTATGGAGACAGAAAGCAGTAGCAGAGTGTTCTACTAGCTAAATGATTCATTATTTTTCACACAAGTGTAATTACAAAGAAAGCATGGCAGCCCCTCTACTTCCTTGAAAGTTTGTGAAGATTTGGCATGACATCTAAAACTTTTGATAATTGTAGTGGAGAGTATATTGCATCACAACCTGGTATGGAAACACTAATGCCCATAAATGAAAAATCCTACAAAAAGTAGTGGATACGGCCCATTCCATCACGGGTAAAGCCCACCCCACCATTAATCACATCTACACAAAGTGTTGTTGCAGGAAAGCAGCATCTATCATTAGGGACCCCCACCACCCAGGCCGTGCTCTCTTCTCACTGCTGCCACCAGGAAGAAGGTCCAGGAGTCTCAGGACCCACACCGTCAGGTTCGGGAACAGTTATTACCCCTCAACCATCAGGCCAGAGGGGTAAACTTCACTTGCCCTATCACTGAACTGTTCCTACAACTTATGGACTCACTGTAAAGACTTTTCATCTCGTGTTCTTTATTTATTATTATTTCTTTTTTCTTTCTTTTTGTATTTGCACTGTTTGTTGTCTTTTGCACACCGATTGTCTGCCCTGTTGGTGTAGTCTTTCATTGATTGTATTATAGTTATTGGATTTACTGAGTATGCCTGCAAGAAAATGAATCTCAGGGTTGTATGTGGTGACATGTACAGTATATACTTTGATAATAAATTTACTTTGAACTTTATAATAAAATTAGCAATTACTGGCACACTTCATCATTCACTTCGCTCGACTTACCATAAAAATCTCTCTTTTGGGGGTCAGATGTAAAATGGTGAGTGATAGCATGTTGTTTGGGTGTGAGTTAATTAGATTCGATCTGATGTAAACTCTTTTACGGTCTTGTGGTCTTGCATGTGAAGAAGTGTGAGTTACAGAGATGTCTTGATATTTAACAGAGGATGTTATGGCTTGTTCATAACTCAATGTAGTCTGAGAACAGGGTGGATATTAACCAGCATAAAGAAATGAATGTTTTTGTGGGCGATACAACAGAACTAAATTAAGTATTTTAGAAGATTAAACTCAATGTTTTTTTTCCCCAGACCATCCAAAGTAGCCGATTAAAATGTTTTAGTTTGAAAATAAAGGGCTTTAGTCTGAAACATTGACTGTTTAGTCCTCTCTAAAGATGCAGCCTGACCTGCTGAGTTCCTCCAGCATTTCGTGTGTTTTGTTCTGGAGATCCCGCGCGTGCAAAATATCTAGAGTTTATTAGTTAGAAGTTATTCTTTGGTTGGGGGTGGGGATTGTACATATTGCTGGTAAACAGAGCATTTAGTAACCATCCCAAATAATCCTGCCAAAGAAGGTGAGGTCCCTTCTCGAAATACTGCTGTCCTTTTGAAGCATTATTTTTGCTAGTTGTGAAAGAGTTGTGAATTAGTGGAGTGCCAATATCTGAGACGGTTGCAGTTCTGGAGGAGATTGCAGAGATGGAGATGGGAGAGTACTGAGGACATGGAAAAATGAAAGGTAATGATTTCAAATTCCTAGCTTTTCCTACTCCCGGGGCAATAATGAGTCAACAACCTCCTGAGTGATGGGTGGAGGGACAGTGAGAGTTAGGACTCATGCTGAAGAACTTTGAAAATGGCCTTGAGCTAACGAAGACTTCTTTAGGCATTCCATTTGACTGCCAAGTCAAGGTATTTCAGGTTGGTTCTTCTAAATAATCTGTCTTATGTTCAGTACTTTTCACTGAATGTCCCTAGCTCAGACTTAGCGTAATAACATCTTCAAAAATTGAAGAATATTTGAAACCTATTGGTGTAATTAATAGGTAACCTCGCTGAGAATATGAGGTAGAAGGGAATCAGAATCAGGTTTAATATCACTGGCATAGGTCGTGAAATTTGTTATGTGGCAGCAGTACATTGCAGTACATAATAATTTTAAAATTATAAATTGCAATAAATATATAATATATATATGAAAAATTAAATTAAATGAGCAATGCAAAAAGAGAGGGGAAAATAGTTAAATAGTGTTTATGGGATTACTGTCCATTCAGAAATCTGACGGTGGAGGCCAAGAAGCTGTTCTGAAACACTGAGTGTGTATCTTCAGGCTCCTGTACCTGCTTCTTGATGCTAGCAGTGAGAAGAGGGCATGTCCTGAGTGATGAGGGTCCTCAATGATGGATGAGGGTTTGGTTTTTGAAAGTGTCCTGGATGCTGGGGAGGCCAGTGCCCATGATGGAGTTGGCTGAGTTTACGACTTCCTGCAGCTTTTTCTGATCCCGTGCAGTGGCCCCTCCACACCAGACGGTGATGCAGCCAGTTAGAAAGCTCTCCACACTATATCTGTAGAAATTTGTGAGTGTCATAGGTGAGCAAGTCTCCTCAAGCTCCTAATGAAATATACCTGCTGCTGTGCCTTCCTTGTAACTGCTTCAAAATTTGGGCCCAGGTTAGATATTCAGAGATCTTGACACCCAGCAACTTGAAACTGCTCACCCTTTCCACTTCTGATCCTTCAATGAGGACTGGAGTGTGTTCCCTTGACTCCCCCTTCCTGAAGTCCACAATCTATTCCTTGGTCTTACTGATGTTGAGTGCAAGATTGTCGTTACGACACCACTCAGCCAGCTGAACTAGCTTGCTCCTGTACGCCCCCTCGTCATTTTCTAAATTCTGCTAACAATAGAGATGCCCTCGGCAAGCTTATAGCTGGCGTTTGAGCTATGCTAGTCGGTGAAGGGAGAATAGAGCAGTGGGCTAAGTTCACGTTCTCAAGGTGTTCCAGTGTTGATTGTCAGTGAGGAGGAGATGTCATTTCTGATCCGCACTAACTGTGGTCTCCCAATGAGCAAGTCAAGGATTCAGTTGCAGAGGGAGGTATAGAGGCCCAGATTTTTTCAGACTGTTGATTTGGAACACAAAGATTCATGGACCATGTGGGATAAAGGGAAGGGAGGAGCTTAACGCCAAAGAACAGTCAGACCAAATATTGTTGTCAGCTGGCTGCAAAAGCAGGCTGTTTCTGACATTAGATTCATTCCAAAACAATTACAAATTGATTAAACTATTTAAGAGCTTTTAGAAAGTTAAGGAAACAAATTGCAATGAAAAAGCACTTAACAACACTCAATAACATTTGAATAAACTAAAATATTTTCAATATAAAATAAAATTTATCATTATCCTTTAGAGCCGTTCTACTCCACTGAAGCGGGTGATGTAGAGTGCAGCTTGGGACGTTGCTTGCAAACACCTGCAAAGAGATTTCAATATGTCCAGTACTTGAACACTTAGCCAAAATCAGCATGTCATAGAAAGCAGTCTCCTCTCTGTGGGCTCTAAACTTCTCACTGAATCAGTCAAGCATCCAGCATAATCAAAGACCCCATCCACCCTGTACATTCTCCCTGCTTCCCTCCTCCCTCGGGCAGAAAGTGCAAAAACATGAAAGCATCGACTACCAGACTCAAGGACAGCTCCTATCCCACTGTTATCCGGCTCCTGAAGGGATTTCTTGTATCATAAGATGGACTCCTAGCTTCACAGTTTACCTCGCTATGATCTTGCACTTTATCTACACTTTTTTGGGAGCCTTTATGCTTTATTCTATATTGTTATTGCTTTACCTTATTCTAGCTCAATGCTCTGTGTAATGATTTGATCTTTAACACTATGCAAGATAATCTTTTCACTGTGCCTTGTGACAATAATAAACCAATATCAGTCTTGAATTTCCTGGAGTGTAGACAGAAAATTCTTGGCAAGGGAATAAGGAGGGGAACATATATATGCAACAAAATGCTTTCTGCAATTGTTAAAGACAAATTCAAAGTCTGTGCCGTATATATATATATAAACACTTTTACAGTACAGGTGATCAGGGTTCAATTCCTGCTGCTGGCTATAAGGAGCTTGAACATTCTCCCGGTGACCGTGTGGGTTTCCTCCAGGTTCTCTGCTTGGGTACTTGGGTATTAGCCTACAAAGTACCCAGGACATCCACAGGGAGCGGTGTCTCAGAAAGGCAGCGTCCATTATTAAGGACCTCCAGCACCCAGGCCATGCCCTTTTTTCACTGTTACCATCAGGCAGGAGGTACAGAAGCCTGAAGGCACACACTCAGCAATTCAGGAACAGCTTCTTACGCTCTGCTATCTGATTCCTAAATGGACATTGAACCCTTGGACACTACCTCACTTTTTTTAATATACACTGTTTCTGTTTTTTTGCACATTTTTAATCTATTCAATATACATATACTCTAATTGATTTACTTATTTATTTTTGATTTAAAAAAATTATTTATTATTTTTTTCTCTTCTGTATTATATATTGCATTGAACTGCTGCTGCTAAGTTGAGAAAGTTATCAGCACTCTTACAGAACTAATGGGGGTACAATTACCAATGGACCCCACTGTACATCTTCTAAATGATGACTCCCACCTTTCCCTTACGGAAAAAACACGCAAAGTCTGGCTGGCAGGCCTGACTGCAGCTAAGAAGATTGTAGTCCAGCGTTGGAAACCTCCCCATGACATTTCAAATACTCACTGGCTTCGGAGCTTTTTGGACATTTCTTACCTGGAACTATCATCAGCAAGAGTAAATGATGCACGACCAAACACAGTCTTAATGTGGACAAATTTGATATCTAACTTAAAAGACTTCCTGTTAAAATAGGAATGCCCTGTCTATGTATGCACTACTATTCAGTTGGTTGGTGGAGGGGAGGTGGAGGGGGGAGGGGTGGAGAGGGGGGTGGGGATGAGGAAGAGGTTGAGGGGTGGAGGGGAGATGGTGATGAAGGTTGGGGGGTGGCTGGGTTAAAAAGTCAAAATGTAACCGGCAACTGGTTGTATTGAATGTAATTTGTTGGTGTTGCAATAAAAAACTAGTGATAAAAAAAAAGAAATCTCAGATCACATGCTGGTGATAATAAATCTGACTCTGATTCTTCCCACATTCCAAAGATGTACTGGTTGGATGGTTAACTGGTCATTGTAAATTGTCCGATAATAAGGCTATGATTAACTTGGAGGATTGCTGGGTGGTGCAGCTCGAAGGGCTAGAAGAAACTATTCTGTGCTGTGTACCCATATATATATATATAAAAATTTTTAAAAAAGCCTCTGATTTGTCCTAGTATGTGAGGAGCCCCACCCAGTGTGCAGACTTGTGAACTGCATCTTAAGCAAATCCCTAAGAAGCTGTTTTGAAAGTAATTTACAGGTTGCATTAGCACATCTTAACACAAGGTGGCAGCAGAAACCAGTAACAAGTAATCTGCCTGCGTTTATACAGAGCATAAATTAATAAAAGTAGTGTATATAGCGTGAAATTTTACAGGAGTAGAGATGGTGGGTGCAAGGTAAGGTTATGGGGACAAGATAGATGGAAAGTCAACTGACAGACGCCCACTGTCAACAACCCGAAGTCATTCAGTTTCACTTAAGCAACACACATTAAAGTTGCTGGTGAACGCAGCAGGCCAGGCAGCATCTCTAGGAAGAGGTACAGTCGATGTTTCGGGCCGAGACCCTTCGTCAGGACTAACTGAAAGAAGAGCTAGTAAGAGATTTTAAAGTGGGAGGGGGAGGGGGAGATCCAAAATGATAGGAGAAGACAGGAGGGGGAGGGATGGAGCCAAGAGCTGGACAGGTGATTGGCAAAGGGGATATGAGAGGATCATGGGACAGGAGGCCCATCCTCTCATATCCCCTTTGCCAATCACCTGTCCAGCTCTTGGCTTCATCCCTCCCCCTCCTGTCTTCTCCTATCATCTCACATCTCCCCCTCCCCCTCCCACTTTGAAATCTCTTACTAGCTCTTCTTTCAGTTAGTCCTGACGAAGGGTCTCGGCCCGAAACGTCGACTGTACCTCTTCCTAGAGATGCTGCCTGGCCTGCTGTGTTCACCAGCAACTTTGATGTGTGTTGCTTGAATTTCCAGCATCTGCAGCATTCCTGTTGTTCAGTTTCACTTAAACCATGATAGACATTCTCTCTGCTCTGTCCACGTCTTCCTCCTTCCCTGCAATTTAAAACATAGTTAATTAGTTATGCCCATCACTCCTACAGAGGCATGGGCCACTGACAGCAGTCCACCAGAGTCCTCTGTCCTGGGCCAGTCCGGAGGTGGCCCTGGATGATACAAGTTTGATCAGACCTGTGGCTTCCACAGACTAGTAGCTTTCATCACACTGCTTCACAAGTCTTCCAGGCCAAGATCCTTCCTCTCCCAGGGTGGAGCCTCTGCTGGCATTTCTATAGCTCTGGGTTTTTACAGGATGTGGTTGCTAGCCCCTCGCCCATCCCTCCTCCTCCCACAGCTGGGCTTGCCACCGTCCACGGTGAACTTAAAACATGTTCGATTTTAAACTTTTCCTGACTGAGGAAAGGTTGTTGGTTGACCTAAATTAATCGCTTTTGAATTATCTGGTAGAAATTTATAAGATTGGGCAGCGAAGGAGGTCAGAATCTTTGTTTTCCAAAGGTGAAAGTATTCACTATTAGAGGACATGAATTTAAGGCCCTTCAAGAGCACTACAACCTTGTTGTAGGGTTTGGAGGCTTGTGTGCCTCATGTCGTAGGGTTTGGAGGCTTGTGAGTCAGGGTCTTGTACTTTGTCTCTTGGTAGGGTCACCCATGCTAAACAGATCAGCGGATAGAGGCCAGACTAAGAGTGGTCCACCAGTCCTCCAGGCTCGGGGGTTCAGCTCAGGGCTAACAACCCTGACTGGTCTAAAAACAATTATTACAGAAACAGCAATGAAGAATCCTTTTATATCTGAATGAGACCAAGGACAGGCAGAGATGGAGGACCTTCATTGCTGCTCTAAACGCCAGCGGTGTAGTGGGCAGGTGAAATGAAACTTTAAGGCAAGAGGGTGAAAGTTTAAAGGAGATATGCATGGCAAGGTTTATTTTGCCCAGAGAACAGTAGATACCTGGGAGGATCTGCCTGGGTGGATTTTTATAAATGACTTAGATGAAGAAGTGGAAGGATGGGTTAGTAAGTTTGCAGATGATAAAGATTGATGGAGATGTAGATAGTGTAGAAGGTTGTCGGAGGTTACAACTGGACATTGATAGGATGCAGAACTGGGCTGAAGGGTGAAGTTTGTGAGAAGTGATACACTTTGGAATGTCAAACTTGAAAACTGAGTACAGGGACTCTTAGTATTTTGGAGGTACAGAGGGATCTCTTAAAGTTGTAGGGCAAGTTGATAGGGTGGTTAAGAAGGTGTGTGGTGGGTTGGGCTTCATTAGTCCAGGATTGAGTTCAAGAACCATGAGGTAATGTTGGAGCTTGTTGGAACTCCGGTTAGACGTTAATTGGAGTTTTGTTTTCAGTCCTGGTTGCCTCATTATAGGAATGATGTGGAAGCTTTAGAGAGGGTACACAGGAGACTTACCAGGATGCTGACTGGATTACAGAGCATGATTTATGAAGATAGGTTGAGTACGATAGGGATTTTCTATTTGGAGTGGAGAATGATAGAGGTGCATGAGATGACTATCGCCCAGTTGCCCTCACATCTACTGTGATGAGGTGCTATCAGAGGTTGGTCAAGCCAGAATCGACTCCTGCTTAAGCAAGGACCTGGACCCACTGCAATTTGCCTGCTGCCACAACAGGTCCTACAGCGGATACAATCTCACTGGCTCTCCATTCGACCTTGGATCACCTGGACAGTATCAGGCTGCTTTTTGCTGATGACAGCTCAGCGTTCAAAAACCATCATATCCTCAGTACTAATCAACAAGCTCCAAAACCAACAGCCACGACTGTGTGGCCAGGCGCAGCTCAAACATCACCTAGAAACTTGCCGATGACACAACGACCATTGGCGGAGTTTCAGACAGTGATGAGGAGGCGTCCAAGAGTGAAATAAAATGGTTGAGTGGTGCTGTAACAACAACCTTGAACTCAGCATCAGCAGGACCAAGGAATTGATCGCGGACTTCAAGAAGGGGAAGTCAAGGAGGAAGCAGTCCTCACTGAGGGACCAGCAGTGGAAAAAGTTCCTGTGTGTCAACATCTCTGAAAATCTATCCTGGACCCAACAAATTGATGCAATTACAAAGAAAGCACAACAGTTATACTTCTTTAGGAGTTTGAGGAGATTTGGTATGTCACCAAATTCTCTTAGAAATTTCTGCAGATGTACTGTGGAGAGCATACTGACTGGTTGCATCATCGTCTTGTATGCAGGGGTCGTGGCACGAGATCGGAAAGTGCTACAGAAAGCTATAAACTCAGCCAGCTCCATCACGGATACTCGCCTTCCTGGCATCCAGGACATCTTCAAAGGGCAATGCCTCAAAAGAAGGCAGCATCCATCATTAAGGGCCCCCATCACCCAGGACATGCCCTCTTCTCAATGCTACCATCAAGGAGGAGGTACAGGAGCCTGAAGGCACACACTCAGCATTTCAGAAACAGCTTCTTCCCCTCCATCATCAGATTTCTGAATGGACACTGAACCCATGAACACTACCTCACTATATATATTTTTTTTTCCTTTCCTTTGCTCCTTTTTTATAGCACTTAATTAATTTAATTTATATACACATTTCTGATTGTAATTTAAATTAAAAAAAATTATTATGTATTGCAATGCCCTGCTGCTGTAAAACAGTAAATTTCCCGCCAGATGTGCCAGCGGTATTAAACCTGATTCTGACTCTAAGTGGAATGCCAGAGGTAGGTTTTTTACAGGGGGAGTGGTGGGCGCGTGGAACACACTGTCAGGACTGGTGGCAGAGACACTTACATTAGGGAAATTTAAGAAACTCTTATATAGGCACATGGCGATAGACTGGCGTCCTATCTGGTGGTGGTGGGGGGGGGGGAGTCTCGTACTCTCAGTCGCTTCATGCCACAGAAACTGGCATAAGCACCGGCCTGATGGGCCACACAGGCTGGGGACAGACTTTAACTTTGACATGTAGGCGCATGGACGAAAGAAAAATGGAGGGTTATGTGGGCGGGGAAGTGTTAGAATGGTTTTGGAGTAGATGAATAATTCAGCACATCGGGGGTCGAAGAGCCTGGATTGTTGTACAATATGTTCAATGTTCGTCCCTCTTCCCCACAGTCTTTCTAACAAGTCTCTTTAACCCCGCTCTACTTATCACAGCAGAGCTGTGTCTTGTCTGTTAGGCACATTTAAGCTTTGAAATCTGTCTGCTTAAATATAGTAAGTGTCCGGAACTCGCTGTATTTTATTTTTAAACGGTACTAGGATGTGCACTTAAAGAGATATGAACTGGAGGGCTTTGGACCTGCTGTTGAAAGGTGGGATTAGACGGGGGAAATCTATTTTCATAGTGTGAACACAATGAGCAGATGCCTGTTCTCTGAGTTCTACCTGATATTATGTTTGTACATTTATTTGTTGTTATTGTTTCTGTTTTTAATATTTGCTCAGTTTGTTGTCTTCTGCCTGGTTGGACACCCAAGTTGGGCGGTCTGTTATGGTCATTATTCTATTATTCTATAGATTTTTTGAGTATGCCCGCAAGAAAATAGATCTCAGGGTGTATACGGTGACATATACACTATAAACTTTGCTTTGAACAATAAGGACACTAAGGACAATAAAATAGACAATAGACAATAAATGATCCCATATCCTGTGAATGAATCTAGATGTTTAAAAAAATCAATGTAAAATGTATAAAATGCCAGTGTACCATTTGTTAGTCTAATTTGTCCATAAATAACAGACCAACCTACCATTTTATGTTAATAAGATACTTGTAATCCTTAGACATGTGCTTGCTCCTTTTGGCCTCCAACAACCCACCTGAGGTCAGGATTACAGCAGGTGGTGAGTTTACATCGATGCTTTTTATTACACTGATCACAAATAGAAACGTAGGCAACAGACACAAAATGCTGGAGGAACTCAGCAGGCCAGGCAGCATCTATGGAAAAGAGTACAGTCGATGTTTTGGGCCGAGATGCTTTGGCAGGACTGGAGAAAAGAAGATGAGGAGTAGGTTTAAAAGGTGGGGGGAGGGTACGTCCATTATTAGTTCCTCAGCAATCGCCTTGGGTGAGGTGGCAACAGGAGTGGTTTTCCTGTGTGACACACCATTTTTTGATACTTTTCCACCTCGCCCAGTTTCACTCCTTATCAATCTTTTACTTTCTTTTTTCCCTCTCCTTAGTTTCCCTGTGTGCTATCAGCCAGTTCCCAGCCAAGTGTCAGCGCCGGAAATTGCATCAAGGCCTCTAAGAAAACTATCCCTATGAGGGATCCTGGCAAATTTCTAGATCATTTCACAGAATAGAAAAGAAGGAGGTTGTTTCATTGTTGTGTCCAGCTGCTTTTTCAGCTACGTAAAACTGGCTTTCAGTCTATAATCCTTTGGTCACAGCTTTTCTGCTTCTTAGCTAGGCACATTTTGAATACAATAGAGTTTCTATATCCAACATCCTTCCAGGCAACAAGTTCCAGATCCCTTACCATACCTCCAGAGGATGAAGATACAAGCAGGCTGTCGCCACTGGGTTGGGTGAAACTAGAACTTAGAGGTCATGGATTAAGGGTGACAGAAGAAATGTTTAAGGGGAGCATGAGGGGGAGGTTCACTCAGAAGATGGTGAGAGTGTGGAACAAGCTGCCAGCACAAGTGGTGGCTGTGGGTTCAATTTCAACATCTAAGAGATATTTGGATAGGTATATCCAAATTGGACAGCCAGAATTTTAACTGGCTGCATCACTGACTGGTATGTGGTGTAGGTGCTACTGAACAGGATCAAAGTAAGCTGCAGAGAGTTGTAAAATCAGTCATCTCCTTCAAGGGCACTGGACTCCATAGTATCCAAGACACCCTCGAGAAGTGATGCCTCAAAAATGCTGCGTCCATCATTAATGACCCCCCATCACCCAGGACATGCCGTCTTCTCATTGCAACCATCAGGGAGGAGACACAGGAGCCTGAAGGTGCCCACTCAATGATTCAAGAACAGCTTCTTCCCCTCTGTCATCCGATTTCTGAGTGGACATTGAACCCATGAACACCACCTCACTATTTTTTTTATTTCCTATCTTTTGCACTATTTATTTAACTATTTTATATATACAAGGGGTGATTGATATGGTGAAAACTGCCCAGCGGATTATCGGCACCCAATTGCCCACCATTGAGAACATCTACCATAAACGCTGCCTGGGCAGGGTGAAAAGCATTATCAGGGATGCATCTCACCCTAACCATGGACTTTTTACTCTCCTCCCATCCAGCAGGCGCTACAGGAGCCTCCGCTCCCGCACTAGCAGGCTCAGGAAGAGCTTCTTCCCTGAGGCTGTGACACTGCTGAACCTCTCATCACAGCGCTAAGCAGTATTACACCCATATTGGACTGTCTCAGTACTTCTATATTTGTGTGCTGTAGCACTTCTTTTATTCGCAGTTATTTTGTAAATAACACTATTCTTTGCATTTCTGGTCAGATGCTAACTGCATTTCATTGGCTTTGTATCTGTACTCGGCACAATGACAATAAAGTGGAATCTAATCTGACCTAATCTAATCTAATATGTTCGTGGCCTAAGGTAGAAGGAGTCAATTTTAGAAAACCTAGCACATTTATTTTTCAACATAGTCCCCTCCTACATGTACACACTTAGTCCAGCGGTCGTGGAGCATACGGATCCCTTCTTTGTAGGAGTGGTCCACAGCAGGGGTGATTGATAAGTTCGTGGCCTACAGTAGAAGGATATGAGTTATTCAGCTCTCGTTACATGCACATGCGAGTCAACCCTTTGAGTGGTTATGCAGAAAGATTGAAGTTAATAACTCATCTCCTTCTACCGTAGGCCACAAACTTATCAACCACCCCTGCTGTGGACGCTTTCTGGAGGTCCAGGAAAGTATGCTCCATGATGGCTGGACTAAGTGTGTAAACGTAGGAGGGGACTATGTTGAAAAATAAATGTGCTAGATTTTCTAAAATTGACTCCTACTACCTTAGGCCAAAAACTTCTCAATCACCCCTCGTATAACTCACAGTTTTCTTTTTTCTCTCTATTATCATGTGTTGCATTGTACCGTTACTGCAAAGTTAACAAGTTTCACGACATATACCAGTGATATTAAACCTGATTCTGATAAATGGATGGGAGGCGTATTGAGAGCTATCAAATGAGTGTAGGTCAATGGGACTAGACAACTCAGCATGAACTAGATGGGCTGAAGGGCCTATTTCTGCGCTGCCGTGTTCTATGACTCTAAGAATATGTTTCTTCTAATTCTTACAATTTCTAATTTCCTCTTGAGCAGTGTCTTGCTCCCAGTTCGCACCCCTCCCCTTCACAGAGCGGGAGCTCCACTTGGGAGAGCCTGGATGCCAGGCCGTTCTCCAGCACTGTGAGGCCGTGGTATTGTTTACCGTGCTGGTGACGGAACCGAAAGGACAAAGCCATCGCACATCTCCTGGCTCTGTGTCTGCGGCAGGACTGTTTTCAATCCGGCAGCAGCTCTCCCCTGTGCCAGTATGTGTCCGGTTTAAACAGTTAGATTACAACTCCCATTTATGTGGGTGAGTTCTGAGAAATTAACTATCCTCAAGTGCACTATTCTCCACTGCCTCAACAATGTTTCCATTCAGATGTGCCAGATGAAGAGTGTGTATGTGCCAAGTACTACACAACTCATGTCACAACATTACATTCAGAACGTGGTTAAACATTTTTAAAGATATGTTTATAAGTACCGTAGGGTTCAGTATTTATAAGGTTACAGTCTAACAGCAGACGCCAGTCATTTACTGAATTCCTTGCCCAGCCTGACGACTTACTCAAAATGAATCGGATTGTTTGCTGTTCTGTTCTGTCCAAAAGTCAGCTTCAAACTCCCCTCATAACTATCACCGAAGGTGCTTGTGCTCCTCTCAGCCGCTGTTAACATCACCCATACCTGTCGCCTCCCTGCTTTTCAAGTCAGAAGATATTTTTGATAAACCTTAAGGCTCCATTCCCCGAGTCCCCATTGTCGGCACATCCCGTTCTCCATAAATTCCAACCTTCCCAAAGCTGCCTGGCATTAATATTTATGATTTTCAGTGGTCTTCTTTGGCTCACTGATTTCAGAGCAATAAATTCAATATAAACTCCAACCTTTCCAAAACAGCCTGGCATTAATCTCTCATCTTCATCATATTCAATGATCTGCTTTGACTCACTGGTCTCATTAAGTTCAATATCCCCTCATTCAAATCTCTCCATGGCCTCAAAACCGTCCAGCTTTGCACCTCTCCTAGTCCACTCTCCCACACTTGCATTGCGTGGCGATTTCACTTAACAGAAATTCCACTTGAGTAACTTTGAATGGAAAATAAAAAATTATAAAAGCTGCAAATCTGTAATGAAAACAGATGGTCTGGAAATACTCATCCAATTAGTCTGTACCTTTATAGAGAGATAAACTCTTCTTCTTCTATTGCCTTTTATTGGCGGTTGGCTGCCCAACTAAAATGGTGCATTACCGCCACCTACTGAACTGGAGTGCTGGGAGGACTCAGGAGAGTGATCCTAACACCTACCATCACCACTCCATGGAGAAATAATACCAATACTAATAACTAAATATATAAACACCTAATGCTATTGACTTAAATTATACTAAACAAACCAACAAATTTCAAGAATTCTCAGAGGATTCTCACAGCTACCTGGACTATACCTCCTCCCACCCTGTTACTTGTAAAAACTGCCAACCACTTCTCTCAATTTGTCCATCTCCGCTGCATCTGCTCTCAGGTGAGGCTTTTCATTCTAGAACAAAGGAGATGTCCTCCTTCTTCAAAGAAAGGGGCTTCCTTTCCTCCACCATCAACGCTGCCCTTAACCGCACCTCTTCCATTTCATGAATGTCCACTCTTACCCCATCCTCCCATCACCCTACCAGGGATAATATTCCTCTTGTCTCCATCTACCACCCCATCAGCCTCTGTGTCCAGCACATAATTCTCTGGAACTTCCACCATCTCCAACAGGATCCCACCACCAAGCACATCCTTCCCTCTCTCCCCCCACTTTCTGCTCTCCACAGGGGTTGGTCCCTACGCGACTCCCTTGTCCATTCGTCCCTCCCCAATGATCTCCCTCCTGGCACTTCTTCTTGCAAGTAGAACAAGTGCTACACCTGTCCCTACATCACATCCCTCATTACCATTCAGGGCCCCAAACAGTCCTTCCAGGTGAGGCAACACTTCGCCTGTGAGTTTTTTGGGGTCTTATATTGTGTCCGGTGCTCCTGGTGTGGGCTCCTGTGAGATCCGATGTAGATGTGGGAAACAGCCTTGCTGAGTACCTACACTCCATCTGCCAGAACAGGCAGGATTTCCCAGTGGCCATCCATTTTAATTCCACTTCCCATTCTGATATGTCTCTCCATGGCCTTCTCTACTGTCACGATGAGGCCACACTCAGGTTGGAGGAATGACACCTTATATTCTGTGTGGGTAGCCTCCAACCTGATGGCATGAACATTGATTTCTCGAACTTCTGGTATTGCCCCCCACCCGCCCCACTTCACCATTCTCAATCCCTTTTCCCTCTCTCATCTTATTTCCTTACCTGCCCATCATCTCTTTCTGGTGCTCCCCCCCCCCTTTTCTTTCTTCCTCGGCCTTCTGTCCTCTCCAGTCAGACTCCCGCTTCTCCAGCCCTGAATCTCTAACGTCAATCAACTTTCTGGTTCTTTACTTCATCCCTCCCTCTCCTGGTTTCACCTATTACCTTCTGTTTCTCTCTCCCCTCCCCCAACCTTTTAAATCTGCTCCTCATCTTTTTTTCTCCAATCCTGCCAAAGGGTGTCGGCCCAAAATGTCGACTGTACTTTTTTTTTTCCATGAATGCTGCCTGGCCTACTGAGTTCCTCCAGCACTTTGTGTTGTGTTGCTTGGATTCCCAGCATCTGCACATTTTCTCTTGTTTGTCAAGAATTTAAAAACGTGCTTTGCTTCTCTCGTGCTTCTTGCCCATGCCCCACTAAACTATCCAAAGTAACAACATTGCTTCCCTGGGTCTGCTTTTCCCCCCACTCATATGCTCTACATTCTAATAACACATGTGAGCCGTTATCTGAAAGCTAACACCATCTACATTCACCCTGAAGGATGTTCACCAGATCTAAACAATGTGACATTTAAACTGGTATGGTCAAGTTATAACTTCCTCCCTTGTGGGGTCTCGTCCCATCCAAAGTGAGAAATAAACAAGATGCTTTGGGTCAGTAACTTTTACCAGTGCACCGTTCACAGCTGTGGAGTTAAATGAGCTGCAAAGTGCTTTAGATGGGACAGCTGTTATGAAAAAAAAAACACCAGCGTTTATGTAAAAACTGGGAAATTGTGTTTAAAGGCCCAAGAGAGTATGTTAACACAGAAATATTGTAGATCTGACAAGTAGGAAGCTTTAAAAATGTAAGCAGAACATTTTGGATCAAACAAGGCAAGATCCTATGCTGTTCCCAGTGAAGCTCACTATTACATGTGCATTTTTGCACAGTTTGTCTTCATTTCCATGTTGATTGCCGTCTTGGTGTGTAGTTTTTCACTGATTCGATTGCATTTCCTTGTTTTCCTGTGAACGCCTGTGAAGATTCAAAGGTTCACTCATTATCAAAGTTTGTATGCAGTATAAAACTCTGAGATTTGTCTTTTCCAGATAGCCATGAAACGGAAGACCATGGAAGTTGTTCAAGAAAAACATCAAGCCCACTCCTCCGCACCCTCGCATGAAGAAAAATGAACAAACTCACCAAATGACAACAAGAAAGAACAGGCAAAAAAAAAAAACAGAATATAAAAACCATAAAACTGAAAGAGTCCACAGTCCATAAATCACAGATGTTGAGAAAACAAATCTCAAGGTAGTATCTGGTGACATATACAGTATGTACTTTGACAATAAATTACTTTGAACTTGTGAACTGGCTTGGTAAAAAGAGAGGGAAGGAAATACTTAGTGCTCTTGGGAAGCAAAATAAGAATTGGCAAACCCATGTGTAGGGTATCACACTAGTTGTCTAAGAAACTTGTGGGTACCACTGCATATTACGAAGTATTGTTTACCTTGCCTTAATGTGGTTGTGTCTCCAGGAGGTGGAACTTCCTGTATTTGCCTACATCACAGATGTTAAGCAGTTGCTTAAGGAAATTATATTTTTACTGTTCTCTGCTCTAGTCACCAGTAAACAGCAACTCAGACTTGGAACTAATCACCCCTATAGGTTAACTGTTTAGGTTCAGAGTCATTTTAAAAAGTATTAAGTGAAAAGACAAACTGCAATCATGGTATAACAATTATTCTATTTGCATTTAATAGAGCAGGAAGTTTTAAGATTCATTGCTTTTTGTTGTTCAAAGTGGAAACAATTTCAAGAGCAAGAAAATTGTATAGAAGCGGAGTGAAGTTATAGAGACCGAGATCTGCCTGATTTCGTCATTGTGCTGGGATCAGTTTGTGACTATTACAATCAGCATTGCTGTTGTTTGGGGAGGGTGAGGATTGGCTTAAGCACTTTGATTTTTCCATTTTCTGATTTCCAACTGTAAAATCCAGCCATTAGAATTGAACTTCTGAGCAAGTGACCTTTAAAATCCTGAAGCAAAGAAATAGGAATCATTGTGAGGCCTCCACTTTAAGCTGGAGCTCAGATACTGAGAAAGTTTTCTACTCCTTTGATGGAGTCCAGGTCCTAGAGCAAGGAATGTTAAATGCCAGGCCAGATCGAAAAGGCGAGATGTAGAAATCAGAGGCGAGGGTCGGGTCAGGCCGGTTCTGTTTACTGCTCCACAATGTTACCCGGCTCTGCACTGAACTGAGGCCGTGGGCCTGCTCTGGGGTTTGTGTCTGTGGACTCACCTTTGTCTGAATGCTATTTGCTGACTTGTATTGCTCGCATAATTTTGTTTCTCTGCACACTGGGTGTTCAATGGTTTTATTTTATTATGGGTTCTTTTAGGTTTCTTTGTTTTGTGGCTGCCTGTAAGGGAGACAAATCTTAAGGTTGTATAATGCAGCGGTCCCTAACCACCGGGCCACAGACCGGTACCGGGCTGTAGGGCATGTGCTACCAGGCCGCGAGGAAACGATATGATTTGGCGATATGAATCAGCTGCACCTTTCCTCGTTCCCTGTCACGGCCACTGTTGAACTTGAATGCATGCGAGGTCATTACACACGCGTCATCCATGTCAGCGCAGGAAGGAGATCAACCCCTCGAGCTTGCAAATGATGGCGGGCTGAAAAGTATGTTTGACATAACATCTCTGCTGGCATTCTGGGTCAAAGTCAAGGCTGAATATCCTGAGATAGCCACGAAAGCACTGAAAACGTTGCTTCCATTTCCAACATATCTTTGCAATGAATACAACGAAAACTAAATTGCGGAATAGACTGGACATAAGGAACCCCCTTCGAGTATCGCTGTCTCCCATCACCCCTCGATGGGACCGTCTTGTTGCAGGGAAACAAGCCTAGGGCTCCCACTGATTCAGTGATATTGGTGTGTTGCAATGATTTTATATGTTCATACGAGGAAAATATGTGCTGTGTGTTTAATATCCAAACATTACTTAAAATGTTATCATGCTATTGACTGATAAGTGACTTATATAACCATATAACAATTACAGCACGGAAACAGGCCATCTTTGCCCTTCTAGTCCGTGCCCAACGCTACTCTCACTTAGTCCGGCCGACCTGCACTCAGCCCATAACCCTCCATTCCTTTCCTGTCCATATACCTATCCAATTTTTCGTTAAATGATAATGTCAAACCTCCCTCTACCACTTCTACTGGAAGTTCGTTCAACACTTACTTCAAGCTCCCCTGTCCTCCCCTGATAATTGACTTATCGCTATATTCATGCGAGGAAAATATGCACGGTGTTCAATATTAAATTTGTTAGATAAACCCTTTTAGAAGCAAAATTGAGTCTATTAGCCACTTAACACCCATATTCCGGTCATGATTAACACTCCCCTCCCCCCGAACAGAATCGCCAAAAACGATTTGCAGAAAAAAAATCAGCAGGTGCACGCGTACGCAGGTTACACATGCGCACTGGTGCCTGTGCAAGGCTTCATGGTCATTGTAGTCTATCTCGGGGTAAACAATGTATTTGACTGCTACTCTTGTCTGTTGGCAACCCTACCCCCCCACCCGCCGGGTCGGCCGGTCCGCAAGAATATTGTCAATATTAAACCAGTCCGCAGTGCAAAAAAGGTTGGGGACCCCTCGTATAACGTATACATAATTTGACAATAACTGTACTTTGAACTTTAAACTCTGAGTCATTGAGTTATGACTCGGATCGGAAATTGGCCTTTAAGGTCTAGAGAAATATTCTCACTCAAAGCATTGAGCTTCTTTGGAAATTTTCAACCCTTATGATTGTGAATGCAAATAAAAGTTCAACCAAATCCCAGATTCCATATTCTTCTATTGAAGGATTGAGGTTAAACTGTTAAATCTATTTTACTTCACTACCTTTGTGAATCACAAAGCATGTTTTGGGAAAGGAGCTGTATACAGACAATATTCCGTTACTGTGTAGATACAAACTAAATTTTATTTTGTACATCATTGTGGATCAGACATCTGTCATGGAGTAAAGCGGAAATGGTTAGCTGCCATCACTATTGAGAGGCTTCAACACAAATACAGCTGTGTAAGTTCGGAGAAAACTGAACACTGAGAACACAGAAGTTTGTGTAGATTCAGCACGTCACCAAAAACCGCTACGGGCACGTAGTGGAGAGTATGGTAACTGGTTGCGTCATGGCCTGGTATGGAAACACCAATGCCCAGGAATAGAAAAGGCTACAAAGAGTAGTGGACACAACTCAGTCCATCACAGGTAAACTCTCTCCACCACTGAATACATTTACGAGGAGCTCTGGAACAAGAAAGCACCATCCATCATCAAAGACTCCCTCCATTCTGGCCATGCCCTGTTCTCACTGCTGCCATCAGGCAGGAGGTACAGAAGCCTTGGGTCCACCACCATCAATTTCAGAAACCGTTATTACCCTGCAAACATTAGGCTCCTAAAGCCACTTTTCTGTGAACAGGAAGACCACCATATTAGGTATACCTGTACACCTGCTCGTTAAGGCAAAGATCTACACAGCCAATCATGTGATAGATTCTTCAATTACCACTACTCTGAACTGATTCTACTACCTAAACACTCACTATTAAGGACTCTTTACAACTCATGCTCTCAGTATTTTCTTTGTATTTGTACAGTTTGTCTTCTGCACCATGGTTGTTTGTCAGTTTTTGTATAGTTTTTCATAAATTCTATTGTATTTCTTTTTTTACCCCCTGTGAATGCCTGCAAGGACATGAATCTCAGTGTAACTACTTTGATAATAACTTTACTTTGGACTTTGAAAACCCTTTATAGAGATCCCTTCAAACATGTTGAATTTTCCTTTATACTTCATACTTCATTGTCGCCAAACAATTGGTACTAGAATGTACAATCATCACAGCGATATTTGATTCTGCACTTCACACTCCCTGGATTACAAATATTAAATATTAAAGATAAAATAGTTAAAATTAGTAAATATTAAAAATTTAAATTATAAATCATAAATAGAAAATAGAAAAATGGGAGGTAAGGTAGTGCAAAAAAAACAGAGAGGCAGGTCCGGATATTTGGAGGGTACGGCCCAGATCTGGGTCAGGATCCGTTCAACAGTCTTATCACAGTTGGAAAGAAGCTGTTCCCAAATCTGGCCGTATGAGTCTTCAAGCTCCTGAGCCTTCTCCCGGAGGGAAGAGGGACGAAAAGTGTGTTGGCTGGGTGGGTTGTGTCCTTGATTATCCTGGCAGCGCTGCTCCGACAGCCAGCTTGAGCATGATGTAACAACAGCATGAACTTACTTGACGACCGTGGTCTGCTCGTTTGGTAATAGTCTTTGGCTGGCAAATGACTGACATTTCTGATATGAAAATAATTAAAGTGATCCAGATGTAGAGAAATGAGGAAACCTTGGCAAGTGCTCAAACTCATCCTGGAATCCTTTTGAGATTCAGAATCAGAATCACTTCATTGCCAGTATGTGAAACATACCAGAATTGATTGTGGTTTGGTGCCAAGCAAAAAACCCAAGACAATAACGTAATAGACAGCACAAGAGCAGCCATAAAATTAGAAGACAATCCTAAGGTTGTCGTAGCCAGGGGTGGTAGTGGGGATAAGCTCCCACTACCTATAAAGTGCTCCAAATGGCGTGTGACTCTAACAGCCTCTGACAACCACGTCCAAGGGCCTTCACATGTGGCTTAGCTACTAGGCCCGGTGGAACTGTTTCTACCTATGAGAGGAGGGGCAAAGGCGGACTACTGGCGCCTCAAAACCAGTTGCTTCAGGCAGGTGGGGCTCATCAGCCTTGGACGGCAGCCCGCCTAGGAGAAGGAAAACTCTGATTTTAAACCTCCGCGGCCTTGCGTCCATACCTACCCATGGGAAAGGCTTCAGGAGTAAACCCCGAGGAAGAAATTCGGAGCCGGGGTCCCTAAGGCAGTTTGATGTTGTGTACAACTTCAGTCTGGCAACCTCTGCGACGACACTGGTGCCAAGTTGTGTCAGCACTTGCCCTTCCCTTGGACTACAGCAGTGACGTGGAGAGGGGGAACCCACTGCATGGGCAACAGCCGGTTCTTCAAATCTTCCCACCAGGCTTGTGCCCTGGAGAGGACACAGTCCTCCTGAGGCACAAACCCATGATCCCCTGGGATCTACAGCTGCCTACAGGACAATAGTGCAAACAGTCATTAGCAATCGACAATTAGCAAAACAGTCACACATGCAAATGTCAATAACTAAACTTAAATTAAATAAATGTGAACATATGAACAGACTCAAAGATTACCAACAGAACAAGGAGAGCATGAGTTTTGTTGAAAAGCTGGATAGCTACAGGAAAGAAGCTTTGGAGATGACGTGCAATCCTCGTGGTGATGGACTTGTAGCATCTCCCTGATGGCAGATTGGTGAATAGGGGGCTGCTAGGGAGGGAGGAGTCAGAAGTTAACTCTCTGCCACTTCCAAAAATGATAAACACACTTGTTCTCTTAAAAAAAATCTGTCTAAATGTGATATATGGAGACAAAGGAGAAAAAGAATAACCCTATGTCAAGTTACTTGGATTAAGCAAGCATTTTGTAAATATAAATTCTTTATTATAACCCCAGCTAAAATAAGTAGAATTATCTATCATTGTTAAAGCTCCAGATCTGTTCAGCGTCTGCACTCAATGGTCAGTTTCTTAGGTACAGGAGCCGAACAAGTACGCCGTCTGATGCTATAGCCCAGCTACCTCAGGATTCAATGGGTTGTGCATTCAGAGGTGCTCTTCTGCACTGTTGTAATGCGTGGTCATTTAAGTTACTGTAAGCCTCCTGTCAGCTTGAACCAGTCTGGCCATTCTCCTCTGACCTCTCTCATTAACAAGGCATTTTCATCCGCTGGATTTTTTTCTGGACCACTCTCTGTAAACTCTAGAGATAATTGTGTGCGAAAACCCCAGGAAGTCAGCATTTTCTGAGATACTCAAATTACCCTGTCTGGCATCAACAATCTAAGTGACTTTGACCAACATGGTCAGGTCACTTCGATCACATTTCTTCCCCATTCTGATGTTTGGTCTGAACAACAACTGAACCTCTTGACCATGTCTGCATGCTCTTATGCATTGAGTTGCTGTCACATGATTGGCTGATTAGATATTTGCATTAATGTACAGGTATATATAAGGTAATGCAGGTCTTCCTCTTCACAGTGAAGGTGGTCAGAATGCTGCCAAAACAGGGCTCCCAGCATTTACAATGGAAAATTCTTGATCACTTGTGCTAAACAGGCAGTACCCTGTAAAGGGGAAGGGGTGTGTCATACTCTCATTCCTAAATTTGGTTGATTCCAGTGAAACTGAATTTAAAAAGCAGAATATATCAATCAGCTGTTACTACATTGAGTGTTTAACAAAAATGAAGATATTATCTCAAATCAAGTTAATGTTTCCGTGTGAGAATCCTTTGTCAGAACAGAGAAAGGGAGAAAACAAATAGGTTATTAGTTGCAGAGAGGGCAGACAAAGATAATATCTCTGAGGGTGAAGTCAAGGTTGCTGTGGTGACATGCCGTCAATGAAGCCGCCTAGTTGATTAATGAAGATGGAAAGATAAAAATGGACAAGTAAGAGCTGTAAATCTAGATTGGAACTAAAGGAAGTGTCTAGCAGATGAGATAGCCTCAGTGAAGGGAGTTTTTTTTCTTTCCATTGACACTGTCTAACTGACTGGGTCTTATTAGAGATGGTTACCTTAAATAACTTCAAAGGGACCCGACCACATGTGCCAGGTTCTGAAGGGTTCGATGTCAAACAGATATTGAAGTCTCACGCCTGAATATGGTTGAGTTTTGCTGTGATTGGTTTGACTCTGGTTGGGTTTAATACACCCAGGCAGATCTCTACACTCTGTTTATGTGATCCATATCATGAAAGATTCTCTCGTTCTTATTATACCGTGGTTCTCACTTAATACTCTACTTTTTTCCAATCACTTCCACCTCCTCTTTACGGTTATACATATGATGTCTCTTTGCCTGGTATCCTCATGAGTTTACAGGAAGGTGATAACAGTGAGTAGAATCTCTAAGAAATGCTCTTATTCTACTATTAGTACCAACAGGTGATGTCAAATTTTGGAAGATGCTTTTCTCACACTCCTGTCGTCGTGTTTCATAATAGTTTGTAGTTTGGGAAAGTGCAGTTAGTAACATTTTGCCACCTTTTACAAATCCTTTCAAAGTTTTTTCTAACCCCCCCCCCCCCCCCATGGTATTTGTTGATTGTTGGTCTTATGCTGGTTTTGAGCCTTGGATAGAGTTTACGCTCGCTTTAGATTGCATTGACAAGATACACAACTCCGAGAAGACTTCACTCTGATGGTTCAGAGGCTGCGACTAGCCTCACACCACACATAAGTGAGGAACACACTCTTTTTGGCTTCATGCTGTCTTGAGCTCTCCACAGCCGTTCACTAATTCCTCCACTCTCACACAGTGGCAGTAGTTTGTACCATCTATAGGATGTACTTTGGGTGGCGGGGTGGAAGTACGTCTCTAGCAAGGAGGTGTAAGGCGCTCCTTCCCTCCGCTAGCCTGTAGGTCACCCTTGGGCAAGGTGTAGCACCTGCTTAGCCCCCCAGTCAGGGTCACATGAAGCCCATGGGAGCAGGTGGTGGATGGTCGTATGAGCATATCATAAACCCTGTTTATGTGACCACTGACACCAGGCAGAAAATCTCTGGAGAGTATTGATAATGGCTGGGGTCACGAATCATGTAAGGGCACTGCTCAGAAGAAGGTGATGTCAAACCACGTCTATAGAAAAATTTGCCAAGTACAACCTTGGCCATAACGACCATGATCGGCGACGTCATACGCAGTGGCACATAGAAACATAGAAAACCTGCAGCACAATACAGACCCTTCACCCCACAATGCTGTGCCGAACATGTACTTACTTTAGAAATTACCTAGGATTACTCATAGCCCTCACTGACAAACAATTTCATTAACCTCTCCACCTATCGTTGTATCATCTGCAAACTTTGCCACAAAGCCATCAATACCACAAGCCAAATCATTGACAAACAATATGAAAATTAGCTGTCCCGATACTGACTCTTGAGGAACACCACTAGTCACTGGCAGCCAATCAGAAAAGGCCCCTTTTATTCCCACCCGCTGCCGCCTGCCTGTCAGCCATTCCTCTATCCATGCCAGTAACTCTCCTGTAACACCACAGGATTTTACCTTGGTAAGCAACCTAATGCGTGGCCCCTTATCAAACGCCTTCTAAAAAAATCTAAGTAAATGACATTCACAACCTCTCCTTTGTCCACCCTGGTTGTTACTGAGAAACATAGAAACATAATAGTGATGACAGGATGTACTGCAGCTACTCACCACGACATCTTAGACAGCTCCAAACTATGACCTCTATCAGCTAGAGAGACAAGGTGAAGGAGCACCTGCACCTGGAGGTTACCTTCTGATCCATACACCATCCTGACTTAAAAATGCCTACAGCTCTTTGTTTAACAACACTATATATAAACACAAGAAATTCTGCAGATGCTGGAAATCCAAAACAACACACACTAAATGCTAGAGGAACTTTATACTTTATTGTCGCCAAACAATTGGTACTAGAACGTACAATCATCACAGCGATATTTGATTCTGCGCTTCACACTCCCTGGATTACAAGTATTAAATATTAAAGATATTAAAAATAGTTAAAATTAGTAAATATTAAAAATTTAAATTATAAATCATAAATAGATAAAAGAAAAAATGGGAAGTAAGGTAGTGCAAAAAAACCGAGAGGCAGGTCCGGATATTTGGAGGGTACGGCCCAGATCCGGGCCAGGATCCGTTCAGCAGTCTTATCACAGTTGGAAAGAAGCTGTTCCTAAATCTGGCCATACGAGTCTTCAAGCTCCTGAACCTTCTCCCGGAGGGAAGAGGGACTAAAAGTGTGTTGGCTGGGTGGGTCGTGTCCTTGATTATCCTGGCAGCACTGCTCCGACAGCGTGCGGTGTAAAGTGCAGGATGGAAGATTGGTTTGTGTGATGTGCTGCGCCATGCTCACAGTCTTCTGCAACTTCTTTCGGTCTTGGACAGGTCAGGTCAGGCAGAGTCTGTGGAAATGAATAAGCAGTCAAAGTTTTGGGCTGAGAAACTTCTTCAGGACTGAGAAGGAAGGGGAAGATGCCAGAAATAAAAGGTAGTGGGAGGGGAAGGAGGATAGTTAGATGGTGATAGGTGAAGCCAACTGGGTGGGAGAGGTAAAGGGCTGGAGAGGAAAGAATCTGATAAGAGAGAGAGAACCCAGGGAAAGTGATAGGCAGGTGAGAAGAGGTAAGAGGCCAGGGTGGTGGATAGAAGAAGAGGGGAGAGAAAGGGATTTTTTTTTAACCAGAAGGGGAAATTGATATTTATGTCATCAGGCTGGCGGCTACTCAAGACAGAATGTAAGTATACTGTCTTACAAGGACTGCAGCAACTTGAGACTGCTCCTCACCACAAATTTCTCAAGGGCAGTTAGAGACAGCCCTATTCTCCGATTGAATAATTAAAAAACAAAGCTAGTTTTCCTTCAAAACTTCTAGCAGGAAGCAAACCTGAGGTTGAAGGGGAATCCCAAGCCTCAGAAATCAAGAGACATATATTAAAAGACAATAAAAGGAAACAATTGGCTGAGAAGAACCTATCCATTCTTGATCAATATCAGGAAGACAAATGCTTTCAGATTTTCCACCCTTATTGAAGACTTGGCTCTGATCAGTAATGAGATCCTAGTTTAGAGACAGCTTCTGTGTGATCATTTCCTGGCTAGGGACAAGGTTCAAATTGGAGAAGGTCAGACTGGGAGTTGTAAGAAATGTAGGCAGAAATTTGGGAAAGAAAAACATGTTCAGAGTGTTTGGGAACGGATAGTAAGGACCGGGGGAGGATCAATGGAGGAGAAAAGATTGTGGGAGAGGGGACAGAGGCTGAGTTTTTAGCTGCAGAGATTGAGGCTGACAGATTCGTAAGGGTAATTGGATGCATGGCTAAGACGAAGGAATCATTTGAATTTCATCTGCTGTGGGTAGTCAACAGTTTAAAGGGATGTGAAGTGGGACTTAGGCAAGATAAGCCGGGGAAGGCCGGTGGGACCTAATGAAATCCACATTTGTGTTTCCAAGTTCACAAAATCAATACCAGTCAAGGTGAAAAAATCCATCTGATTACTTCAACACAACTTAGCCTGAGGGTTGAGAAGAATTGAGGAGGGTGTGGGTGTGGGAATGTTGAAAGGCCTGGATAGTGTGGGTGTGGAGAGGATGTTTCCTAGAGTGGTGGAGTCTAAGACCAGAAGGAACAGCCTTAGAATACAAGGTTGTCCCTTTAGACCAGAGTTGAAGAAGAATTTTTTTAGCCAAAGTTGTAAGGAGCCAAAATTTAGTGAATATTTATCTAAGGCAAGCAGTTACCGAACCAACTCTCTCATCCACAGAGGTGCTAGAACGTCTGTGAACCTTGTAGAATTTTCTCCATTTCAGCATTAATATGACCTAAAATGTGATTAGATCGTCACGTAAGTTTTAAAACTAGATAAAGAAAACACAATTAAATAAATAGCACAAGACAATATACTTGTTCATTGATCCAGTATTACACGTACGTTGAAAAAGTATGTGAACCTTTGCTTTCAGTAACTGTTGTGACCCCCTTGTACAGCAATAACTTCAACCAAACATTTCCAGTAGCTAGATCAATCCTGCACTTCAGCTTGGAGGAATTTTAGGCCATTCCTCCTTACAAAAGTGCTTTATCTCTGGGATGTTGGTCGACCTCTGCTTGCTGCAGGTCCTTCCACAACATTTCTATAGGATTAAGGTCAGGACTTAGTTTTGTTTTGGTCATCCCAAAACATGTCTTTTTAAACCATTCTGTTGTTGATTTACTCTTGCCTTTTGGATCATTGCCACGATGCATTATCCAATTTTTAATTAATCTTCAGCTGACAGACTGCTACCCTGACATGCTCCTATAAAATGTCTTGACACAATTTTGAATTCATTGTTCCCTCAATGATTGCAAGCTGTCCAGGCCCTGAGGCAGCAAAGCAGCCCCTAACCCTGATGGGATGAGGTTTTGGTGTTGTTGTGCAGTGTCCCTTTTCCTCCAAGCATACAATGTATATTTCTGACAAAAAGTTCAACTTTAGTCTCATCTGTCCACAGAACATTGTTCCAGAAGCATTGTAGAACATCTAGGTGGTCTTTTGCAAACTTGAGAAGTGTAGCAATGTTTTTTTTTGGAGAGCAGTGGTTTCCTCCATGGTGTCCTTCCATGAACACAATTCTTGTTCAGTGTTTTTCTTATAGAGGACACATGAACAGAGACTTACAAATTCTAGAGATTTCTGCAGTTCTTTTTCTGTTACCTTTGGGTTCTTTATTACCTCCTTCAGCACTGCACGTTGTGCTCTTGGTGTGATGTTTGCAGGACGCCCACTCTTGGGGAGAGTAGCAACAGTATTGAGTTTCCTCCACTTATGACTGTTGAACACTGAGATCTTTAGTAATGCTTTTGTAGTCTTTTCCAGCTTGATGCATCTCTACAATTTTTCTTCTAATGTCGAGAAGACCTTCTTTTGACTGAGGTATTGTGCACATAAACAGCTCTTTCTTGGGCACCTGTACAATACATACCTCCAATCTCATCTCATTGATTGGAACACCCGACTCCAAACAGCTTTTGTAGAAGGCATTATCCCAGGGATTCACATACTTTTTCCAACAAATGCATGTAATATTGGATCATTTTTCTCAATAAATAATGGCCAAGTATAATGTTTTTTGTGTTATTTAATTTGATTCTCTTTATCTAGTTTTAGGACTTACATGAAGATCTGATTACGTTTTAGCTCATATTTATGCAGAAATAGTGAAAATTCTACAGGGTTCACAAAATTTCTAGCACCACTGTTCACACATCATTAACTTGGCTAATAGGTGATGGAGATATATTTCTCAATCAAAGTGAACAGCTTCTCTCTATTCATTCGTTCAAACCCTTCTTAAAATCTGCCCTTAGCTTTCTCTTCAAAGAAAAGCAAACTAGCCCCTCCTTTTGTAACTGTTGGCTCACTTCTCAGTAACTATTTCTGTAAACCTCTGTAAACCCATACTACTGTAATTTTCTGATGTGGCAACCAAAATGGAATACAATTCTCCTGTTAAGGCCAGATCAATGATTCATAAAGGCTCAGCGTTATTCTTTGCTTTTTTATTTTGTGACTAAGCCGAGAATTGCACAACACTTTCTTTGCCTGCTCTGACATTTTCAATGCCTTGTGCACCCACGTCTCCATTACTCCAAAACCCCTTCTGAAACAGTATTTTTATTCCCCCTCCTCATTCCTCCTACCTGTCTGCATCACCTTGCACTTCTCCACAATAACCTTCATTTGCCAAGCTAACTACCTGTTTACTTCCTGCTGAAATCTGCCTGATTTCTTTTGGGTCGCCTAACATTTAAATTCCGATTCCCATACCAGTTCCAACATGTCAGTCATGGCCTCTTGTGCCACGATGAGGCCTCCCTCAGGGTGGATAAGCAGCATTTTATACTCGGTGTGGCAACCACCCCCCCCCTCCCCCAGCCTGATGTTATGAATATTGAATTCTTCTTCTGGTAAAAAAAAAACTCCCCTCTTCTCTCTTCCTCTATTCCCACTCTTGCCTCCTACCTCTGCCCATCGCCTCCCCCTGCTGCCCCTCCTCCTTCCCTTTCTCCTCCGGCCCACTCAGCTCACCTATCAAATTGCTTCCTCTCCAGCCCTTTGCCTTTCTGATGCACCTGATTTCACCTATCACCTTCTAGCTGTCCTCCTTCTCCTCGCCCACCTTTTCATTCTGGCATCTGCCCTCTCCCTTTCCAGTCCTGAAGAAGAAGGGTCTCAGCCTGAAACGTCAACTACTTATTCATTTCCATAGACCGCCTGACCTGTTGAGTTCCTTCAGCATTTTGTGTGTGTTGCTTTGGATTTCCAGCATCTGCAGATATTTTTGTGTTTTAGTCTGCCTCACAATTTACAACTTTGCCAAGTTTTGAATCATCCACAAACTTAGTAATTAAGCGAATGAAGTCTAAAAATCTGGGCCATTAACTGTATTTTGCCAGTCTTTGATTTCCCCTACAAATTTTGTGCTGAATCATCTATGAACTATTTAGTTCTGGACTTAGATTTTAAGAAGATTTTGATCCTTCGTCAGACCTGGGGAAAGTTTGAAAAGCTTAGGACTTTTTCCCAGGAGCGTAGGAAAATGAGGGGTATAGATAGGGTAAATGGAAGCAGACTTTTTCCACTGACATTGTGTGAGAGTAAAACTAGAATTCATAGGTTAAAGGTGAAAGGTGAAATATTTAAGAGTAACCTGAGCGGGAACTTCTTCATTCGGAGGGTGTTGAAAGTTTGCAATGAACTGTTAGCAGAAGTGGTGAATATGGGTTTGATTGTAACATTTAAGAGAAGTTTGGACAGGTACATGGATGAGAGGTGTGTGGAGACCTCTGGTCCAGGTGCAGGTTGACAGGATCAGGCAGAATAACAGCTGGCATGGAATGGATAGACCAAAGAGCCTGTTTCTGTGTTGTAGTGTTCTATGAATCTATGATAACAACCTCCCACATTTGTGACGTGGACTTTCTAGGCAAGTTAATGGCACCAAAGCACCCATTATGCCTGACACCTTATGATTAGAGTCATAGTGAAGCTTCTGACTGAGATGCTTCTGCTGTGATGGATATTCACTACCTTGGGCCCAATAGTGGTGGTGGGAGAGAGTGGGATTTTTCCTAAGGTCAGATTCCTAATACAACAGCTGACTCTTCCAGGGGTCAAAGAGTTGTTTTTGAGTAAGTTAAACACCCAACCAATAGTCCTTGTTCAGCTTCTTGTCGTAAGTGGGAGCCAGTCTTCAGTTCTTAATGCAAATGGAAAGCAATGATCGATCTGACGTTAAAAGGATAGCTTTGCAAACGAACAGCACTGTCTGTAAAGTGTGGGATGCTGACCCACAGCACGGGTTGGATGCTCAAGAGATGCAGTGTAAGACAATGTTGGTTGTCTGCCGATTTCAGCAATGACCATTAGGAGCCTAAGCAGGGAAGCTTTTATTGTGGAGAAGCCATTGTACTGAGGCAGTTCCACACTCTTGCGACCTCAGAAGCCCTATTCCAGTGGTACGAGTGATTGTCACAACTGGAGACCTTCTTGATTGTAGTGGATGGCAGCGATGCTTTCGGTCCCTCGCCATACCCTTCGGTGTCCACGGAGCACCGCACAACTGCATCCCTGGCCGTTGGACCTCGCTAGTGATCTCCAACGAGAACTGACCAAAACTGCACACAATTCTCTAAATTAGGCCTCACCAATGTCTTATTCAACTTCAACATAAAGTCCCATCTTCTGTACTCAGTACATTGATTTATGAAGGGCAATGAGCCAAAAGCTTTCCTTATGACCCTATCTACATGTGATACCACTCCAATGAATTATGCACTTATATTTCCAGATCCCTTTGTTCTACCATACTCCTCAGTGCCCTATTGTTCACTGTGTAAGACCTACCCTGGTTGGTCCTACTGAAGTGCAACACCTCACATTTGTCTGCGTTAAATTCCATCCGCCATTTTTTCAGCCCATGCTTCCAGCTGAAGCAGATCCCTCTGCAAGCCACGATAGCCTTCCTCACTGTCCACTGCAACCCCAATCTTGGTGTCATCTGCAAACTTGTTGATTCAGTTAACCACATTATCATCCATTGATATAGATGACAAACATCAATAGACCCAATACCAATCCCCACGGCACACCGCTAGTCACAGGTCTCCAGCTGGAGAGGCAACCCTCTACTACTACTCTTTTGTCTTCTCCCACAAAACCAATGACTAATCTAATTTACTACCTCATCCTCAATGCCAAGTGACTGAGCCTTCTTCGCTAACCTCCCATGTGGGACTTTGTCAAATGCCTTACTGAAGTCTAAGTAGGCAACATCTACTGCCTTGCCTTCATCCACTTTCCTGGTAACTTCCTTGAAAAACTCTATAAGATTGGTTAGACCTGACCTACCATGCACGAAGCTATGCTGACTATCCTTAATCAGTCCATGTCTATCCAAATACTTACAGTATATATCCGGTTCCTTAGAATACCTTCCAATAACTTTCCCACAACTGATGTCAGACTCACTGGTCTATAATTTCCTGTTTATATTAAGAGCCTTTTTCAAATAGTGGAGCAACACTGGTTATCCTCCAATCCTCTGGTACCTCTCCTGTCAGTAAGGATGTTTTAAATATCTCTGCTAGGACCCCAGGTATTTCTGCACTTGTCTCCTGCAGTGTCTGAGGGTACACCTTGTCAGACTCTGGAGATTTATCCACCCTGATTTGCCTCAGGGTAGCAAACACCTCCTCCTCTGTAATCTGTGCACAGTCCATGATGTTGATGCCACTTTGTCTCACTTCTATAGACTATATCTCCGTCTCCTGAGTAAATACACATGCAGAGAATGCATGTAAGATCTCACCTATCTGATTTGGCTCCACCCATGCATTACCATTCTGGGCTTCAAGGGGACCAATTTTGTCCCTAGAAATCCTTTTGCTCTTAACATACCTGTAGAATTCCTTAGGATTCCCCTTCACCTTGTTTTCTAGAGCAACTTCATCCCTTATTTTAGACTTCCTGATTTCTTTTGTAAGTGTTTTCTTGCATTTCTTGTACTTCTTATTTATTCCTACTTGCCTATACCTGCTATGCACCTCCTTTTTGCTCTTAAGCAGGGCTTCAATATCTCTTAAAAACCAAGGCCCTCTACTCCCTTTCGCTTTACCTTTTATTCTGACAGGCATTCTTAAAATTTCATTTTTGAAGACCTCCCACTTTCCAAATACACCTTTGCCAGAAAACAGCCTCTCCCAATCCACACTTGCCAGATCATTTCTGATATCATCAGAACTGGTCTTTCCCCATTTTAGAATCTCAGCTCGTGGACCAAACCTATCTCTTTGCATATTTACCCTGAAATTAATGGCATTGTGGTCACTGGATGCAAAGTATTCCCCTACACAAACCTCTGTCACCCGCCCTCTCTCATTCCCTAATAGCAGATCCAGTATCACATGCTCTCTCATTCGGACTTCTATGTACTGATGAAGGGAACTTTCCTGAACACACTTGACAAGCTCTATCTCATCTAGTCCTTTTACAGCATTGGATTCCCAGTCAATATGCAGAAAGTTACAATCACCAACTATAACAACCTTATGTTTTTTGCGACAATTTGTGATCTCTTTACAAATTTGTTCCTCTAAATCCCTGGGGCTGTTGTGTGGTCTGTAATATAGCCTCATTAACGTGGTCATACCTTTCTTATTTCTCATTTCCACTAGTCGAGTTCTCCAGTCTGTCCTGATGGAGCACTGCTGTGACATTTTTCCTGACTAGTAATGCCATTCCTCCTCCTTTAATCCTTCCCGCTCTGTCATGTCTAAAACAATGGAATTCAGGAATATTGAGCTGCCAGTCGTGCCTCTCCTGCAACCAAGTCTCACTAGTGGCTACAACGTCATAATTCCAGGCGTTGATCCATGCCCTGAACTCATCTGCCTTTCCACAGGTTAATACATCTGCCTCCACAACCTTTCCACTAACTGTTCTGGCACTCTGGTTCTCATCCCCCTGCAAATCTAGTTTAAACCCCATCATGCAGCATTAACAAACCTTCCCACTGGGTTATTTGTTTTCCTCCAGTTCAGGTGCAAATCATCCTTCCTGTACAGGTCGCAGCTTCCCTGAAAGAAAGCTCAATGATCCAAAGATCTTATGGCCTCTCTCCTACACCAACTCCTTTGCCACATATTAAACTGTATAACCTTCCTATTTCTGGCCTCAGTAGCACGTGGCATAGGTAGCAATCCTGAGATCACAACCCTGGAGTCTTACCCTTTAACTTAGCTCCTAACTCCCTGTACTCCTATGTCACTTGTCCTACCCATGTCATTGGTACCTACATGGACCATTCACCAACCCAATTAAGCATGTTGAGGGCTCACTATGAGATGTCCCAAGCCTTGGCACCCAGGAGGCAATGTACCATCCGGGAATCTCGTTCTCACCCAGAGAAACTCTTGTCCGTTCCCCTAACTAATGAATCCCCTATCATCACAGCGCCCCTCTTCTCCCACCTTCCTATCTGAGTTACAAAGCCAGAATCGGTGACTGAGACCTGATGACTGTGACTTTCCTCTGTTAGGTCAACCTCCCAACAGTAAACAAAGTGATATACCTGTTGTTGAGGAGGCTGGCTATAGGAGTACTCTGCACTGACTCCTTAACCCCTTTCCCCTTCCTGACTGTCGTCTGGTTTCCTGCGTCCTGCACCTTGGGTTTAACCACCTCTCTCCATGTCCAATCTATCACCCTGTCAGCCTCCTGAATTACCCAGTGTTCATCCAGTTCCAGCTCCAACTCCTTAACACAGATTGTGAGAAGCTGCACCTGGATGGACTTCTCGCTGTTGTAGTTGTATGCTCTTTTATATGATTGGTCACCGTATCTTCACATTTCTTCTTCTCTTAATGTATGGCTTTTCTTTAGTTGCCTTCTGTTGGCTTTTAAAAGCTTCCCAATCTTCCAACTTCCCCCTAATTTTTGCTATATTATAAGTTCTGTCTTTTGCTTTATGCTGTCTTTGAAATCCCTTGTAAGCCACGGTTGCCTTGTCCTTCCTTCCTTTAGAATAGTTCTTCATCTTTGGGATACACCTGTATTTTTCCTAGACCTTCTGAATTGCTCCCAGAAACTCTAGCCGTTGCTGTTCTGTCATCATCCCTGCTAGTGTCCCCTTCCAATCAACTTTGGACAGCTCCTCTCTCATGCTCCTGTAATTCAGGTTACTCCACTGTAATACTAACACATGCATTTGCTTTTAGCTTCTCCTTCTCAAAGTACAGGGAGAATTCTGTCTTATTATGATCACTGTCTCTTACAGGTTCCTGTACCTTAAGCTCCCCAATCAAATCTGGCTCATTACATAACAACTATTCCAGAATTGCCATTCCCTTAGTGGGCTCAAGCACAAACTGCTCTAAAAATCCATCCCATAAGCATTCTACAAATTCCCCCTCTTGAGATCCAGCATCAACCTGATTTTCCCAGTCTACCTACATATTGAAATCACTCGTGACTATTGCAACATTGCTCTTTTTACATGCCTGTTCTAGCTTTCATCGTAATTTGTAGCCCACATCCTGGCTACTGTATAGCTCCCTTCAGTGTCTTTTACCCTTGCAGTTGCTTAACTCTACTCACAAGTGCTCTACATCCGATCCTATGTCACCTCTTTCTAAGGACTTGACTTCATTTTTTTACCACAGAGGCACCCCACCCCCTCTGCTTACCTGACTGCCCTTTCGAAACAATGTGTATCCTTAGATGCCAAGTTCCCAATTATGATTTTTCAGCTACGATTTAGTGAAGCCCACAATATCGTACCTGCCAATCTCCACCTGTGCTACAATATCACTAACCTTATTCCATATACAGTATTCATTCAAATATAACTCCTTCAGTCCTATATTCACAACCCTTTTTGATTTTGTCCCCATTTCCCTGTTACATTTTAACTCATCCCACTGAATGCAACTTTGCCCTATCATCTGCCTGTCCTTCCTCACAGCCTCACTACTCATTGCATCTAGTTATACACCTACTGTCCCATCCTCATTCCTATCACTCTGACTCCCATCACCTGCAAATTAGTTTAACCCTCCCCAACAGCTCTGCTGGCAAAGATATTGGTCTCCTTCAAGTTCAGGTGTAACCTGCTCTTTTTGTACAGGTCATAATTTCCCCAGAAGAGATCCCAATGATCCAGAAATATGAAACCCTGCCCCCTGCACCGAATCTTCAGCCACACATTCATATGCCAAGTCATCCCATTCTTACCCTCACTGGCGTGTGGCATAGGCAACAATCCAGAGATTACCACCCCGGAAATCCTGCTTGTCAGCTTTTTGACTAACTCCCTATATTCTCTCTTCAGGACCTCCTCCCTTCCTACCTATGTGGTTGGTACCAGTACGTACAGCGACTCCTGGCTGTTCACCCGTCCCTTTTAGAATGCTATGGACCTGATCTGAGACGCCCTTGGCTCTGGCACCTGGGAAGCAACATGTCATCCGGGTCTCCCTTTGACAGCCACAGAATCTGCTTTCTGCTCCTCTAATTATGGAATCCCCTATCACTATTGAACTCCTCTTCTCTCTCCTTCCCTTCAGAACCACATATTCAATGGCAGAGATCAGGTCACTATGGTTTCCCCCAGTAGGTTGTCCTCCCCAGCTATATCCACAGTGGTGTAGACTTGTTATAATCATAGTCATAGTCATAGTCATACTTATTGATCCCCAGGGAAATTGGGTTTCGTATTGAGGGGAAATGCCACAGTGGTATTCTGCACTGGCTGCCTATTCCCTTTCCTTCTCCTGATATTCACCCAGGTACCTGCCTCTTGCAACCCAGTGATGACCACGTCCCTGTAACTCCTAACTATCACCTCCTCATTTTTCCATATGAGCTGAAGGGCATTCAGCTGCAGCTCTAGTTCCTTAACATGTTCTCTAAGGAGCTGCAGCTCGGTGCACTTGGTGCAGATGCAGTTATCAGGGATAGTGGGTATTGGCAGCTCAGCTCACGGTGGAAGAGAAAGAAGGAAGTGATCTTGCCTTTGAAGAGTAGGTGGCTACAGTATAACTTCCTTTTTGTAAGGGTACCCATAGTCATCTATATCGGATTGGGCTTAAGATCTTCTTTTGAGTTCAGACAGCAATCCCAGTACTAACAGACTCGAGAAGCTAGATTAACCTGAACAAGTTTCAAGTGCGTTCTCTATTGTATCTGCCATGCTACAATATTGAATCATGACCCCACCCACCCAGGGCATTGTCTCTTCTCCACTTTTCATCAGGCAGAAGACAAAAAAGCCTGAAAGTACATACCACTAGGTTCAAGAATAGCTTCTACCCTTCTGTTAGAAGATTATTAACTGGTTCCCTAATATGATGCTTGAGCTCACAGTTATGATCTTGCACCTTAATGTTTACCTCTGCTGCACTTTCTGTGCACTGTTACACATTATTCAATGGGCCAAATAGCCTAATTCTGCTCCCGTATCTTATGGTCTCATTCTGCATTCTGTTATTGCTTTGCCTTGTCTTGCCTCAATGCACTGTGTAATGAAATGATCTGTATGAACAGTATACAGGACAAGCTTTTCACTGTATCCTGGTACACGTGGCAACAATAAACCAATTCCAGTCCCAAATTGGCCAAGCAATACTCCATACTAGGATTTACATAGCCTGGCAATAATTCCATTTTGAAAACAATCTTAACCGTTCCAACTGATATATTGGTTGCTTCATATGAGGCCAAATGATATGAAGAAACAGGAGCAAGTTTGATATCATTCTATTTCGTAACTCTTGTAAACAATAGAATGAACCCATAGAAACAAGCACTTGGGTCAATGCCTCGACTCACCTATTCTCACTGTGACTTTCTGCTGAAGATGGTGCTGGTGAATCTCAGTGATGTCTGGCTGGTGACCAACAAAACAAAGAAAACATAAATATTTTGTTAATCCTTCTTTTTCTGGTAAACAATCATCGCAAAGAATAGTCTGTAACTCTCCTTTGGACGTGGGGGCAATTCGATGTGACAGAACTGAGGCGAGGCGAGACAGCGAACCCATTGCTGAGAGCAAGGAAGTCTCAAGGTTTAATTGATTTAACCGCTGGGCTGGATTCGAAACGGCAGGTACAGGCTGAATTGAGGCAGCGGGGTCCAGGCCCCAGGGTGTATCAAAGCGACTGAACCCAAAGTTTGGACAATTTAAACGCCGCGCCAAATTGAAAAGGTCAGGGTGTTGGGGCTCCAGGTGAAGGAAGGGGCATTTCATTTCAATGCTCTGCTCTATGTGAACTAAGGGTCCAAGGACAGGACTGTCTTTGTAGACTTCAGTTCAGAATGCTATTTGCTTTCGTTTATTTTTCGCACGATTTGTTTTTTTTCTTTTGCACATTGGGTGTTTGATGGTCTTTTTATGTTTCTTTTTGGGGTTTATTTGTTTTGTGGCTGCCTGTTAGGAGACCAATCTCAAGGTTGTATAATGTATATGTACTTTGAACTTTGCACTTTGACCTTTGTACATTGAGCGACGATCTACAATCCACTGTGAATGACAGTTAATTGCTATCAAGATATTGTCATGCTCTTTTTCAAAGATCTCTGTGCTTATGCTCTGATAAGATCAAATAGGCAGCAACCATCACTGAGGAGATTTTTGGCTTAGTCCAACACCTTTGATAAATATTGAAATTATTTATTATCTGCCAGCTACCACCGTCATACTGGTTACAGCAAATGCTGTTATACTGGTTAATTCTATGTGATCTGTGTGAAGGTTGGTCAAAACTATTTTCTCTAAATAGACTGCACGTCCACTCTTTGTAGCACTATTTGCATATAAACCTATTTCAACAATAATGGAACTATTTCTACTCCTTATCTACACACAGGTTGTCTTCTGTTCATCTTTTCAATGTATTTTCTAGAACCCTTTTCTAACAGAGATTTTCTTAGTCTTGCACACAATTTCTGATACAGCCACAAGAATGTTCTCACTCACTCATTCAAAACGCTCACCTTCATCACCAAAAGGGTGCCTGAAACTTTGCTGTTCCTCTCGGCCTGCAGGGAGAAATGCAAGGACATTTACCTCATAGAATCATCTTTCCCTTGCTCGGCTTCACAACACATTGCGCACCCTGCCCTTCAGTTTGCGATTTCTGTACCTTAAATTTTGATATGACCCCGAGCCAATTGTTTTTGGAAGTTAACATTTCGACCAAAATCTCTTCAAATTTTTAAGTGTCTATGAAGATTTTACTTGGGAGCATTGTAAGAAAAGGTTAAGACAGATTAAAATATCAAGCTGAGCAAACTCAAATACTTTAATGCAAGGGTTCCCAGCCTAGGGTCCACAGACCCCTCAGTTAACCGTAGGAGTCCATGGCATGAAGAAAGGTTGGGAGTCTTTGCTTCAATGGGACACCTCCCTGGCATTCAAAGACAATCCTAATGTTATTTTACTTTTGATATTGTGATAGCATTCTACTCCTGCTCTGACTAATATGTTTAATAATTTCCAGGATTTAGTCCAGATTTCCCCAGAGGCCACTATATGGCAGAGAGTACATGGTAATCAAGTGCCTCATCGTACAGAAGAGGCAGCTGGAACCATTTCTCAGTGATTAGGAGGCACACTTCGGGTTATATGCTAACAGTACTTCTGAAAGTATATGCCACAGACTCTCTTAATAGAATTCATCTGCTTTCAATGGGTTCAAACATTTTAAATATTGCTCAGAATTTGCTGCCAAAGAAACAATTGAGTTAATAGTGTTCATGATTATTTGAGTGCATATGTTACAGCTTTAGATAAGGGACAGCCACGTGGCTAAATTCAAATATTCAAACTTTGTTACTAGTTAACTTTGCAAAAAAAATCTCTATAACTGGATCACAATTGAAAAAAATTCAATTAATAAGTTGATACGGATACAAAATGAAGTCACCATGAATGATGAATCAAACTCTTTTAATTTACATATCCTTAAGACACAAAAGCAGCATTAGGCTATTTGACGCATGGAGTCTGCTCTGTCATTCCATCATGACTAATTTATTATCCCGCTTAACCCCATTCTCTTGCCTTCTTCCCATAATCTTTGACACTCTTACTAATCAAGAGCATATCAACCTCCATTTTAAATATACCCATTGACTTTGCCTCCATTCCTGTGGCAATGAATTCCACAGAATCACCACCCTCTGGCTAAAGAAATTCCCCCTCATCTCTGTTCTAAATTGTTGTCCTTCTATTCCGAGGCTGTGTCCTCTGATCCTAGACTTTTCCAATTTAGGAAACATTTCTTCATGTCCACTCTATCTTGGCCTTTCAATATTGAATGGGTTTCAATCAGGTCTCCCCACTCTTCTTCTAAACTCTAGCAAGTACAGGCCCAGAGCCATCAAATTCTCCTTGCAGGTGTCTGCAGCCCTTTATGTGTTCCACCCACCTATCTTCACCTATCAACATCCAGCCCTTCTCCTTCCCTGTCCTGCACTCCTTTATTTCAGCGTCTTTCCCTTTCCTTTCCAGTCCTGAAGAAAGGTCATGGTCAGAAACACTGACTGTTCATTCATTTCCATAGATCCTCCAGCATTTTGTTTGTTTTGCTTTGGATCTCCTGCATCTACAGATTTTCTCAATCCTTTTTTGCAATTCGTTTAGGAGGGACACAGCGCCCACCATTTCAGCGTGAATCCAGTACTAAGTGAATTAGCGGAGTGGTGATTCAATCTTTCTTCTTGCAATATTTACAGATACCTGGTGGGCATTTTTGTTATTGGTAACATGAATCATAACTGTGCAGCTATTCATCTCAGAATACAAACAAAATGGACTGAATGAATTTTCAGTGATGTTTCTTATGACAAGTAAACCTTTTATTCTAAATAGAGATTCCAGGACTGAGACGAGCCGACCAAATAACTAGGCTAAAATCGGAATCAGATTTTTTTTTATCACCGGCATATATCCAAAGTTCAAATTTCAAAGTAAAATTTATTATCAGAGTACATATATGTCACCACATACAACCCTGAGATTCATTTCCCTGTGGGCATACTCAGCAAATCTATAGAATAGTAACTATAACAGGATCAATGAAAGATCAAGTTAGAGCATAGAAGACAACAAACTGTGAAAATGCAGATATAAGTAAATAGCAATAAATAACAAGAGCATGGAATATCAAGATAAAGACTAATGAGATTCAACTTCATTGTCATTTTGCTGAGTGCAGATACAAAGCCAATGAAATGCATTTAGCATCTAACCAGAAATGCAAAGAATAGTGTTATTTACAAAATAACTGCAAATAAAAAGTAAGTGATACAGCACACAAATATAAAAGTACTGAGACAGTACATTACGGATGCAATACTGCTTAGCGCTGTGATGTGAGGTTCAGCAGTGTCTCAACCTCAGGGGAGAAGCTCTTCCTGAGCCTGATGGTGCGGGAGCGGAGGCTCCTGTAGCGCCTACCGGATGGGAGGAGAGTAAAAAGTCCATGGTTAGGGTGAGATGCATCCCTGATAATGCTTTTCGCCCTGCCCAGGCAGCGTTTATGGTAGATGTTCTCAATGGCGGACCATTGGGTGGCAATAATCCGCTGGGCAGTTTTCACCACACGCTGGAATGCTTTGCGGTCTGATACGGGACAATTGCCATACCATACTGAGATGCAGTTGGTGAGTATGCTCTCAGTAGTACAGTGGTAAAAGTCCGTCAGTATCCTGGGACAGAGGTGAGCTTTCTTGATGCTCAGCAGGAAATAAAGGTACTGTTGTGCCTTTTTGATCAGGATGGAGGAGTTCAGGGACCAGGTGAGATCATCGGAAATGTGGACACCAAGGAATTTGAAGCTTGATACACGCTCCACTATAGCTCCGTTAATGTAGATGGGGACATGAGTATGGCTCCTAGTGTACCTGAAGTCCACAATAATCTCCTTGGTCTTCTGGGTGTTAAGAGCCATGTTGTTATCGGCACACCACATGGCCAGGTGCTGGACCTCGTCCCTGTAGGCCATCTCGTCATCCCCTCTGATCAGACCAACCACCATGGTGTCGTCTGCAAACTTGATTATGGAGTTACAACCATGTACAGTTACGAAGTCATAGGTGAAAAGGGAGTACAGAAGAGGGCTCAGCACACAGCCTTGAGGCACGCCAGTGTTCAGAGTGAGAGTGGAGGAGGAGAGGTTGTCTAACTTAACTGATTGGGGTCTGTTAGTCAGAAAGTCCAAGGTCCAATTGCAGAGGGATGAGCTGATACCAAGCTGGCAAAGTCTGGCGATCGGCTTGGAGGTGATCACAGTATTGAACGCCGAACTAAAGTCAATGAACAGCATTCTGATGTAAGAGTTGGGGCTGTCCAGGTGGGTCAGGACAGAGTGAAGTGCTGTGGAGATGGCGTCCTCTGTAGATTTGTTGGTGCGATAGGCAAATTGATGGGGGTCAAGGGTAGTGGGCAGCCAGGATTTCAGGTGTGATAGAACCAGGTTCTCAAAGCACTTTGCAATAATGGGGGTGAGTGCAATTGGGCGGAAATCATTCAGGCCCGTGGCAGTGGAATGTTTCAGCACTGGCATGACGGTGGTGATCTTGAAGCTTGTGGGGACAACTGCCTGGGCCAGGGATAGATTGAAAATGTCCGTGAAGACCCCGGCCAACTACCCTGCACAGACTCTGAGCACACAGCCAGGTATTCCATCCGGACCAGCTGCCTTCCGTACATTCACCCTGCTCAGGGTGGCACAAACATCGGAGGTGGAAAGTGGGAGAGGCAGTTCACCAGCTGGGAGATCTGCTTTGAGGGTGACCTCCTTGTTCTCTCGGTCAAAGAGTCTTCAAAGTGAGAGAATTGGTTGTGGGAATGTCTCAATAGATGAGTATAGAGTCTGATGGTTGAGAGGTAGTTACTGTTCTTGAACCTGGTCATGAAATTTCCTGTTTTTGCAGCAGCAGCGCAATGCACTATGTAACGACAGAGGAATAATCTGTGAATCACTGTAAGTATATGTATATTAAATAGTAAAAATAGTGTAAAAATAAAAATAAAAAAATGTAGTGAGGTAGTGTTTGTGGGTTCAATGTCCATTCAGAAATCCAATGGCAGAAGGGAAGAAGTTGTTCCTGAATCGCTGAGTATGTACCTTCAGGCTCCTGTACCTCCTACCTGATGATAACAGTGAGAAGAGGGCATGTCCTGAGTGATGGGGGTTCTTAATGATGGATGCAGCCTATTTGAGGTAATGCTTCTTGAGGATGTCCTGGATACTATGGAGGCCAGTGCCCCTGATGGAGATGACGAAGTTTACAACTCTCTGCAGCTTATTTTGATCTTATGCAGTAGCCCTCTATACCAACCAGTAGTGCAACTAGTTAGAATTTGAGGGCCAGAACAAAAGTGAATGATTTGACTCAATCTTCATCATTTGAAGCAAGGAGCAATTTTCTAGCCTTGTGCTTCTCTTACAATGCTGCATATCAAAGAGCTAAGCTTGTGGTGTATTCAAGAGATCTGAGCCTTTGCTATATTATCCTTTGAAAGTATTAATATAAATAGTTGGAAACACCTGTGCTGTCCACTTTGTTTCTGGGAAATCACACTCACTCCTGGCATCAGAGGAACTGAGATTAAAAGGGGCAGAGCAATTGCAAATGGGCTCTGCACCAATGAGGAACCTGGTCATGCTGGTCTATATTCTGGGAAATGAGCCAGGTCAAGGAAGTGCAAATATTGCAGGGCTCTCATCTAGGAAACAGTGATCATAGTATCATAGGATTTAGAATATCTACGGAAAAGGATGTAGATCACGCCAGGGTTAGAAGTAATGAATTGGAAGAAGACCAGTTTTAGTGAGATTAGTACAGAACCAGTATGGATAAATTAGGGAATCAAAGCTTGGCAGGAAAAGCTGTAACTGAACCATAAGAGGCTTTTAAAGTTGTTTAGAGCCTAGATAAATTTCCATTAAGATGAATGCAATGGAAAGATCAGAGTTTCATGAGTGGCAAAAAGTAAAATAACAGAGAACAAGAAAATCATAAACACAAGACTGTCAAGAGCACCACAACCTTGTCATAGGGTTTGGAGGCTTGAGTACCTCAACGAACCAAAGATCTACGTAGGCTGGGGTCAGGGCTTTATGTTTTGGCTCTTAGTAGGGTCAACCATGCCAAACAGGTCAAAGGGTAGAGGTCAGACTAAGAGTCCACTGTTCCTCCAGTTTCAGGGGTCCAGCTCAGGGCTAACAACCATGAGTGGTTAAAAAAAATTGTTGCAGAAACAGCAATCCAGAGTCTAACCCCCAGAAATGCGGGGGTTAGCTTATGAGGGGAGATTGAGTCACCTGGGACTGTACTTGCTGGAATTCAGAAGAATGAAAAGAGATCTTACAGAAACATATAAAATTATGAAAGGGATAGATAAGATAGACCCAGGAAAGTTATTTTCACTGGTAGGTGAGACCAGAACTTGGGGACATAGCCTCAAGATTTGGGAGTGTAGATTTAGGATGGAAATGAGGAGGAACTACTTTTCCCAGAGGATGGTGTATCTGTGGAATTCTCTGCCCAGTGAAGCAGTGGAGGCTACCTCACTAAATATATTTAAGATCACATTAGATAGATTTTTGCATAGTAGGGGAATTAAGGGTTATGGGGAAAAGGCAGGTAGGTGGAGATGAGTCCATGGCCAGATCGACCATGATCTTATTGAATAGCAGAGCAGGTTTGACTTGTCAGATAGCCTACTCCTGCTCCTCTTTCTTATGTTCTATGTTCTATAATATAACACTGGGATGGCAAGGAACAGACAAACCATCTTTCTGCGGTTACATGAGGTCCCGGTGAGAGAGCTGTGGAACACAAGTCACGGAAGCCAGTTCAATTCACTGATGACAATATGAAGAAATGATTGTGTGCTCTGGTACCAGCAGAGATTCTGGGAACTAAAGGAAACACAGCTGCAGTGCTGAAGGCATCGGTTCCAGACAGTTAACACCTCTAGTGAACCTGTTCCAGAAACGTTTTACAGGGGTCTGGTGATACCACATCTGAAATATCATATTCAGGTCCAGGTCTCCCTGCTGAAGGAAGGATATCATTTGACAGAAGAGGTGCACCAGAGATTGATCCTTTGGAGACAGGATTTTCGTATGCGCAGAGGTGATGAATGCTGGTCCTATATTGTCTGAAGAGAAGAATAATGAGGGGTGATATCACTGAAACAAAGTTCTACAATATTTTTATACAACCTATATATTAAGAGACTGGGTGGAGATACGTCTCTACCAAAAGGAGGTGTAAGGTACTCCTTCCCTCCACAAGCCTGCAGGTCACCCTTGGGCAAGGTGTAGCATCTGTTTACCCCCCCCCCCCCAACCGATCAGGGTCACGTGAAGCCATGGGAGCAGGTGGTAGATGGTCATATGAGCAGCTGGTGCAGATCACAAGTCCTGGTTATGTGACCACTGACGCCAGGTAGACAATCTCTGAAGAATGTGGATAATGGCTGGGGTCACCCATCTTGTAAAGACACTGCCCAGAAAAAGGCAATGACAAACAAATTGCAAAAAATATGGCTTGAGAAAAGTACTAAACATGAGAAAGTATGCAGATGCTGCAAATGCAGGGCAATACACACAAAGTGCCAGAGGAACTCAGCAGGTCAAACAGCATCTATGGAAAAGAGTAAACAGTTGATGTTTTGGGCAGAGCTCCTTCATCAGGACTGGAAAGGAAAGAGTAGATGTCAGAATAAAAAAGTAGGAGGAGGGGGAGGAGGGGGAGGAGGGGGAGGAGGGGAAGGAGGATAGCTAAAAGGTGACTGGTGAAGCCAAGAGGCTGAGAAAGGTAAAGGGCTGGGGAAGGAGGAATCTGATAGGAGGGAAGAGTGGACCAGAGGAGAAAGGGAAGGAGTAAGGAACCGAGAGGAAGGTGACAGGCAGGTGAGAAGAGATAAAAGGCCAGAGTGGGGAATAGAAGAAGAGGGAAGGGAGAGGAATTTCTTTTTTACCTGAAGGAGAAATTGATATTTATGCTATCAGGTTGGAAGCTACACAGATGGAATATAAGGCATTGCACTTGCCCTCTGAGGATGACCTCTGCTTGGCGCAGGAGGAGGCCATGGACTGACGTGTCAGAACAGGAATGGGAATCAGAATTAAAATGATTGGCCACTGAGGAGTTCCACTTTTGGCAGATGGAGCGGAGGCACTCGACAAAGCCGTCCCTCAATTTACAATGTTCCACCAATGCAGAGGAGGCTGCATGAGGAATACTGGACACAGTGGACAAGCCCAGCAAACTCACAGGTGAAGTGTTTGGGGCCCGAAATGGAAGTGAGTGAAGAGGTGAATGGGCAGGTGTAGTGCTTTAGCCACATGCAGGGTTAAGTGCTGGGAGGGAAATTGGGGGGGGGGGGAATGAACGAACGAGGGAATCATAAAAGGTGCAATCCCTGTGGAAATCGGAGAGAGCAGGGGTGGGGAGGTAAAGAGCATATGACAGATACCATGTTATTAACATGGGTGAAGAGAGGGCTGATTACAGGGAGTTCAGAAGGGAAGTTATAAAGGAAATCTGAGGCAAAAAGGGAGTAGAGGGGAAGACCAGCAGGATAAAAGGGAATCTTTGGGCGTTTTGAACAGGAAGAGAATAGAATCAGGAATGTACTGCCAGCATTGTAGTAGAGGCAGCTTCAATAAAGGAGCTGGATGTGTTTATAAAAGGAAATAATTTGCGGAGCTATGGATGAACAGGAGAGGAGAGGGATTAGCTGGTGTGCTCTTACATTGAGCATCTGTGGTCTGGACAGGCTGAATGGCTGCTGTTCCTGTGTTGTAACCATACTGTGAGCTAATCATTCTGCAACTATGGACTATTCCTCGTATTTTCTCTAAAATGTTATACCCAAGAGGAAAAGCTGAAGAAACACATCTTTGCCTCAACAGTCATTCTCCACCCATACCCATTAACTCTCTTGTGGTTGAAATCTCTAAAATTCATCTTGGAAATATTCAGTGGTTCTGCCTCCACAGCTCTCCAGGGTGAGTATTATTCACAAGCTCCAGGGGAAGAAATGTGTCCTCGATTTCATTTGAAAAGGGAAACCCTGCATTCTGGAACTATCTCTTAGTTTCTAAACGCAGAGTAACACATACAAAATGCTGGAGGAGCTCAGCAGGTCAGGCAGCATCTATGGAAAGGAATAAAGAATCACTCTTTCAGGCTGAAATCCTTCATCGGGATCTGATGCTGTCACTGTCTGCCACTTGTAAATTTTACTCACACAATGATCTAAAATACTAAAGCAAAGTGCTACTAAATATTCAGAATGTTGTAGGCTGCCACTTAGTGTGAGGCTCATAAAATCAGTAACACTCTTTCCATCACATCACATTAATAATCAAATTCAGCATGATTTTTCTCCCCCTAGCCTATTTCTACCATAATTGTGGAAAAAAAATGTTATTCATCTTTGGTGATGTTGGGTACCTTTCACAAGGTCTTGTAACAAAAAAAAACAACCCCCCCCCAAAAAAAACACAGATTGGTTGGATCTATTCAAAAGTACCATTATTACTTGCAAGGAGAAAACCACTCAATGGATGGCAGGTGGCTTCTCTTTTACAGCTTACAAAGTTTGTTTTTTAGTTTTCAGGCTCTTCTTTGGCTGTTATCTGTTCTGTGAGTCAGCTCCTCTGCTTAGCAGCTGCAGTATTCAAGGCCACACAGTGCACCGACCGTCCCTTAGTTACACAATGCACAATGATGGGAACATTACATGCCTCATGTCATGTTCGCAGTTGGCATATAGCACAGCACTCAGGGACGATACAGGTTCCATTTTGTCGCATTACTAGATTAAATACAGAAAAAAATCTCAAAGTTTTGAATATATTTCCACAGTGACTAGACAGATCCCAAGGTATTGCACAAGTAACAAATCAGACCACTCACGGAGCGCAGAATCTTGTCAGATTTGTGAATGATTATTACACACAAAAATTCCTGGAACTATAAATTATTTCATGTCACATGAAGCCATATTGAAAGATTATTATACAATGAGCCACACGTATGAATAAAAGCAAGAATTTATCTGCAGAAACCATGGCATATTATTAAAAAGATTTGGAAAATGCACACTAGACTAGAACAGAGCTTGAGAATAAAACACTTGAAGCATTTTACGTGTTCCAATGTGTAGTAGCAGCACAATTATTGAACATTGCAGAATTATGTATTTTGTGACTGTGAAAAAGAATCTAGAATGGTCAGCCCCTGCTAAAAACAGCACAAGTTGAACTAATGTGTTAACAGATGGTTTCTAGACTGTTCTTATCTGTGCCCTGGAGTAGAAATTGAATGGAGGATTAAATTATACCATTAGCATCAGATTTTAAAAAAAACGTGGGACTTCCTTCAGCATTATAAGATCATAAGATATAAGAGCAGAATTAGGCCATTTGGCCCATCGAGGCTGCTCAGCAACGCCGTCATGGCTGATCCATTTTCCCTCTCAGCCCCAATCTCCTGCCTTCTCTCCATATTCCATATTCTGACTAATCAAGAATCTATCAACCTCTGCCTTAAATATACTCAGTGACTTGGCCTCCACAGCCTTCTGTGGTAACGAATTCCACTGATTGACACTCTCTGGCTAAAGAAATTCCTCCTCATCTCTGTTCTAAAAGGATGCCCCTCTACTCTGAGACTGTGTCGTCTGGTCTTAGACTCTCCCACCATAGGAAGCATCCTCTCCACATCCACTCTATCAAGGCCTTTCAACATTTGATAGTTTTCAATGAGATCTCACCTCATTCTTCTGAATGCTATTGAATGCAGGCCGACAGCCATCAAGGACTTTTTGTATGACAAGACATTCCATCCTGGAATCATTTTCATGAACCTCTTTGAACCTTCTCCAGTTTCAATGCATCCTTTCTAAGATAGGGTCCCAAACCCACTCACAATACTCCAAGTGAGGCCTCACCAGTGCTTTATAAGGTCTCAACATTACATCCTTGCTTTTATATTCGAGTCCTCTTGAAATGAATGCCAACATTGCATTTGTCTTCCTCACCACAAACTCAACCTGCAAATTAATTTTTAGGGAATCCTGCATAAGGACTCCCAAGTCCCATTGCACCTCAGTTTTTTGCATTTTCTGTCCATTTAGAAAATATTCATTCTTTCTAGCAAAATGCGTGACCATACACTTCCTGACAACGTATTCCATCTGTACTTTCTTTCCCCATTCTCCTAATCTGTTTAAGTTCTTCTGTAGCTTTTATACCTCTTCACAACTACCGGCCCTTCCAACTATCTTCATATTATTTGCAAACTTTGCAACAAAGCCATCAATTCCATCATCCAAATCATTGACATATAGTGTAAAAAGAATCGGTCCCAACACAGACCCCTGTGGAACACCACTCGTCACTGGCAGCCAATCAGAAAAAGCTCCCTTTATTCTCACTCTTGGCCTCCTGCCAATCAGCCAGTGTTTTATCCATGCTAGAATCTTTCCTGTAATACCATGGGCTTCTAGCTTGTTAAGCAGCCTCATGTGTGGTACCTTGTCAAAGGTCTTCTGAAAATCCAAGTATACAACATCAACCATTATCCTTTGTTTACCCTGCTTGTCACTTGTCAAATTATTCTAACAGATTTATTAGGCAAGATTTTCTCTTGAGGAAACCATGCTGACTATGCCCCATTTAAGATGCGCCTCCAAGTACCCCCCTGAGACCTCGTCCTTAATAATTGACTCCAATATCTTCCCAACCACTGAGGTCAGACTAACTGGCCTATAGTTTCCTTTCTTCTGCCTCTCTCCCTTCTTGAAGAATGGAGTGACTTTTGCAATTTTCCAGTCTTCCAGAACCACTCCAGAATCTAGTGATTCTTGAAAGATCGTGACTACTGTCTTCAGGATCTCATCAGTCACCTCTTTCAGAACTCTGAGGTGTACACCATTTTATCCAGGTGACGTATCTACCTTCAGACCTTTCAGTTTCCCAAGAACCTTTCTCTAGTTATGGTATCTTCACCAACTTCATGCCCACTGACACCTGGAACTCCCACCATACTGCTAGTGTCTTCCACAGTGCAAATTGATGCAAAATACTTATTCAGTTCATCCGCTATTTCATTGTCCACTCCCCTCACCCACCATTATTACTTCTCCAGCCTCATTTTCTAGTGGTCCAATATTCACTCTTTTACACTTATGTGTCTGAAGAAACTTTAGGTATCCTCTTAAATATTATTGGCTAGCTTACTTCCATATTCCATCTTTATCTTCTTAATGACTTTTTTAGTTGCCTTCTGTTGGTTTTTAATAGCTTTCCAATACTCTATATTCCCACTATTTTTTGCTCCTTTATATGCCCTCACTTTGACTTTTGTGTTGGTTTTGACTTCTCTCGTTAGCCATGGATGTGTCATCTTTCCTTCAGAATACTTCTTCCTCTTTGGGATGTATATATCCTGTGCCTTCTGATTTGCTTCCAGAAATTCCAGCCATTGCTGCTTTGCCATCATCCCTGCCAGTGTTCTTTTCAAATCAATTCTGGCCAACTCTTCTCTGATACTTCTGTAATTCCCTTTACTCCATTGTAATACTGATACATCTGACTTCAGCTTCTCCTCAAATTTCAGGGTGGTTTTAATCATCTCATAGGCACTCTAGAAATTCCCGTCCTGTGATTAGGTTAGATTATGAGAACACTCAGTCCTCTTTTATTGTCATTTAGAAATGCATACATGCATTAAGAAATGATACAATGTTTCTCTGGGGTGATATCACAGAAAACAAGACAGACCAAAGACTAACACCGACAGAACCACATAATTATAACATATAGTTACAGCAGTGCAAAGCAATACCATAATTTGATAAAGAACAGACCATAGGTACAGTAAAAAAAGTCTCAAAGTCCCGAGTTGATCGACTCCTGAGTCCCCGATAGCGGCGGCAAAAGGAGAAACTCCCTGCCATAAACCTCCAGGCACCGTCAACCTGCCGATACCTTGGAAGCAGCCGACCCCAGCCGACCCTGAGTCCATCCTTTCAAAAACTCCGAGCTTCCAAGCAGCTCTCCGATACAGCCTCCCAAGCGCCATCCTCTGCCGAGCGCTTTCGACCTCTCCCCAGCCACTGAAACATGCAAAGCCGAGGATTTCGGGGCCTTCTGCTCCGGAGATTCCGGTTACCACACAGTAGCAGCGGCAGCGAAGCGGGCATTTCAGAAGTTTTCCAGATGTTCCTCTGTACTCTCACGTCTGTCTCCATCAAATCAGGATTGTGCACGGTCCCCTACTTGACAGATAACAGATATCATCACCGAAGTGGCTGCGCACACTGCCGTCGCGCCACCATCTTCGCCCCCCTCCCGGGAGGATTACAGCACTAACCTGATTTTCCCAATCTACCTGCATATTGAAGTCCCCCATGATAATTGTAACATTGCCCTTGTGGCATGCATTTTCTATCTCCTGTAGTAATTTGTAGGCCACATCCTTCCTACATTTGGGGGTCTGTATTCAACTTCAATCATGATCTTTTTACCATTGCAGGTCCTTAGCTCTATCCACAATAATTCAACACCTTCCAACCCTATGTCATCACTTTATAATGATTTGATTTCATTTTTTACCAACAGAGTAAAGCTGCCCCTTCTCCCTTCCTGCCTATCCATCCTGATCTGCTCCCGTTTATCAGATTAGTTAGCTCGATTGCAAAATTTGTACCATCATTCATCCCTTCATTCATTCATTATGTGCAGTTTTTATATGATGTGGATGATCACAGTCTATCCATGACCATGATTGTTCCTGGCAAATTTTTCTACAGACATAATTTGCCATTGCCTTCTCCTGGGCAGTGGCTTTACAAGACGGGTGGCCCTGGCCATTATCAATACCCTTTAGAAATGGTCTGCTTGGCACCAGTGGTCACATAACCAGGCCTATCCACCGGCTGATCATATGACCATCCACCACCTGCTCCCATGACTTGATGCGACCCTGATCAGGGGGCCAAGCAAGTGTTGCACCTCGCCCAAGTGTGACCTGCAGGCTAGCAGAAGGAAAGAGTGCCTTATACCTCCTTTGGTAATAACATATCTCTACCCAGTTATCCAAATTGCAAGGGTATTGCTCCTTATTACCAGGATCCTACTTGTTTTTGAAGCAAATTCTGATTTAGTCATTAACCACACTCTGTTCTTGTGGATTGAAATCAACGAGGGCGAGCACGGAAGGCAAGCGGGTGCTCAGCGCTGTCTGCCTGCGTTTGATTGGTCTCTCTCTCCCTCTCGCTCACTGCTTCCAGAGGAAGGTGCCTGATTGTGTTTGGTCTCTCTCTCTCTCTCCCTCTTGCTTGCTTCTGCTGGAGAAAGGTGTCTGCGTGTGACTGGTCTCTCTATTTCTCTCCCTCTCACTCGCTGCTCCCAGTGGAAGGTGCCTGCGTTTGACTGGTCTCTCTCTCCCTTTCGCTTGCACTTCTGTGTGTTTTTGATTGAGGTGGACTGGCTCTCCGCAGCCTGCAGTCAATGAACGACACAGTGCTAGACTGAACTTAGCTGAGCTAAAACGAGCGTTCGTAGACTGTTTCAATGACTTTGTGGCTCGATGTTTAATATTCTGTGATCTTTGCTCGTATTTTTCCAGTTTGCGTATTATGTTCCTTTTTTTTGGTGTTAGGTGTGTGATGTTTTCTTTGAACGGGTTCCATGATGGTTCTTTGTTTCGCGGCTGTCTGTGGAAAGACGAATCTCAGGGTTGTATACTGCATACATGCTTTCATAATAAAAATACTTAAGAGTCTTCGAATCTTTGAATCTATCTCTAATCCCATGGATGACATGACCAACGTTCAATCTTAATACTATCAATATTTTTCACAGCTTCTCAGTTTTGAAAAATTTTGATGTTGCAGAAAGATTTGAGCATGCTGCCTGGACTTGAGGGCCTGTGTTATAGAGAGACGTTGGCCACACTGGATCTTTATTCTCTGGAGCGCAGGGGAATGAGACGTGACCTCACAGAAGTTTGTACAATTATGCGGGTGTGAATAAGGTGGACAATCATTGTCTTTTCCCCATGGCTGGGAAGGTCGAAACTAGAGGCCACAGGTAGAGGTTAAAAGGGGGAAGGATTCTGTACTTCTGTACAGAGAGGGTAATGAATACTTGGAATGAGCTGACAGGGGGAGTGGTCAAGGTAGGCACAATTGCAACTTCTGGCAGGCATTTCATACACGGATAGGAAGGGCTTGGCAGATGTTGAGGTCAGTATGGACCAGTTGTGCTTCCATGTTGTATGACTCTGTGACACTGAAGTATGGGTATTATTTTTCTGCATCTAATAATATGGTACTAAAATATTATTTAGCAAGTACTAAAATTAGTCAAGAGTTCTGAATAATTTAGATATAAGTTACAGAATATACATAAAGTGAAGTTAAGATGGCACTAAACAGCAACTTCTTTGCTTGCACCTTTAGAAACAGCTCTATTTCCATCTTTAATATCCTTGTTTTTCCCTTTCAGGGTTCTTTTGAAGACCCTGACCTGGAATTACACGCTGACATTGGTTCTTTGCGGGAACGGGACCCGTCCTCGGGGTTTCAGGACTGGCTGTTGTTCGGCACGTCAAGGGTTCGGCCTGAGGTTCCGGCTCAGATTTGGAAGCCTAAGATCTCGGGACTCTGGAGATGGGCGAATCAAGGGAGGGGGAGGGGGAGATCCATTATTTATTTATATGCACACATTCTTTTTCTCTCTCTCCTTTTTCTCCCTCTGTCCCTCTCACTATACCCCTTGCCCATCCTCTGGGTTCTCCCCCCCTTTCTTTCTCCCTAGGCCTCCTGTCCCATGATCCTCTCATATCCCCTTTGCCAATCACCTGTCCAGCTCTTGGCTCCATCCCTCCCCCTCCTGTCTTCTCCTATCATTCCGGATCTCCCCCTCCCCCCCCCACTTTCAAATCTCTTACTAACTCTTCCTTCAGTTAGTCCTGACGAAGGGTCTCGGCCCGAAACGTCGACTGTACCTCTTCCTAGAGATGCTGCCTAGCCTGCTGCGTTCACCAGCAACTTTGATGTGTGTTGCTCAGTTATTCAGAAGCAGCTTTGACTACTTCACTGTCAGATTTCTGAATGGTCTGTGAACCCATGAACACCACCATTTTGCACTATATATTTAATTTTAAATTTACAGTAATTTCTATGCCATATGCAAAGCTGCTGATGACACCACTGTTGTGGGCTGTATCAAAGGTGGCGATGAATCAGCATACAAGAGGGAGATTGAAACTTGGCTGAGTGGTGTCATAACAACAATCTCTCATTTAAACAAGAGAAAATCTGCAGATGCTGGAAATCCAAGCAACACACACAAAATTCCGGAGGAACTCAGCGGGCCAGGCAGACCAGTTACTACCTCTCACTCAATGTCGGTAAGACTAAGGGGCTGATAGACTTCAGGAGAGGGAAACTGGAGGTCCATGATCCAGTAATCATCAGAGGATCAGAGATGGAGAGGGTCAGTAACTTTAAATTCCTGGGTGTCGCTATCTTACAGGATCTGTCCTGGATGCATCAAATAAATATAATTGTGAAGGAAGCACGACAATGCCTCTACTTCCTCAGGAGCCTGTGGAGATTCCGCATATCATCAAAAACCTTGGCAAACTTCCATAGACGTGTGATGGAAAGTGTGCTGACTGGCTGCATTATGGCCTGGTATGGGAACACCAAGGCCTTGGAGTGGAAAATCCTACAAAAGGTAGTGGGTTCGGCCCAGTACATCACGAATAAAATCCTCCCAACCACTGAGCACGTCTACATGAAATGTTGCCATAGAAAAGCAGCATCCATCGTCAAAGGCAGGAGGAGAAGATGGCAGCACGTGTAGCCTCTCTGGTGAAATGATATCATTTCTGTTAAATAGGGGCCGTGCACAATTCTGATTTGATGGAGACAGCCGTGAGAGCACGGAGGAACATCTGGAGTAACTTCTGAAATGCCCGGTTCGCTGCCGCTGCTACTGTGCCATTGAGAATCTCTGGAAGGAAGGCCCCAAAATCCTCGGCTTTGCCTGCTGCTGGTGGCTGGGGCTGAGGCCGAAGTGTTCGGCAGAGATGGTGCCCGGTGCTCGGTGTCGGAGGGCTGGTCGGAGGCTCGAAGTTTTCGGACGACTCAGAGTTGGGCTGTGGTCGGGTATGGCAGGGAGAGTTTTCTTCCTTCTCCCGTCTGCGCGAGATGTGGAACTTTAGAGAGACTTTTAACTTTTTTACATGCTCATGGCCTGTTCTTCATCAAGTTACGGTATTGTTCGCACTGTTGTAACTATATGTTATAATTATGTGGTTTTTGTCAGTTTTTCAGTCTTGGTCTGTCCTGTGTTTCTGTGATATCACACTGGAGGAATATTGTATCATTTCTTAATGCATGCATTACTAAATGACAATAAAAGAGGACTGAGTGTCCTCATAATCTAAATCTAAAAAAAGATCCTCACCACCAAGGCCATGCTCTTTTCTCACTGCTGCCATCATGTAGAAGGTACAAGTGCCTCAGGACCTGCACCACCAGGTTCAAGAACAGCTCTTACCATTGAACCATCACACTCTTGAATGAAATGGGATAACTACATTCATTTAAGGATTCTTTTATCTTGTTATTTCATGCTCGTTATTTATTGCTATTTATTTATTATCTGCATTTGCAGTTCGTTTACAGTTTACAGTACCTGATGTTTACAATTTACAGTTGCCGTTCTTTGGATTTGCTAAGTATGCCCCCAGAAAAAGGAATCTCAGGGTTGTATGTGGTGATATGTATGTACTCTGAAAATAAATTTTACTTTCAACTTTGAACTTTGCACTATACCGCTGCTGCAAAACAACACATTTCATGTCCGATAAGTCAGTGATTATAATTCTGATTCTAATCTTGCATGAAGTTCATGTCAAGAGAAGGATCTGGTAGAGAGCCTTTTAGGCCGTCTATATAGAACGCGACAGGCCCCGAGGCTTCAGGTGAGGTAGATAAAACTGAAACTGCTTCCATGAAACTGCTGAAAAAAATCTTTGATGAAAGGGTAGTCACCACCCCCTTCTTCAAGTCCCTAAGTTGTTGAGTTTTCTAATGCTTCTGATTATCCCTGGCACTTATTAAAATTTAAATAAACAATTATAACTAAACAGAAATGATAATATTATCCAAGATCATACATTTAGATCATGAAAACTACTGAAAACAAAGAATTAGAACAATCTTTTTTTCTCTCTCTTTTCTTCCTAACTGCTGTAATATCTCCATTAACATACGTGGGGTCTTGGATTCTGGCAGGAATGTTTGGCAAGTTTGAGATTTTCCCTGTTTGGACACTCACACACTAAAGTTCTGGATTTACCAGCATATCTGCAACTAAATTCCATTTGCTGTGGAACTGCTGGCATCCACCAGCATGTTCCAGGCCAATGACTGTAAAATTTGTCAAACTGTAGTCAAGTGCATTTTCTTGAGTTCTATATAACATTCTGTTTGCCTTATTAAAATTGTGGGATAACTACAGTGACCATTAGAGGGCACTCACACACAACTCATTACATCTGTCCAATGGCCATTGCTTCCCAGAGTTTGCAGTTACCTTTTTGGATTTTGAAAATTATTTTAAAAGGAACAAAAGAGACACATAGACAGGCACACACACACACACACACACACACACACTTCAAGGTGTATCTCCATGTCATGCATTAAAGGTGAGTTCAGAGATCTTACTGAAATGATCTTTAAATAAGAAATATAAACTATTATTAAATAGACTATATTGATGATTTGCTAATATTTAACTATTTGGACAATGAACAACAATAGATACACTGAGAGTAGGAATCCCATTGTGCCCAGTCCTCATGGTCTTTCTTGCTCTAACAGTGAACTCTTTGAATCTTTGATAATTCACTGTAATTACTTAAAATAGTCGACTGGATTCTAAACCTTCTTTATATTATCTTTGTGTTTTTTGAATTCTTCTCTCTATGACTCCTTCAGTTACAAAGCACTAAAGCCCAGCACACCACAAGTGCACATCTGTAAATTGTCTTAAGCAGCATGTGATGCTTTGAGAAAGAGTCGTATCCCACTGTGGTGTCCCACTACATCTCTGAGAGGATATTGGCTGGCTATTCCTTTGTGTGTTTAGCAAATATCATAGTGTGACTGAAATTTAACCCTCAATTTATACTTTACATTTTAGGATTATTGGAGTACGAATGTTCTATGGGGTTTTCTTTATTTATCATGATCAGTTGATATTTCAGGTAATCTCGGACCGAAACATCAACTGTTTATTTCCCTCCAGAGATGTCGCCTGACCTGCCGAGTTCCTCCAGAATCTTTTGTGTGTTTCCAGCATCTACAGAAACTATTGTGCTTATAATGCATCCTTGGAAATTAGAAATTTAGTGTCTTTTGGCGGCATCATAGAATCTCAGAAGCTTACATCAAGAAAATGACTTCTCAGAACATCGTGGCAATGTCAGCTAAGAGAGAGCTATTGGATTCTGGAACCGCAGCCTTGTAGATTATCAGGAACACATCATGATAAAACATGATGATAATTTCACTCTCCAACATCCTCCTGGGCAGTGAAATCTAACCCATTTCATTCATTGTCTTCATCAACTCTTCTCCCATTGTTATACCAATTTCCTCAAATCTATGTCTCCCTGGTTGTTCCTCTTACTGGTAAGGAGAACAGGTCCCTCAAGTATGGGGGCCTTACCTGGGTCTTATATAATTTTTTATTTCTACTAACTTTCCCCTTGTCATCATTGTTTAGAAGAAAATTAACCCATCAGCAGCATTAGCCCCCATCCCTGACAATGTCCTTATACACCTCCACAACCTCCTAATGCCTCTCAAACCCTTTCACTGATGTGCTGTTCAGAGTTATACATGGAACTGTTCTAGCCATGGCCTAACTGGAGCTGTGCTCTAGTGCTGAACGATATAGCAAAGCAACTTATATAGCTTCTCAACCATCTTCCCTAGGTCAACAGTTATCTGGGCAAGGGCTCCCACTTCTTCATTTCCATAAGACCATAAGACATAGGAGCAGAATTAGGCCATTCAGCCCATCTCAGCTTCTTTCCATTTATTGCAAGCTCCTCTGCTTTGTTTGCTCTTGGACATCACAAGAGTGACTTCCACTTGTCCGTTTTCAGCATACTTGAAAACTCTTTGGTGGAGTTGTCGCCTCAAATCTCCCTGACAATCACATGCCAATGTTGGTATCATCGTCGGAATTCTTAATCACTGCTTCAACGTGGAAATCCAAATTATTGATATGTAACATGAAAAGGAAGGGAGTTGTTAGTGTTCCGTGTCATCCCTGTTGCAAGCAAACTCTCCGCTTGTCAACCATTACCTTTTGCTTCCTGCTTTCGAGCCAGTCATGGATCTAGTTACCACTGGCCCCATGAATTCCTTGGCCTTTCACTTTGTTGTGTGGGACTTTGTCAGAAGCTTTGCTAAACCCACATTGACAACGGCAAGTGTGAGACACTCACCACTCCTCTTGTTGCCTCCTCAGAAAAACTGAATCATGTTAGTCCAACACAGTCTTCCTTTAACAAATCCACCCTGCCTGCTTTCGATTAACCCCTGCCTTTCTAAATGATAATATCCATTATTTGTCAGGCTTTTTTTTCCCTGTAATTTGCCAGTTAGGCTGAGTGGTCTATAATTATTTAGTCACACCATGTCTCCCTGCTCAAGCAATAGTAGCACATCAGCTGCCTCGCACCCTAGTGCAGTGGGTGGAGCTTACTGGAAAATAATGGTTGGAGCCTCTGTTGTTTATTCCCTCATACATAAACAGTCTAGGATACATTTTATTCAAGTGACATTTATCTTGTTTTAAAGGTTCCAGTATTTCCTCTATCTCCATTTTTGTCATATCCTGCATTAGCAATTCTCCTTCCCCAACCACAAAATTTGCGACGACTCCTCGTTTGTCAAGACAGAACATCTCTCATTCAGAAACATACCCACATATTCCGCCTCTACCTTGTAGGCATTTTTTTTTGTAGGCAGCACCGTTGCAGCGAGCGTGACTGTACTACAGCCCCTGAGATCATCGACCAGCATTCGAATCTGAGCGCTGTCTGCAAGAGGCTTGTTCATTCTCACTGTGATCGTGTGGGTTTCCTCCCACATTCCAACCATGTACAGTTAAGGAGTTAAAGCTATTAATCGTGGGCACGCTATGTTGGTGCCAGAAAGGCAGTGGCACTTGCAGGCTGCGCAACGCAATCCTCACCGATTTGATTTCAAAGTTCAAAGTACATTTATTGTATGTATACATTATACAACCTTGAGATTCACCCCTCTTACAGGCAGCCACAAAACAAAAAACTCAATAGAACCCATCAAATAAAAACGACAAACACCCGATGTACAGAGAGAGAAAAAATCAGATCGTGCAAACAATTAAAGTAAGCAAACAGCATTCAGAATGAGAGTCAGTCCTGGAACCTGAAGTCTGGAGCAGAGGGAGCGGTTCCACAGCCTCCACTTCAGTGCAGTGAAGTGCGGACTGAGTGTCACAGAGCAGCGAACTGAACCGGCCCAGTCATCACCTCTGGTCCCAGCACTCTGCCTTTTCAATCCACCTGGCTCGGTGTTTACATCATTCAAATATCAGGATTTTACTCGCTCTAAGTCCTGGGCCCTGTTGCATCGATACACTCTAGGCCTGGACCCTGCCGCCACATTTCGGTCCGTACTGAACCGTTCCAAATCAGCCCAGTGCTTAGATTGATCAAAGCTCGCTCCCGGTTTAGGTGGACGGGTCCCGAATCTACTTCTCTTCCTTTTCTCTGGTCCATTTGCTCCGACTCCATCTCGAACATGCCTCAACTTCACTTTGACCTCTCCTCGAACATGCCTTGTGCTTGCTCTGACTCCGCCTCGAACCCGCACCCTTCGACCCTCAACTAAACCTCGCCTTCACTCGCCTCTTCAATGTCTGCAGCGATCGTTTACCATCCTTCTTTACAGAAAAAGTGTTATTAATAAAGTATTTAGGTGTGTTTCTTGTTTTGGAAACCACCAGTAAGTTGGCTTTCAGCAGCACCATCTTAAACAGAGGTTTTAACATTTCATGCAAATGATGCGCTTCACTGAATGTTTTGAGGTACATGTGACAAACAAAGCTAATCTTTCTCTTTATTAAGGATTTTCCTTAATTTGATCTACTCTCTTTGTATTCTTTACCTCCTTTTAAAATTCAACTTTGCACTTTCTGAATTAGATTTCTTGCAGCTTTGAATTCTCTGTATCACAATAGGTAGGTTTCAATAAGTGCATTTAATGTCAGAGAAATGTATAGAATATACATCCTGAAATTCTTTTTCTTCACAAACATCCATGAAAAGAGAGAAGTGCCCCAAAGAATGAATGATAGTTCGGCACGGACTAAAAGGGCCGAGATGGCCTGTTTCTGTGCTGTAATTGTTATATGGCTATATGGACAGTTAAAACATTAGAACCCTGAAGCCTCCCCCCCGAGCTCCCTCCTCCCACGCAAAGCAGCAGCAAGGCAATGCCACCCCATCCCGACCATAAAAAAAAGCATCAGTGCCCTCCACAGAGCACTCAAGCGTGCAACAAACATCAATAAAGACACAGACTTGCAGTACCCCAAAAACTACTCGTTCACCTGGTAATTTGATGTACCACAGGCTCTCTCTCCTTAATAGCTAGCTAGAGAGATAGATAGACATACTTTATTGATCCCGAGGGAAATTGGGTTTCGTTACAGTTGCACCAACCAAGAATAGAGTATAAATATAACAATATAATGCCACAAAATAATTAAATAATAATATGTAAATTATGCCAGATGGAAATAAGTCCAGGACCAGCCTATTGGCTCAGAGTGTCTCACCCTCCAAGGGAGGAGTTTCCTAATAATCCTAATAAGTTCCTAATAAAGGAAAAAGAGGTGTCCCCGTTTCATAGCGAGAGGGGAGACATAACAAACAACTCGCTGATTTACGATGTTAGAAATCCGTGGCGTCGCTTTTTCCGAGCTCTGTGCCTGGAACGTTGGCCCCAGAAAGGCTCAGCTCTCCGGTCATACAACCCCCGGCAGCTATCCCGCTGCTTCCGATGTTCCGTGTTCTCCCGCGATGCTTCAGTCAGGGGCACCGGCCTAGAATCAGCATGTCTCCAGAGCGAAGAAAATTTGGAACCCTGTAGGTGTGCTCGCCTTCCAGGCCGCGTCCTTGGGATATCAAAAAGCGGCCGGTCGTGAGGTCCTGAGAAAGGGTCCCATTCCAAGCACGGAACTGAAATCAGAGTGTAACTCCAGGTCAGGGTCTTCAAAAGAACCTTGAAAAGCAAAAGAAGAGATATCAAAGATAGAAATAGAGCTGTTTCCAAAGATGCAAGCAAAAGAGTTACCATTTAGCGCTATCTTGACTTAGCTCTGCCTCTCTGCCTCATTAGACCGGTCATTACATTCCCTGTGATATAGCATTGCCTTCTGATGTATGCTCCTCAGTATCTGGATGTCCACATTCGGGAATCACATCCACTTTTCATTGTCAGAACATATTTGCACTCAGCCCTCAATATCTCTTCCTTTAATAACTCCCACAGCCCTGACCCTCAACTTATTATTTCTGGTATAATTTTGCTGAACTCTGTCTCCGCCTAGTAAAAATAATTCCTATCCCATCCAAGAGCTTTTGCTACCGGCTTAGCTGTGTAATACAATGCTAAGACTAACTGTATTATAATTACTACTGCGGATCATTATCTCCTTCCATTCTTTAATATACAAAACTGCTTCCTCACTCTTTAACCTTCTTGTGTACTGATTTTAAAATGTTCTCTTAAACCAGGGGTTCTCAACCTGGGGTCCACAGACCCATCAGTTAATGGTAAGACTCCATGGCATAAAAAAGGTTGGGAACCCCTGTCTTAAATGCATTCTTAATAATTCTGCAGCCTCTATCCATTTTACACTCCTTGTATGCATTAACATTAGGACTGTTAAAATCTACAACTACTGTCATGTTTTGCATCTAGATGTTTGCCGATTTATTTTCTCTTCTATCTCCTTCTGACTGGTTGGCTTTGGCATGTTCCCAGCAGTAATAATGCCCTAACTTGTTCATTAGTTCTTACATCACATTGCTTTCTCACGAGTGTAATTACTTCTTTAATTAGGGTTTTAGATTTTTGGATCATTGGGATCTCTTCTGGGGAAGGTGGGACCTGTACAGATTGGTACCTGAACTCGAGGGGGAGCAATATCCTTGCAGGTAGGTTTGCTAGCATGGTTCGGGAGGGTTTAAACTAATTTGCGAGGGGGTGGGACCCAGAGCGATAGAGCAGTGAAAGAAGTGCATGGGGTAAAGCCAGATCTAAAATATAGAGAGGCTTTGAGGAAAGGGAAGCAGAATAAACGGTGTAAAGACAGTAAGGTAGAAGGGCTAAAGTGTGTGTACCTCAATGCAAGAAGCATCAGGAACAAAGGTGATGAATTGAGAGCTTGGATACATACATGGAATTATGGCCATTACAGAGACTTGGCTGGCATCAGGGCAGGAAGGATTCTCAATATTCCTGGATTTCAGTGCTTTAAAAGGGATAGAGATGTGGGGAAAAAGGGGAGGAGGGGTGGCATTACTGGTCAGGGATACTATTACAGCTACAGAAAGGGTGGGTAATGTAGCGGGATCCTCTTTTGAGTCAATATGGGTGGCAGTCAGGAACAGGAAGGGAGCAGTTACTCTATTGGCGGTATTCTATAGGCCCCATGGTAGCAGCAGAGATACCGAGGAGCAGATTTTGGAAAGGTGCAAAAATAACAGAGTTGCTATCATGGGTGACTTTAACTTCCCTAACATTGATTGGCACCTGATTAGTTCCAAGGGTTTAGACCGGGCAGAGTTTGTTAAGTGTGTCCAGGACGGATTCCTATCACAGTATGTTGACAGGTTGACTAGGGGGAATGCCATACTAGATCTAGTATTAGGTAACGAACCGGGTCAGGTCATAGATCTCTCAGTGGGTGAGCATCTGGGGGACAGTGACCACTGCTCCCTGACCTTTAGCATTATCATGGAAAAGGATAGAATCAGAGAGGACAGGAAAATTTTTAATTGGGGAAGGGCAAATTATGAGGCTATAGGGCTAGAACTTGTGGGTGTGAATTGGGATGATGTTTTTGCAGGGAAATGTACTATGGACATGTGGTCGATGTTTAGAGATCTCTTGCGGGATGTAAGGGATAAATTTGTCCCGGTGAGGAAGATAAAGAATGGTAGGGTGAAGGAACCATGGGTGACAAGTGAGGTGGAAAATCTAGTCAGGTGGAAGAAGGCAGCATACATGAGATTTAGGAAGCAAAGATCAGATGGGTCTATTGAGGAATATAGGGAAGCAAGAAAGGAGCTTAAGAAGGGGCTGAGAAGAGCAAGGAGGGGACATGAGAAGGCCTTGGTGAGTAGGGTAAAGTAAAACCCCAAGGCATTCTTCAATTATGTGAAGAACAGAAGGATCAGAAGGATGACAGGAGTGAAGGTAAGACCACTTAGAGATAAAGGTGGGAAGATGTGCCTGGAGGTTGTGGGAGTGAGCGAGGTCCTCAATGAATACTTCTCTTCAGTATTCACCAATGAGAGGGAACTTGATGATGGTGAGGACAATATGAGTGAGGTTGATGTTCTGGAGCATGTTGATATTAAGGGAGAGGAGGTGTTGGAGTTGTTAAAATACATTAGGACGGATAAGTCCCCGGGGTCTGACGGAATATTCCCCCGGCTGCTCCACGAGGTGAGGGAAGAGATTGCTGAGCCTCTGGCTGGGATCTTTATGTCCTCGTTGTCCACGGGAATGGTACCAGAGGATTGGAGGGAGGCGAATGTTGTCCCCTTGTTCAAAAAAGGTAGTAGGGATAGTCTGGGTAACTATAGACCGGTGAGCCTTACATCTGTGGTGGGAAAACTGTTGGAAAAGATTGTTAGAGATAGGATCTATGGGCATTTAGAGAATCATGGTCTGATCAGGGACAGTCAGCACGGCTTTATGAAGGGCAGATCGTGTCTAACAAGCCTGATAGAGTTCTTTGAGGAGGTGACCAGGCACATAGATGAGGCTTGTGCAGTGGATGTGATCTATATGGATTTTAGTAAGGCATTTGACAAGGTTCCACACTGTAGGCTTATTCAGAAAGTCAGAAGGCATGGGATCCAGGGAATTTTGGTCAGGTGGATTCAGAATTGGCTTGACTGCAGAAGGCAGAGGGTCGTGGTGGAGGGAGTACATTCGTACTGGAGGGTTGTGACTAGTGGTGTCCCACAAGGATCAGTTCTGGGACCTCTACTTTTCGTGATTTTTATTAACGACCTGGATGTGGGGGTAGAAGGGTGGGTTAGCAAGTTTGCAGACTACACAAAGGTTGGTGGTGTTGTAGATAGTGTAGAGGATTGTTGAAGATTGCAGAGAGACGTTGATACGATGCAGAAGTGGGCTGAGAAGTGGCAGATGGAGTTCAAACCAGAGAAGTGTGAGGTGGTACACTTTGGAAGGGCAAACTCCAAGGCAGAGTACAAAGTATATGGCAGGATACTTGGTAGTGTGGAGGAGCAGAGGGATCTGGGGGTACATGTCCATGGATCCCTAAAAGTTGCCTCACAGGTAGATAGGGTAATTAAGAAAGCTTATGGGGTGTTAGCTTTCATAAGTCGAGGGATAGAGTTTAAGAGTCGCGAGGTAATGATGCAGCTCTATAAAACTCTGGTTAGGCCACACTTGGAGTATTGTGTCCAGTTCTGGTCGCCTCACTATAGGAAGGATGTGGAAGCATTGGAAAGGGTACAGAGGAGATTTACCAGAATGCTGCCAGGTTTAGAGAGTATATATTATGATCAGAGATTAAGGGAGCTAGGGCTTTACTCTTTGGAGAGAAGGAAGATGAGAAGAGACATGATAGTGGTGTACAAGATGTTGAGAGGAATAGATAAAGTGGATAGCCAGCGCCTCTTCCCCAGGGCACCACTGCTCAATACAAGAGGACATGGCTTTAAGGTAAGGAGTGGGAAGTTCAAGGGGGATATTAGAGGAAGGATTTTTACTCAGCAAGTGGTTGGTGCGTGGAATGCATTGCCTGAGTCAGTGGTGGAGACAGATACACTAGTGAAATTTAAGAGACCACTGGGCAGGTGTATGGAGGAATTTAAGGTGGGGGGGGTTATATGGAAGGCAGGGTTTGAGGGTCAGCACAACATTGTGGGCCGAAGGGCCTGTGCTGTGCTGTACTATTCTATGTTCTACGTTCTACGTAATGTTATTATCCCCAACTTTTCTCTATATCACTCCATCCGCCTGTAATTATGTATATTTTCCACCATTCCTTCTTTAAGCCATCTTTCTCTGATGACTATGATATAATCAATGCCTTCCGTTCATCAATTCTCTTTCTAGACTTTATGCATCATTCTATTCCATTAGCAGTGGAACACCCCTTTGCTGTATCTTTCCTCCAATTTTCAATCTCCTGAAACTCACTTTTTCCCTCAGATCAGTGGGATTAAACAACTCCTCCTCTTTATGGACACAAAGTAGGGTGAATGCAAGCGGGCCTGTTCCCTCTGAGGTTGGGTGAGGCTAGAACTAGAGGTCACGGGTTAAGGGTGAAAGGTGAACTGTTTAAGCGGAACATGAGAGGCAGCGTGGTGAGAGTGTGGAATAAGCTGCCAGTGAAAGAGGTGGATATAGGTTCAATTTGAACATTTAAAAGATCGGTTAGGTGCATGGATGGAAAGTGAATGGAGGGCTATGGTCCCGGTGCAGGCTGATGGGACTTGGCAGAATAATAGTTCAAAATGAAAGAGATGGCCCAAAGTTTCTGTCAGTGAGCTGCTTATCTCTGTCCCCCTTCTCCTACTTTCTCTGGTTCAGTTCTCTAACAAGGTTCAGCCTATTGATTTCTGACACCTCTCTCTCCTTTCTTGATCTCTCCTTCTCCATCTCTGGAGACAAATTGTCTGCAAATATCTTTTATAAACCTACTGATCCCCACAGTTATCTTGACTATACCTCTTCCCACCCTGTCTCCTGTAAAAATGTTATTCCCCTTTCTCAGTTCCTTCATCTCTGCTGCATTTGTTCCTGGGTTGAGACTTCCCTTTCCAGGACATATGTGGCATCCTCCTCCTTCAAAGAACAGGAGAACCCTTCCTCCACCATTGATGCTGCCCTCACCCGCATCTCCTCCATTTCCCAGACATCTGCACTCACCCCATCTTCCCATCGTTTTAACAGGGATAGAATTCCTCTTGTTCTCCCCTGCCATTCCATGAGCCTTTGCGTCCAACACATCATTCTCTGTAACTTCCACCATCAACATCTTTATCTCTCCCCCCCCCAACCCCACTTCCGCAGGAATCGGTCCCTTCATTCTCCCCACTAATCTCTCGCCTGTCACTTAACCCTGCTGGCATCAGAAGTGCTAGACCTGCCCATTCACCTCCTCCCACACCTCCATTCAGGGCCCCAAACAGTCCTTGCAGGTAAGACAACACTTTCAACTGCGAATCTATTGGGGTTGTCTCCTGATGTGGCTCCCGTTACACTTGTGAGACCCGACGTTGATTGGGGAACTGCTTTGTTCAGCACCTCCCACTCTATCTGTGAAAAACAGAATTACCTGGGGGCTAACGATTTTAGTTCCATTCCTCATTCCCATTCCAACATGTTGGTCCATGGCCTCTCCTTCTGCCAGGATGAGGCCTCTGTCAGGTTGGAGAAGCTATACCTCATATTCTGTCAAGGTAGCCTCCAACCTGATGGTATGAACGTTGATTTCTCTAACTTCTGATAATTTTTTTCAGCTTCCCCCTTCCCTCTTTTTCAATTCCCCACTCTGGACTCTTACCTCTTCTCACCTGCCTATCACCTCTTCCTGGTGTGTCTCCCCTTTCCCTTTCTCTCATGCTCCACGCTCCTCTCCTGTTGGGTTCCTTCTTCTCCAGCCCTTTACCTTTTCCATCTATCACCTCCCAGCTTCTTACTTCATCCCTCCTGCCCCACCCACCTGGCTTCACCTATCACCTTCTAGCTTGTCCTCCTTCCCCTCCGCCCACCACCTTTTTATTTTGGCATCCTTTTATCCAGTCCTGATAGTTTTGACCTGAAGCATCGACTGTTTATTCATTTCCATAGCCTGACCTGCTGAGTTCCCCCAGCACTTGGTGTGTGTTGCTCTGGATTTCAACATCTGTAGAATCTCTTGTGTTTGTGATCAGCCTAGGCAACCTTCAACTGATTTCCTACCTGAATTCCGAAATCCAATGAGTTGTGATGTGCAAAGTTTACATGAAGTTGGTCTGACACGAACAAGAGTGGATATCCCTCTCTACACAACTTTCGTTCAGAAGATCAGAAACATTTTAACCAGGGAAGCTTGGTTGCATGGATTAAGAATTGGCTTGCCCACAGAAAGCAGAGTCTGGTAGTAGAGGAAGAGTTTCCTGCCTGGACATCAGTGATGGGTGGTGCTCTGCAGGGATCTCTTCTGAGTTCTCTGCTCTTTGTGATTTTCATAAATGACTCAGATGTGGATTTGGAAGGGTGGATCAGTAAGTTTGCAGATGGCTCAAAAGTAGAGGTTGTTGGAGGTTACAATGGCATATTGACAAGATGCAGAGCTGAACCAAGAAGTGGCAGATAGAGTTCAACCTGGGGCAGTGTTACACTTTGGAAGGTTGAAATTGAAGGCAGAGTGCAGAGTTAATTGCAGAATTCATAGCACTGGGGAGGAACAGAGGTATCTTGGTGTGCATGTCCATAGTTCCCTGAAAATTGTTGCGCAAGTTGCTTAGATGCTTAAGAAGGTGTATGGTGAAGTGGCCTTCATTAGCTGGAGGGCTGAGTTCAAGAGCCATAAAGTAATGTTGCAGCTCTATGAAACTCTGGTTAGACCACACTTAGAGTATTGTGTCCGGATCTGATTGGCTCATTATAGGAAGGATGCAGAACCTTGAGAGTTGGCTTGGAGAGGATTTACCACGTTGCTATCTGGATTAGAGAGCATATCTTATGAGGAAAGATAGCGTTAAGTAAGGTTTTTCTCTTTGGAGTGAAGGGGGATGAGAGGTGATTTTATAGATCAGGGGTTCCCAACCTTTTTTATGCCATGGACCCCTACCATTAACTGAGGGGTCTGTGAATCCCAGGTTGGGAACCACTGTTATATATATATATAAGATGATAAGAGGCATAGATAGATTGTTATATATATATAACTGTTATATATATATAAGATGATAAGAGGCATAGATAGATTGGACAGCCAATGCCTTTTACTAGGGTAGAAATGGCTAAGAGAGCGGGCATAATTTTAAAGTCATTGGAGGAAAGTATAGAGGGATGTCAGAGGTAGTTTTTTTTGCATGGAGAGTGGTGTGTGCATGGAACAGGCTGCCACTGGTGGTGGTAGAGGCAGATACATTAGGGACAATTAAGACACTCTTAGACAGACGTATAGTTGAAAGAAAAATGGAGGGCTATGTGTGAGGGAAGGGCAAGATTGATCTTGTTAAAAGGTCAGCACAGCCTCATGGGCCAAAGGGCCTGTACTGTCCATTCTACATTCTATTACCTGCCTATGTTATGCCAATGGCTAAAATTCAGCCTATTATGTTTTTGAATGTCACAGGAGGAAGGGAAATTTCATGCTTTAATAAAATTCTTTAATAACAGTATTGTTAGCTCATGTGGAAGCAATGTGCTGGTCAACCCTGATGTCAGAGTCCTTTCACAAGTTTCAAGGCGACCATCTGTGTGTTCTTTAAAGCTCACACATTGCAGAGGAGACATGGTTCAATAGTAACATCATTTTACTTCTCGAGCTGTCAGTGTGACTCCATAACACAAGGGAGACAGTTTCTCCACACACTCCGCATAAATGAATCATAACCTCATTCTTTGGAAAAGAATCTGAGTCTCAATGCACATAGTGAGCAGAGGAAGTCGTTTCAGAGATGACTTACGAGAGCGTCCAGTTAGTAATTTTTCCTAATTTCCAACCCTGACAACAGAAATGCAGATGCTCTCAGCAACACGTAGGGAGAAGCAAAGCTAAGGTTTTCAGTGCAAGGTCACAACCTGTAACATTGACAGTCCCTAACCGCAACAAATGCTGCTTGATCCACTGATTTCCTGCTGCACATTGTCTGTCCTTAAGATTTTCAATGATTTTGCAACAGTTTTGGCCACTAAGAAACCTTCTTGAAACATTGTCTTTGTTCTTCTCTGCCTTCCTTATTGTCCACTACACTCTCTGCCTTGGTGTCATCCGCAAATTTGATGATCCAATTTATACTTAATACAAACTTAGTACTTTATTGTTGCCAAACAATTGATACTAGAGCGTACATTCATTACAGCGATATTTGATTCTGCTTTTCGTGCTTCCTAGAGTACAAATCGATAGTAAAGATTAAAAATTTTAAATTATAAATCATAAATAGAAAATAGAAAAGGGAAAGTAAGGTAGTGCAAAAAAAACCGAGAGGCAGGTCCGGATATTTGGAGGGTACGGCCCAGGTCCGGGTCAGGATCCGTTCAGCAGTCTTATCACAGCTGGAAAGAAGCTGTACCCAAATCTGGCTGTACGATGGTAATTTACCATATTACCATCAAAATCATGAACGTAGGTGATAAAACAGCAATGGGCCCAGCATTGATCCCTGCGGTACACCACTACTCCAAGGCTTCCAGTCACAGTGATGACTCTCTAAGACCATGCTCTGTCCTCTCCCGCTAAGCCAATTTAGTATCCAATTGACTACTTTATTCTGTGTGACCTAACCTTCTGGACTAGCCTCCCACTTTGGACTTTGCAAAGGCTTTGCTAAAGTCCAAGTAGGTAATGTCTACTGCCTCTCCTTCATCAACCTTCTTGGTAAAACCTCATCGTAAAACTCTATAAGATTGGTTAGATATGACAGCCGTGTACAAAGCCAGGTTGACTCTCCTGAATCAGGCTGCTTATCCAAGTAGTTATGTATCCTGGCCTATAATTTCCTAGCTTATTATTAAATCCTTCTTAAACAACAGAACAACATTGGCTGTCCTGTGCCTCACTCCTGGCTAAGGATATTTTAAATATCTCTTTAAGGGCCCCTGCACGCACCTCCCACAAGGTCCAAGGGTGACACTTGGACAAGTTTTGGGGGCTTATCCACTCTAATTCGCCACAGGACAGAAAGCACCTCTTCTTCTGTACTCTGAATACAGTATATAACCTCATTACTTTTTTGCTTCAGTTCAATAGACAATGTGTTTGTCTCCTGAGTAAATACAGATGCAAAAGATTCATTTAAGATCTCCCCATCTCTTTCAGCTCCATGCGTAAATGACCAAACTGATCCTCACAAGGGCTAATTTTGTACTTTGCTATCCTTTTGCCCTTAATATAGCTATAGAACCCCTTTAGATTCTCGTTCACCTTGTCTGCCAGATCAATCTTGTGTCCTTTTTTAACCCTTCTGATTTGTCTCCTAGTGAGAAAAATTGGGAGTAGTCAAAGTATTCCAGTGTTTGATTAGCACAAAGTTTTACAGTAAGTTTTACGCTGTCCGTAAGGAGATTGTATGTTCTCCCCATGACGAACGTTTCCTCCGTGTGCTCCGGTTTCCTCACACAGTCCAAAGACGTACCGGTTGGTAGATTAATTGGCCATTGTAAATTGTCCCATGATTAAGCTAGTGCTAAATCAGGGATTGCTCTGCCTTGAAGAGCCAAAAGGTCCTGTTCTGCACTGTATCTATTCGTCCCTCCACAAAGGTCGCCGTATACCAAGCAGTCTGTGTCATCACCCTCCTTTATAGCTGTGAAGCTTGGGTAACCTACAGCCGTCACATCAAGTCCTTGGAGTGTTTCCACATAAGCTGCCTCCAGCACATCCTGGGAATTACCTGGAGTGAGTGGGTGCCTCGCACTGAAATACGCGTAAAGACCAACTGCAGGAGTATTGAGGCCATGATCACCCAGCGTCAGCTGCAGTGGCTGGGGCACGTGATGAGGATGCCCCCATGTCGGCTACCCCGCAGAGTGTTATACAGCCAGCTACATCATGGTCGACGCTCAGCTGGAGGGCTGAAGAAGTGCTATAAGGATCAGATGAAGAATGCTTTAAGGAAGTGCAAGATCAGAACCAAGGACCTGGAGGATGTTGCTGCTGACCGTACCACTTGGCGACAGCTGTGTAGGGACGGGATTCGTATCCTGGAGATGGAAAGAACAGCCAGAAGACAGCAGAAGAGAGCCAGGAGAAATGCAGCCATGTTTGCCACCACCACCACCACATATACATGTCCCACCTGCAATAGAGCTTGTGGGTCCAGGAGAGGACTGTATAGTCATCAAAGATCTCACCGTTAAAGGAGCGGACGTCGTCATTGGATTGCGATGGACAACCAAAGAAGTGCGTGTGTTGCGGGGGGGGTTGGGGTAAGGGGGGTATTAAATGGAACGTGGGGAGAATGAAAAATGGTGTGAATGTGAAGGTTGCTTGGTTGCCTGGTGGTAGGTGTGGGTGGGCCGAGGGGCTTTCAGCTTCATTTTATAAAATCTAGAGATAGGCAAGCAGCATCATCAGGGACCCCTACCGCACAGGACATGCTCTCTTCTCACTGCTGCTATCAGGTCGAAGGTATAAGAGCCTCAGGACTCGCGCCACCAGGTTCATGAACAGTTATTGCCCCTCAACCATCAGGCTCTTGAAAAAACGGGGATGTCTTGTCTCCCTTTCTCTTCACCATTTACACCTCGGACTTCAACTACTGCACAGAGTCTTGTCATCTTCAGAAGTTTTCGGATGACTCTGCCATAGTTGGATGCATCAGCAAGGGAGATGAGGTTGAGTACAGGGCTACGGTAGGAAACTTTGTCACATGGTGTGAGCAGAATTATCTGCAGCTTAATGTGAAAAAGACTAAGGAGCTGGTGGTAGACCTGAGGAGAGCTAAGGTACCGGTGACCCCTGTTTCCATCCAAGGGGTCAGTGTGGACATGGTGGAGGATTACAAATACTTGGGGATACAAATTGACAATAAACTGGACTGGTCTAAGAACACTGAGGCTGTCTACAAGAAGGGTCAGAGCCGTCTCTATTTCCTGAGGAGACTGAGGTCCTTTAACATCTGCCAGACGATGCTGAGGATGTTCTACGAGTCTGTGGTGGCCAGTGCTATCATGTTTGCTGTTGTGTGCTGGGGCAGCAGGCTGAGGGTAGCAGACACCAGCAGAATCAACAAACTCATTCGTAAGGCCAGTGACGTTGTGGGGATGGAACTGGACTCTCTCACGGTGGTGTCTGAAAAGAGGATGCTGTCTAAGTTGCATGCCATCTTGGACAATGTCTCCCATTCACTACATAATGTACTGGGTGGGCACAGGAGTACATTCAGCCAGAGACTCATTCCTCCGAGATGCAGCACAGAGTATCATAGGAAGTCATTCCTGCCTGTGGCCATCAAACTTCACAACTCTTCCCTTGGAGGGTCAGACACCCTGAGCTGATAGGCTGGTCCTGGACTTATTTCATAATTTACTGGCATAATTTACATATTACTATTTAACTATTTATGGTTCTATTACTATTTATTATTTATGGTGCAACTGTAACGAAAACCAATTTCCCCTGGGATCAATAAAGTATGACTATGACTATGACTGTGACTAACTTCACTGAGATGTTCCCAAAACCAATAACCTCACTTAAAGAACTCTTTGTCTTGTTATCTCATGTTCTCATTATTTATTTCTATTTAGTTATGTTTGCATTTGCAGAGTTTATTTTCTGCACACTGGTTTATCTTGCATTGATCCTGTTATTGTTACTATTGTAAGGAGTTTCTTCTTTTATGTTACTGCATAGGCTAATTAAAATGGTTTCTTTGTTATGTTATAATTAAAATAGCTTCTGTGTTATGTTAACTGCTGAGAAAGTTCTCCCGCTAGCAGCTTGTTTGGGTTAGGTTATTGATAAGAGAGCGAATGAACCAATTGGGATAGATGTTATTCTTTCCAGTGTGTCTGTAAGTTATTGTGATGTGCGTGTTTTTGGGCAGAAGGCACGATGGAGAGAGAGAGGATGGACAAGGTGCTGTGAGCTGGTTAACGTGGTCCGACCCTGACCAGGAGTCCGAGGTCCAGGGTCTTCGGTGAGGAGAGGAGGCGGAGACAGACTTGGGTGGAAAGTCTGGTCAACCACCGTGGTTGGTCCCAGGCGGCAGGCTGATGTGGTCAGAGGGGACCGAATGGTGAAAGAGAGGATCGTTACTGGAGCTCCAACTGTTGTGCACAAAGAGATTGAACTTTGATAAGTGTGGTGCCTTTTATTTTCCCTTTATATTTGTACATCTCAGTTTTGAATTTTTCCCTGTTTTGAAAATAGTCTACGCTTTTATTCCTTCTACCAAAGTGCATGACCATACAGTTCCCTACACTCCATTTGCCACTTCTTTGCCCATTCTCTTAATCTGTCTAAGTCCGTCTGCAGCCTCCCTGCTTCCTCAGCACCATCTGCCCCTCCACCTATCTCTGCAAACTTGGCCACAAAGCCATCACTTTTGTCTTTCAAATCATTGACCTATAATGTGAAAAGAAACGGTCCCACTCTGATTCCTGTGGAACACCCCTGGTCGCCGTCAGCCAAGAAGAAAAGACTCTTTATTCTTTGCATCCTGCCAATCAGCCAATGCTCTATCCATGCTAGTGTCTTTCCTGCAATATCACTGCCTCTTCTCTTGTTAAGCAGCCTCATGTGCAGCTACTCGTCAGCCTTCTGAAAATCCAAATAAGCCACATCTACTGACTCTCCTTTGTCTATCCTGCCTGTTATTTTCTCAAAGCACAAAATTTAAAAAGCCGACAGTGTCCAAACACAGCAGTCACTGGCAGTAACAGCATTAACAACATACACAAAACGCTGGAGGAACTCAGCAAGCCAGGTAAATGTTAAATGTTAAACAGGTAAATGTTAAACTTACTGCCAGGTTTTAGGTGGTTCTTGGGTAAGATTTTGCATCACATCACAGAGTGGCTTCAACTGGAGAACTTTGAAGTGATTAATTATCACTCCTGCCTGGTATCTGCTGGGGGAAAGTGAAAGAAGCATTCCTGATATTAATTCCTCCATTAATGACAGCCTTGCATTCTGAGGCCAAGATCCTAAACTCTGGAATTCTGTTCCTAAATTTCCCTCGTTCACTACCCCTGCTTTCTCCTCTTTAGCCAAGCTGCTGTCTGTTCTACCTCCCTATGTGGCTTGGTGTCAGATTTTGTTAGGTAAAGCTCCTGTGAAGCTCCTCTGGGAGTTTTCACTCCATTAAAATCTAAATGGGAGTATTTTACTGAGCCATTCACAGAGACAAGACTCATTTGTAACACTTTGTTCTAAACTGCAGTTAATCACTGTGTTACGATGGAGAAAGGAAGCAGAGCATGCTGACTACTTTTGTTTGTGGCCATTCCTGGTGGATATGAAATTCTTTAGTACAATTCCTATATGCGTAGCACAATAGTGCGATCACTCGAATTGAGTGTGATTATTGGCACCCAATTGCCCACCATTGAGAACATCTACCATAAACGCTGCCTGGACAGGGTGAAAAGCATTATCAAGGATGCATCTCACCCTAATCATGGACGTTTTACTCTCCTCCCAACCGGTAGGTGCTACAGGAGCCTCTGCTCCCGCACCAGCAGGTACAAGAAGAGTTTCTTCCCTGAGGCTGTGAACCTGCTGAACCTCACATCACAGCGCTAAGCAGTATTGCACCCATATTGTACTGTCTCAGTACTTGTATATTTGTGTGCTGTAGCACTTACTTTTTATTCACAGTTATTTTGTAAACGACAATATTCTTTGCATTTCTGGTTAGATACTAACTGCATTTCATTGGCTTTGTATCTGTACTTGGCACAATGACAACAAAGTTGACTCTAATCTAATCTAATATTCTCCTGAAGGGTTTCCAGAAGTTTAGTGTGGACTCCCTGAATGGAAAATGCCTGTGTGCAACTTTGTTTAACGTGGGGAGACAGATGCGTGGACAACCTCCACACGGTCCTTGCCAGATCAGGGTCAGGGTCCAGTGACATGGAATGTAAGGTGACTGGAGGCCCTGCACTGTTGCAACCTTCCTCCACCTTCACTGCCTTTGTGATGTGTCATCGTCTTCCACTAGCTTCACTGTTGAGATCTTGATTGGATCGCTGTTTGTCTGGAACCACCGTCTTGACCTTACCGCCAGGGGTGGCCCTACCAGAAGCTAACGCCAAATGGATAAACTTCTCAGGAAGTTCTCAGGAACTCATGAGCCTCTCCGCCATGATCCTCGGAGAAGATGTGTCGTATTCTATATAGCGGGGAGGCACGTTCTGAGATGAAGGTATGCTATTTATCAAATGGAACCCGGCTGTTCCATATCAGCAGCCCAAATGCACTGGTTACATGTTAAAAAATGTGAGAAGTTTTCTCACTCATCACCACAAGGTAAGCTCACTCAGATGACAAGACCAGAATAAGCCTTTGCTGGCATTATTTCCATGGCTTATTTTACTTCTTGGCTGCTCTGTAGCATGATAGTGACCAAAGGAGCCTCTTTCTGACTTCAGAGAATAAACCAGCACTGGGGAAATGCATCCAAAGTGCCTTCAGTTCAACAAAGGCGTGACTGCAGGGGGATGGTGTCTGGGTAGCTTCCAACCTGATGGTAATTTCACTGTCCTCGACCCTCCCCTTTTTCCATTCCTGTTCTGGCTCCCCTCTTCCCCCTCCTCTTCTCCCCACCTGCCTATCACCTCCCTCTGTTGCTCCCCTTCTTCCCTTTCTCCCATGGTCCACTCTTCTATCCTATCAGTTTCATTGTTCTTCAGCTCTTTACCCCTTCCACCTATCAACTTCCAGCTTCTCACTTCAGGCCCACTCCCCCACCCTCACCTAGCTTCCCCCTCACCTGGTTTCACTTATCTAGTCTGTATTTCTTCCCCTCGTGCACCGTCTTATTCTGGCTTCTCCCCACCTTCCTTTCCAGCCCTAATGAAGGGATTTGGCTCAAAATGTTGGCTCTTTATTCATCTCTGGGTGGTGGGGTGGAGATACGTCTCCACCAAAGGACGTGTAAGAGGCTCTTACCTTCCACCAGCCTGCAAGTCACGTTGGGCAATGTGTAGCACCTGCTTAGCCTCCCTTGATCAGGGTCATGTGAAGCCCTGGGAGCAGGTGGTGGATGGTCGTATGAGCAGATGTGCATATCACAAGTCCTGGTTATGTCACCACTGAAGCCAAGCAGGCAACCTCTGAACATCAAGTGTAGCATTGTGGTGGACTCTCCATGATCAAGAGGCCAAGAAGAGGTTTGCACCTGCTGATCTAGAGGAGAATCCTCATACGGAGTGGGAAACCAATCTAACACCCTTCTCCAGCCATTGTCGCCCATCTAGGATGACTGCGTCTACCAATGCATCAACTGGCAGATCTGGGATCTGAAACATTGTCAGGGCGGTAATGAAGGATCTCAGTGAGGGATGCCCGTTCAACAGGGGTTGCTTCATTCTGAAGGTTTTGCTCATTCGAGGCAACGGATATCTATTGTGATCAAGACTTTAATGAATTTCTCGACGTAACCTTCGAGTACATGTTGGGATGGCAGATGTTCCTGCAGGATTTTTGAGAGAAGGAGACATTGTCACTGCTGAAGGTGCTGATCTTTTCACCATCCCCACCCAGAAGGAGCGTGTGACATCTGTGCACATGTTCAACCCACATGAGCCCATTGTGAACATCCTTACACATTGAGGGCACATGAAATTGTGTGGCCATAAAGGACAGGTTTGGGATCTGGACAAGTAAGCGCCAGGTCGAGGTCAAGCTGAAGGTGGAGTCCAATGGCTCCATCATTCACCCTTCTTCTGTCTTCACCACTGAGGGAATCATGGTTACGTTGCGTATGTTGGTCGACCCAGGCTATGCCATAACCGTGTTATGAAGGATGGGTCTGGCCCCATTGCCGCGAAACATTCCAGTCAGTTGGACGGTGCTTCCCTACCTCTCCTTTGTTGAAAAATTCTTCTACACCGACACCTTTGACCACAAGACTATCAGGCAGTGTCCTGCAGACACTGCAAGAAAAAGTTTCAACGGCCACTATGGTCGGCTCCCCAAGCAGACTGTCCAGACTATCAGGCAGAATGTCTACTCTCAGGCTTCACCAACAGGAACCAAGAGTTCCACTGACTAGTGGTGGGAGGGGATCTTCCCATCAGATCCTTCCTGCATGCCTGGATCATCATCTCCACACCTGCTGCCCACGGGAAGACTGTAGTGGGGAGGAGGCAGTAGCTCACCTCTTTGCCAACTGGTTTGGTGAAGGAGATGTGCAGAAACATGAAAGGGCCTATGTCGCGTTTCGCACCGAGCAGCCGTGTGATAGAGGACCCTCTGATCTATGGGCTGTTCCCAGCGACGCACACGGAGATGATCGTCAAGTGCTGCTGGCGGATCATCAACTCGGTGAAAGATGCCATTCGGGTCTGCCAGCATATCGAGATATCCGTGGAAGATCGGCACAACCCAGGCTGCAGGAGTACGTGCTGAGGAATGCTCTGAAGCTCGGTTCAGCCACTGCAAGGGCTCGGTGGGGAAGGAGCATGGTCCTACTGGAGGTGGGTGGCCAGGTGGGGGAGAGGAAGCCCTTCAATGATTGCGGTGCTTAATATAAAATCCCAGAGTTCCACATGAATGGCAACAGTAATAGAAAGCATTGACCTTGAAAGCATTGACCTTGTATGTAAAGAATGAAAAGACATGGAACGGTTTATTTTGTAAATTTTTTTTATTGTGAATAAAGTTTATTTTCTTTAAAAAAAATTATCTCCAACCTCACTTTTCTTTCACCTCACCCAAACCCCCTTCAAGCTCGCACCATTCAGGAACTCACCTTCAGCAATTCAAGTTGACAAGCCAGCCTTTTAAGATTAGGAGCAACACACACAAAATGCTGGAGGAACTGAGCAGGTCAGGCAGCCTCTGTGGAGAAGAATTGACGTTTCAGCCTGAATCAGGTTTAATATCACTAGCATATGCTGTGAGATTTTTTTGTTTTAGGGCAGCAGTTCAATGCAATATATAATAATAATAAATTATAAATTACAAAAAGAAATATGTCAAAAATTAAATTAAGTACAGTAAGTAGTGCAAAAAGAGGAGAAGGTATTGAGGTAGTGTACATGGGTTTATTGTCCGTTCAGAAATCTGATGGCAGAGGGGAAGAAGCTGTTCTGGAAATGATGAGTGTGTGCCTTTCAGTTCCTCCTTGATGGTAGTAATGAGAAGAGGCCATGTCCTCAGTGCTCTACCATCAGGGCCTGTCGCCTTGCGAGGGTTCACCCTTTTGAAAGATGTTCTGAAATTGAGCTCTGAGACAGAGATCACGGGTCACCAGATGCCGCAGGGATTTGCACCGATGTAGTTTTGTTCTCCCCTTCGCAGCCATTCCCGGATTTTGCGTTGTAGGAAGTAATGGCCTGCAAACACTCTCAGAGCTGATGTGCATCTCTAACCTCAAATGGAATGGTTTCTTGTTCTTAAAATAGCCTTCTGTAGGCCGTACCTGTACTTGTACAGTCTGTATCACGGGGCTTGAATGGCACAGATCTAGTCCTTCAGCAGACTACGAATCTCCTGGTTCGTCCATGGCTTTTGATTTGGGCACGTTTGATATGTTTTTGAAGAGATAAAAATCCACACAGGTCCTGATGAAGTTGGTGTCCACTGTGGCATATTCATTCAGATTCAAAGATGAATCCCCGAATGTTGTCCAGTCCACTGTCTCAAGGCAGTCTGTAAGCTCTCCTGCATCTCCCTGGACCATGCAGTGTGGTCCTCACCACTGGTGCTGACGTCTTTAGTCTCTGCCTATATGAAGGGAGTAGAAGTACAGCCAGGTGATGGGACCTTTCAAAGTGCAGGGGTGGGATAGCACGGTAAGCATTCTTGATGGTGGTATAACTGTGATCAAGAGTGTTGGCTTCTCTGTTTTCACAGGTGAAATGTTGGTGGTAGCTGTTCTGAGACTTCTTCAAGCTGGCCTGCTTGAAATCCCCTGCAATGGCAGGGAAGACATCAGGGTGCTCTGCTTTGTGATTGCTGATCACAGAGCTCAGCTTCTCCAGTGCCTGCTTGACATTGGCCGGGGGTGGAATGTACACCTCTCCCAGAATGAGGGCAGAAAACTCCTTCGGCAGAAAAAAAATGGGGAATGCTTGACTGCAGACAGGTCTGGCGAGCAGGACTGAGACATACCACCATGTCTGTGTGCCCCAGTGAGTTAATCATGAAGCACACTCCACCTTCTCTATCTTTAAAAGACAGAGCTGTCCTATCTTTGTGGTAAAAGGTGAAGACATCGGACTCAACCTCAGTGGAAAAAGTCTGCCTACATTTAACATTCTATAACCCTCATCATTTTGTATACCTCTATCAAATTTCCCCTCATCATCCTACGCTCCAGAGAAATAAGCCCTAACCTATTCAAGCCTTCCCTATAACTCAGGTCCTCAAGTCCCAGCAACATCCTTGTAAATTGTCTTTGTACTCTTCCAATATTATTTGTCCGCTCTTGGACTGTACTCCTTGGAGTTTAGAAGAATGAGGGGGGACCTCATAGAAACATTTCGAATGTTGAAAGGCATGGACAGAGTGGATGTGGCAAAGTTGTTTCCTATGATGGGGAAGTCTAGTACGAGAGGGCATGACTTCAGGATTGAAGGTCGCCCATTTAGAACAGAGATGTGAAGAAATTTTTTTAGCTAGAGGGTGGTGAATCTATGGAATTTGTTGCCACGGGCAGCAATGGAGGCCAAGTCATTGGGTGTATTTAAGGCAGTGATTGATAGGTATCTGGGTAGCCAGGGTATCAGAGGTTATGGTGAGAAGGCGGGGGAGTGGGACTAAATGGGAGAATAGATCAGCTCATGATAAAATGGTGGAGCAGACTCGATAGGCTGAATGGCCGACTTCTGCTCCTTTGTCTTATGGTCTAATTCCCGTTATTGATATCTTTCCTATAGTTAAGTGACCAGAATTGCACTCACCAATGCCTTATAGAACTTCAATATCTCAACTCCTGTACTCAATACTCTGAATTATGAAGGTCAATGTGCAAAATTGATGATGGGGTGGAGAGACATCTCTGACAAAGGAGGTGCAAGGTACTCTTTCTCTCTGCTAGCAGCACCCACTGATCGTGGTCATGTGAAGCCACGGGCGCAGGTGGTAGATGGTCATTTGAGCAGCTGGTGCCTAGCACAAGTCCTGGTTATGTGACCACTGACACCAGGCAGACAATCACTGAAGAGTATTGTTAATGGCTGGGGGTCTCCCATCTTGTAAAACCACTGGCCAGAAGAAGGCAATGACAAACCACTTAGTTGAAAAATTTGCCAAGAACAATCAGTGTCATGGAACACCCATGAGCATTAGACCATAAGATATAGGAGCAGAATTAGGCCATTTGGCCCATTGCGTCTGCTCTGTCATTTCATCATGTCTGATCCAATTTACCTCTCAGTCCCAGTCTGCTGCATTCTCCCCATGTCCCTTCATTCCCTGACCAGTCAAGAATCTATCAACCTCTGCCTTAAATACACATAAAGGCTTGACTTCCACAGCTGTCTGTGGCAATGAATTCCATTGATTCACCACTCTCTGGCTAAAGAAATTCCTCCTCATCTCCATTCTAAAAGGATGCTCCCCTATTCTGAGGCTGTCTCCTCTGCTTTTAGATCTCCCACCACAGAAGACAACTTCTCCGTACCCACTCTGTCAAGGACTTTCACCAATTGATAGGTTTCAATGAGGTCACCCCTCATTCTTCTGAATTCTAGTAAATGCAGTCCTGGATCCATCAGACGCTCTTCGTATACAAGCCAGTTTTCATATGACAACCCATTTTCATTCAATTCTGGAATCATTTTTGTGAACCTCCCTTAAAACTTCTCCAGTTACAGCACATCTTTTCTAGATCAGAGGCCCAAACCTGCTCACAATACTCCAAGTGAGGTCTCAGCAGTGTTCATAAAGTCTCAGCATTACATCCTTGCTTTTATATTCTAGTCCTCCTGCTAACATTGCATTTGCCTTCCCCACCACTGACTCAGCCTGGGGAATCCTGCACGAGGATTCCCAAGTCCCTTTGCACCTCAATTTTCTCTCCATTTAGAAGATAGTCAACCCTTTGCTCTCCCTTACCGAAGTGCATGACTATACCGTTCCCGGCACCGTATTCTTTGCCCATTTTCCTAATCTGTCTATGTCCTCTGTAGCCTCTCCGCTTCCTCAAAACGACCTGCCCCCTCCACCTATCTTCACATCATCTGCAACTTTGCAACAAACCCATCATTTGCCCATGTCACACAACATAGCACATAATGAATGAACGAATGGGCCAAAAGCTCCCTTTCCTATGACCCCACTTTCAAGGAATTATGGATCTGATTTCCTATATTCCTTTGTTCTACTGCACTCCTCAGTGTCCGACCACTCACTGTGTATGTCCCACCCTGGTTTGTTCTCCTGAGGCGCGTCACCTCACACTTGTCTGCATTATTTCTCAGCAGTGGAGTTCTTTAGAGCATTTACACATTACGCTGCTTCAAGCATTTCCACTTTCCTCCCTCCTCTCTCTCTCTCAGCTGCTGCTTAGGGGACTAGGGTTGAAGAGCAGTAGGCCGAGAGCTTACCTAATCCTGGGGAGGACAGGCAATGGCCAGCTGAGGTCAGCGGGCCAAAGGTCAAGACCCCTCCAGGAACTGATGGGAAGTGCTCGAGGGAAACAGTAGGGAGTGAGAGGGGAGAGGGGTCTCCTACAGCAAAAGAAAAACACATCTGTTTTGAAGTCCTAAAGAATAAATTAAATGTTAACTATAATTGGCCTGAAGGCTTTTGTAGCTGCTCTAAGTCACCGTAAAACTAATTGGTGCAGAGCCAATGGGAAGGAAGATAATTAAGGAACAGCATGACATACCCTGCAGACCAGGTCTCAGTCTGAGGAACATAAAAGCAGTGGGAGATCTCCAGAAAAGAGTGACAGAAAAAAAAGCTTAAAGTGTGTGGTAGAAAAGCTGCTGTAAGTAGTACGCGTTCAGTAGCAGAGAGTGCTCAAAATGGAAATATGTTTAAACTACATCCACGTGAGATTAAATGGTTTGCAACTAGCTTTATTGAACATCATGGGCAAGTGGTGGCACGGGGGCGTAATGGTCAGTGCAAGGCTTTATGGTGCCAGCTGTAAGATCGGAATTCAATTCCCCGCCGCGGTCTGTAAGGAGTTTGCTTGTTCTCCCCTGTGACCGCGTGAGTTTCCTCCGGGTGCTCTGGTTTCCTCCCACAGTCCAAAGACGCACCGGTTGGCAGGATAATTGGCCAGTGTAATTTGTCCCATAATTAGGTTGGGGGTCGCTAGGTGGCTCGAAGGACAAGAAGGGACTATTCTGCACTGTATCGCAATAAAAATTAATTAATTAATTTTGAGATATACCAAAAACATAAGCCAGAGGAGTGAGCTCATCTGAAATAGACCAATATTATCAAGAATATGTTTCCATCTAATCTACTTTTTCAATGATGATCTATCTGATTGACCATGTTGGTACAGATTAACTCAGCTACTCCATGTGGTTAGGCTATAGTAAGGTCAGTTCTCTGCTGTAATTATAAAGAGTCATAGTGATGTACTATTTTTTAGGAATTCAGCAACAGACCTGCAAATAATATTTAATAAAAGCTTGCTTCTCCTTGAGTTTTAGGTACTATTTCCATAGTGAGCTTGTCGATGTGGAATAGTTTCGATGCCCACCCGCCTAACCTGGATATGAGGTCGGATTGCTCCAAGTGCCGCTGATTTGGTGAGGTCGAGAACGGTCATGCGGCCCTGGCGTACCGCTGCACTGAGATCCCGGTCCGAGAGTGAGGCACGGCCTGGTGCTTGGATAGTCTTAACACTGACCCAGGTTGGCTGGAAAGCCCGAGTGTCGGGACCGGAGGCGAGGGCCGGGCTGATTTTGCTCACTCTCCCGCCATGTTCGTTCCTCTCTCTGCGGCACCGAGGCTGTGAACTGCTCTGGCGGCTGTCATCTCTGTGAGATGCGCGGTGTTTTTGCCTGCTAATATGATGAACTGAGATCGAGGCTTGGGCCCACTCCAGCTGCTCTGGGGAGCAGATCTAAGGAGTCAGTCTGGTTCCGAAAGCTGTCGTTTGCTCCTATGGTTTGCAAGACGTGTGTGTGTGTGTGTTCTGCCTCTTTCCCAGCACAGTAGTTTTGCTGTTCTTTTTATGGTCTTCAGGTTTCGTGCTTTCTGGCTGCCCGTAAGCAAACAAATCTCAAGGTGTATAATTTATACATACTTTGATAATAAAAATACTTTGAATCTTTGAATCTTATTACCTTTGCAGGAATGGTTCACAAATTATAGTCCAGCTCATTGGAGGATTGAGAAGCTCCTGCTCACTTCAATTTGAGCCTGGGGTAAGTTTAAATTCACTTCCCCGAAACAATGGAAACCCAGGATATGATGGGTCACTGAAGACTTAAATGTAGCTTAATACTAATCATAATTTACTTATTCATTGAGTTGGACCTTCCAGCCTTTAAGCTGCACCGCCCAGCAACCCCTGTTTTAACCCTAGCCTAATCATGGGACAACTTACAGTGGTCAATTAACCCACCAGCCGGTAAATCTTCGGACTGTGGGAGGAAACCAGAACACCCGGAGGAAACCTACATGGGGAGAATGTACAAACTCCTTACAAGTAGCGGCAGGAATTGAACCTGGGTCACTGGTACTGTAAAGCATAGCGTTAGGCTACCTTGCCACCCTAAAATCAGTACTTTACCTAACTGGACAGATTTCACATGGGTAGCTTGTGTTAAATGTGCACCTTAACTGGGCGATTGGCTATGATGTCCACATCCAATATTATACTGAGGTACCACGCCACTTTGTAGACGACGGGACAAATATTGTCTTTTTTTAAGAGCAGGACAAGAGACTTACAGTTCCTATTGAAGATTTGCTGCCACAGTTCAGTAAAGAGTGAGGGAAACAATAAGGGGTAACAAAGTTCAAAAAGGCACCCATTGCTAAGTTTGTTAATCTTGCAGCTTACTTCAAGCAAGAAAATAAATACATTTTATTCCCAAACAGGAACAGGAGGTATCTGGACAATTGCTTGACATCTGTTTTTATAATAAATTCCATAAAAGAAAAACAGGAAAACTGCTAACCAGAGGGGGCAGCTTGAGGGAACGAAGTAACTGGATTCGTAGAGGGGAACACAAGTCAACCAGTGCATGTTATACTTTACGAACTGCAGAAGTGTTAAGATGGTGTGCCTCCTCTTCCCAGCTGAGGGAAATTATTGACGACAAAGGTGAGCTTCATGTGGGTGCTGTGGAGAATTTTAAAAAGGCTGGCATTTCACTTGGGAGTGCTCATCAGAGCAACTGCTGAATAATATGTACATTCCTTTCCGCGCCTTGAGGTGTGCCGGGTGGCAACCTTGCCACTTCCTTAGCTTATGTCTGTTCTCTCACAAGGCCGAGTTGCTAGCGCGATACTCAGCCCAGCGCAGATGGACAGCTTGCGAGGAGCTGGCCGGGTTCAAAGCCAGGAGCACTCACCTCAAGTCCAGTGCTGATGCTGCTACACCACCGGCTGCTGAAGCCTCAGAGGAAAATACTGGCGAGCTCGCAGAATTTTCTGAGAGTCATTAGTTGAGCACATCGCGGCCAACTGGCAGAAATGCTGTGGAAATCTCTGTGTGGGTGTGATTAAGTCGTGACTGAGGCAGTTGTTGTGCATGCCTTCCTGGTAAATCAATAAGTTATAAAACAATATGGAATAAAATCTGGTGCTGAACTTCACAGTTTTACTGAGAAAGGAGAAACCTTCTTCACCTAAAGTTTCTTTCAAGTCTCTCTGCAATTATTTTGTGTCCAACACATTGAAAAACTACTTTCCCCTGGATTGAAAGCAGGCCCAAACACCCCAGGTGACCTTTCCCCATTAAGATTTTATTGGGCCTACCGGACACAGAGTGCAATATTTTACACTGGCAACTGTTTCACATGTGGACTCTTTGATATGCCTCCCTTCCACCGTGTTAACTGCGCACAGGTGTCCTTTGGCTAGTTTGCGGTCAGCCAACTTCAATTTAAAGTAATTGTTTAGTCACCGATTATATTATTCAAAAAAAAATCAATGCAATATGATGCAACATGTTTCTGTCTTGCAGTTCCCTGGTTCTTTAGTGTTGTAGACTGGACAGAGTACTATGTCTCAGCTTGTAGCATTGTTGTTTGAGAATGAGAGACGAGATAGTTCAAATCCCACACTGATGACAAATAGGAAAAAATTAAAGGTATCCGTTAGTCTTGTGAGACCATGGACCTGCGTCTGGAAAGTCTTCACTCTCCAGGGCGCAAGCCTGGGTGAGTTTGTATGGAAGACCAGCAGTTGCCCATGCTGCAAGTCTCCCCTCTCCACGACGCTGATGTTGTCCAAGGGAAGGGCATTAGGACCCATACAGCTTGGCACCAGTGTCGTCGCAGAGCAATGTGTGATTAAGTGCCTTGCTCCAGGACGCAACACGTTCCCTCGGCTGGGGCTCGAACTCACGACCTTCAGGTAGCTAGTCCAATGCCTTAACCACTTGGCCACGTGGAAAAATATCTTGGCTGATACTCCCGCACACCTTGGGTAGGGGTTACTGGACTGCTGCTGGAGAGCTTTTGATTTGGATCGTGGTATTAAACTTAGAGCAGCCTCTCTTCTCCACCAATGGATATGATCCCATGGTAACAGACACAAAATGCTGGAAGAACACAGCAGGTCGGGCAGCATCTATAGATAATAAAGTTCGTCCCCGCACGTTGGGCAGCAACTTTTGTTTTTTAAGTGTTTTTCTGTCTTATGGGGCTGAATTGCTAGCTGAACGCTCAACCCAGCACAGGTGGAACTCATGCAAGGAGCCGGCCGGATTCGAACCTGGGACCTGTCGCCCCAAAGTCCGGTGTGAATACCACTGCACCACCAGCACAGACAAGCAGCATCTATGGTAAAAAATAAACAGTCGACGGTTCAGGCCGAGACCTTTGCAGAAGAGTAGGAAGGCTGCTTCCAACCTCCTGACGAATAATTGTTCTAGTTATTAAAGCAGCTTATCCAGTATTAGCACAGCACAACACTTTATAACAGCAGCGATCACCAGTGGGGGTACAATTCCCAAAGACGCCTGTAAGGAGTTTGTACGTTCTCCCCGTGACCACGTGAGTTCCTCTGAATTCCCCGGTTTCCTCGCACATCCCAAAGACGTACAGTTAGAATTAGTGAGTTGCTGGCTTGCGATGTTGGTCGACACTTGCCAGCTGCTAAGGACAATCCTCGCTGATTTGATTTGATGCAAACGATGCATTTCACTGCATGTTTCAAAATACATGTAACAAATAAAGCTGATCTTACATCTTTGTTTACTATATAGTCATTGTCATAGTCTTAGTCATACTCATACTTTATTGATCCCAGGGGAAATTGGTTTTCGTTACAGTTGCACCATAAATAATTAAATAGTAATAAAACCATAAATAGTTAAATAGTAATATATAAATTATGCCAGTAAATTATGAAAAGTCCAGGACCAGCCTATTGGCTCAGGGTGTCTGACCATCCAAGGAAGGAGTTGTAAAGTTTGATGGCCACAGGCAGGAATGACTTCCTATGACGCTCTGTGTTGCATCTCGGTGGAATGAGTCTCTGGCTGAATGTACTCCTGTGCCCAACCAGTACATTATGTAGTGGATGGGAGACATTGTCCAAGATGGCATGCAACTTAGACAGCATCCTCTTATCAGACACCACCGTCAGAGAGTCCAGTTCCATCCCCACAACATCACTGGCCTTACGAATGAGTTTGTTGATTCTGTTGGTGTCTGCTGCCCCAGCACACAACAGCAAACATGATCGCACTGGCCACCACAGACTCGTAGAACATCTTCAGCATCATCCGGCAGATGTTAAAGGACTTCAGTCTCCTCAGGAAATATGAGAGCTGTACACAAGTTGGCTTCATCATTATTGTGGCTACAGGTCACAAGTAAGACTTTAGCCATAACATGATTTGGAAGAACATGAGGCCTTAGAAATTTTATTTTATTTACAGAAACAGCACAGTAACAGGCCCTACCGACACAATAAACTTGTAACTGCCCATTTACTCTCATTGACTAACTAACCCACCAACCAGTACGTCTCTGCACTGTGTGAGAACTTGGATGAGACCCGCTCAGTCACAGGGAGAACGTGCAAACTCCTTACGGACAAGGCTGAAATTGACCCCGAGTCGTTGGCACTGTCACAGTGTTACGCTAACCGCTACGCCGCCTTGCCACCCCTAATGCGGTGATCACACATGATTCAGCCCAGTCTTCCTCTCTGCGTGTCCCACCGTGGGCTTTAGCGAGGGCCGCGTGCCCTTGTGAAGGTGCAGGCTTTGGAAATCAGATGACAGGCTGCAACAGCACATTCTGTGCAAAGGTGTGTGTAGTGTGCCAGAGGTGAAAAACATGAGGGAAAAGTGCAAAATTATTAACAGTGCAAAAAATGGCAAAATGACAAAAAGAGAAAATGCAGATTTATACTATTGGACCTTTAGGACTACAGCCCCAAAGTCTGAAGGAATACACTTCACCTTACCACACCCCTCCCCTCTCTGACACCAAAATGAGCCGTTAAGTTAGGATCTCCTTCCTCGCGGAGAATACGGGTAGTCCATTCTTTGGAATGTAGTGGGGGGGGGAGTTCCGTGAGCTGGAACAGTTACACAGAAATCAAAACACAGGATTTCACGTCCTTCTTCACAACCACAAACGTCCACAATGATATTTTGCAACAAGATCAGTCAACAAACAACCATTTTCCAGGAGCCAGCACTCTTCTCCATCCCCCAAAATGAACCCTTCCACCGAGCCAGCGCAGGTCATGTGCCACCACAAATGGCCACCTTTTTTCAGAAACTTACTCCACCCTTCAGTCGGGTCCCCTCCCTGAAACTGGAAACAACAACAAACAGGTCGCCCCAGAGAATGCCCCTACCCTGGGGTGTGTGAGCTCAAAGCTTTATTATCAAAGTTTAGAACTCTGAAATTTTTCAGTTCTCCGGGTAGCCATGAAACCAAGAAAGAAAAGAAAGGCAGCACAGTCACCAACTCCCAAATCCCTCTTCCCCGTAAAAACAGCAAACAGAAATGGACCAGGCACATCGACCCTCAAATCCCTCTTCCCGCACAAAAAAAAACTGAACAAATCGGATCAGGCACATCGACAATGGGCGAAAAACACAGAATATAAAAGCTATAAGACTGTAAAATAAGGTTATAGTCCAAGTCCACATCCAAAACACAGTAGAAAAATACCTGGGTAATACTCCCTGCAGCGGTAGACTTGCCCCTCTCTGGTAGCATAGCAAAGCAATCAGAAGACAGGCAGCCGGTGCTCACCCTCTGTACTTGCGTTGATGCTTCGATTGCCCTCGTTGCTTTAACCAGCAAAGTGGAGCCAAACATCGGCTTCCGTTCCCTTCCCCCTTCCCGGTCCTGCAGCCTCCCCACCGTGAGGTTCGCACACGCCGCAAGTACAAACAAAAACGCCCATGCTCCGCGTCAGCCTAGCGCGTGCACCCGGTCAGCATTGACAGACAGGGTTAATGAGAATTATGGGGCGATGGGAGGAATCACTTGTGGCAGACCTGCTCTGTCTCATTACCCTCCTCTCTCTTTTAGTTTGGGAAAACAGGACGGGTAATCCACAGTGGCATTCCGGCTGCCCGGTCTGTGATGGGTTGAGAAATGGAAGGGTTGCGGTGCGAGCTATCTGGTAATGAATTCACCAGGTGATGGGCATCGGTTGTTTCTGAGCCCAGGCTACATCACCAGGGGAGTCAGCAAAGGAGACCTACCACTGCCTGAAGGGATTATATCGCTGCTGGATTCCCGACCAAGGATGACATCGGAGGTGGCGTCGTGCTAAAGCAGCAGCTGCAGGTCCTGCCAGGAGACATCCGTGCATGGGCGCAGGAACTTGAACCTGCGCGGCTTAGCTGGCTCAACAGTAGCTGCCCTGTCACACTGTGCTCACAGATTTCCCTGACTGAACTCAGGTTCGATACGCATAATCCTGATTCCAGCGCCCCTATTTCGCTAGGTGCTCAAGGTGAGTAGGGGAGGAGTTGGTTTGCGATGGTCCCGTTTGTCAGGCGGAAAGCAGAGTAAAGCACATCAATGTGTTCAATCTGCACTGGCAGGTATTGGTCCCACTGCCACACTTCCCTCAGCTGGTAAACTGGTAAATGATACAAAGTTCAAAGTTCAAAATAAATTTTATTATCGGAGTACATACCCGTCACCACATACAACTCCGAGATTCTTTTTCCTTTGGGCATACTCAGCAGACCTATAGAATACAAACACTAGTATCTGTAAGATTCAGTGAAAGATCAAGTAGAGAGCAGAAGATTAAGCAAAATTGTCTAAATGCAACTATAAATAAATTGCAATAAATAATGTGAAACAACAAGGTAAAGAGTCCCTAAAGTGAGATTATTGGTTGTGGGAACGTCTCAATGGATGGGCAAGTGGGTGTATTTATCCTCCGTTGTTCAAGAGCCTGATGGTTGTGGGGTAGTAACTGTTCTTGAACCCGGTGGTGCGAATCTTGAGGCTCCTGTATCTTCTAATTGATGGCAGTAGTGGGAAAAGGGCTTGGCCTGGGTGGGTCTTTGATTAGGCCCAAGCTTTGGACCATAGAGAAGGAGGTGGGAAAATTATATGTAATTTAAAGGACGCATTGTAGATACATTGTTTAACAGTTTAATTGTTCCATTTAATATCAGAGAAATGTATGCAAAATACATCCTGAAATATTTGTTCTTTGCGGACATCCATGAAAATCCCCAAAGAATGAGGGACAGTTAATGTTAGAATCCCAAAGTGCCCCACCTTGATCTTTAGCACATAAAATGTCATGTAACATTGAGTCAAACAGGCCCTTTCCCCCAACAGTGTCTCACCTTGTTGAATAAAACACCTCTGTTTCTCATGCATCTAATGGGGCAATGCAAACTTACTTAGGGTGAAACATTTACCTGTTGAGCCTGTGCTAGGTCGACTGGTGCAAGGAAAATGAATGGAAAGGAAAGGCTATTCCCAGAATACTAACTAGAATCTACTTTTAATTTAGTTCAATTGGTTTAATTTTTTTTAGTTTTAAGTGTGCATGGGCTTCATAGTGTTTAATGTTTTTAGTATAAAAACCAAGTTTTAATTTTATTTTTAGTAGTTCTTGAGTATTTTGGATGAGTTTGTGATTGTTGCAATCAGCTCTGACAGCCCTTGGTTCTATGGCGTAAAAAAGTGGTTGAGAACCCTCTGGCCTGCAGGCCGGGCTTTGTCACTTGACAATTCTACTCACCATGGGTGGTGTTGGGCCTCACCAACTGGCTGGGAGCCGGCCTATCAGATGAAAACCGGATCTGGGAGCGTTCTGGAAGAAACAGCGCAATCCAAGAGCAGGTTTGGGAGACTCGATACTCAGCAGAAGATCTGGTCCATTTGCTGATACCTAACAGGATGCTAATGAATTATGCAAAACATTAATTATAGTTTTTTTTTGAGCCTCCTAACTGCTGTAGTTGCTTCAGAACTGATGGACTAATTTGTTTAACTTAATAAAATATTTTGAAACAAACAGAGGCATATGAGAAATTGTGAAATGAGTAACCATGGCCATATCCTAAGTTCATTTTCCTCAGCAATCGGGAGAAGAAGGCACAGACATAATCAACAAACACCTGCTCTCTGATGTTAAATGAGTCACTTCAATTCAATTATTAGAAGAGAGTCGCTGTACAAAATGTATTGATATTTTGCACAGAATCAGAAATTGAAGCTCTTTATAAATAAAGTGGTTATTCAGTGAAGAAACTTGTAAGATGGTGTGAGTAACTATCAGAGCATAAAAATCACATTGAGAAATGAGTCTGATATCCAGATGAGCTCATTGTATTCTTTCGACTTCTGAAAACCACTCTCCTATGAAAGTGCAGATATTACTGTATTACATCAAAAAATGTTACCATTGTCTAACAAGAATCCTAAGGCCACTTACATCTTTTATTTGGCTTCATTCCATCTTCTCATGTCAGGGTTTTTATTTCCAGTTTTATGGTCACTGAGGTGACCGCCAGTTTTTGTGTCCACTCTTCCAGTCTTCAATGCCCTTATTTTGCAGAGCAGTAATCCAAAACCATTCTCTGTATTGGTATGGTTTTATAATCGTGACAACCACCGAGATATGGTGACTATCTTTTGTTTGCCTGCCATTCAGACAGAGCATGATATGCATATGTACACACATGGGTACTGTGTACGCATATGGTGAGGCAGAAAAGGAGAAGGAAGTCGGCACAGTTGATCGAGGATCAAATTTATTCGCTATACAGGTGTCCCCTGCTTTTCAAACGTTCGCTTTACGAAACCTCACTGTTATGAAAGACCTACATTAGTACCCTGTTTTCGTTTTCAGAAGGTGTTTTCACTGTTACGAAAAAAAAAGGCAGCGCGCAATAAAAAATCAGTGCACGGAAAATTCAGCGCGCGATAAAAGGCAGCGTGCGCCCCGAGCAGCCGCTCCCCCCGGATTCGGAACGGCATTGCTTAAACACGTGCCTGTGAGTAGCCGTTTACAAGATGAGTTCTAAGGTATCGGAAAAGCCTAAAAGAGCTCGTAAGGGTGTTACACTTAGCGTAAAACTAGACATAATTAAGCGTTTCGATCGTGGTGAACGAAGTAAGGACAAAGTGAGTTTGGCTTGTGGAAGCTGACGAACATGATGTTGAAGAGGTTTTGGCATCCCATGACCAAGAACTGACAGATGAAGAGCTGATGCAATTGGAAGAAGAAAGGATAACAATCGAAACCGAATGAGTAATGACAAAGTACAACATTAATTTTGAAAGGGTATGTCGGTTTAGGGGATATTTTCAGGATGGTTTGAGTCCTTTCAAAGAACTGTGTGATAGAAAAATGCGCGAGGCTCAGCGGTCAAGCAAGCTTTCCACATCAGCCACAACAGACGACGAACCTCAACCTTCGACATCGAGGCGGGCAGAGACAGAAGAAGACGAGCTGCCTGCTCTAATGGAAACAGGTGACGAGATGACACCCCAGTGTCCCACCACCCTAACCCCCAGGCCATGGACAGATACCGATTCGCGGAGAATGCAACTGTAGCCGGGAGGCACACAGCACGTCTTTAAGAAAAAAGCCAAAATAAATATGCTAATTAATTAGGTGCAGCCGACACGTAATTGTCAGTCCAGATCAGAGACGACGCAATTGGAAATCGGCACTGATCTGGGCCGACAATTACGTGCCGGGCGGCACCTAATTAATTAACTTGTTTATTTCGGCTTTTTTCTTAAAGATGTGCTGTGTAACTCCCGGCTACCGCTGGACCCCTACATGCCTCGCGGCAATGTATCAGTCGGCAGCTCAGAGGGTGGGGGCCACTGCACCGCCCAAACTCCGACTCAGCCTAACACACCATCATCAGTGTGCTCCGCGCTGTCCTGATTCCGGTAGGTGATACTACACTGTACATACATTATTTCTACCTTATATCAGCTGTGTATTTTTACGTATTATTTGTTATAATTTGGCAGCTTCATAGCTTAAAGGTTACTGGAGAGCACTTGCGCCGTGTTTTTGCCGACGGCGCTTGCATGAGATTTTCGCTACGGAGAACAGTTCAGTAATGATTGTGGAAAAGTATTTCTACTTTATATAGGCTGTGTATTTATCATATCATTCCTGCTTTTACTATATGTTACTGTTATTTTAGGTTTTATGTGTTATTTGGCATGATTTGGTAGGTTATTTTTGGGTCTGCGAACACTCACAAAATTTTCCCATATAAATAAATGGTAACTGCTTCTTCGCTTTACAACATTTCGGCTTACGAACCGTTTCATAGGAACGCTCTACCTTTGGAGGGCGGGGGAAACCTGTATACATTTACGCGTATTAGGAATTTGCTGTGATGTGTTCGTCAGGGTGTGACATGCAACAAAAGGCAACATAGAACAGTTATAAAGAACAAAGAATGGTTCAATAGTTCCATTTAACATCAGAGAATGTATACAATATATAACCTGAAATTCGTACTTTTCACAGACATCCACAAAACAGAAGAAAAATCCCAAAGAACAAATGACAGAAAACATTAGAACCCCAAGTGTTCCTTCCCTCCTCCCATGCACAACATAGAACATAGAACATAGAATAGTACAGCACAGTACAGGCCCTTCGGCCCACAATGTTGTGCCGACCCTTCAAACCCTGCCTCCCATATAAGCCCCCACCTTAAATTCCTCCATATACCTGTCTAGTAGTCTCTTAAATTTCACTAGTGTATCTGCCTCCACCACTGACTCAGGCAGTACATTCCACGCACCAACCACTCTCTGAGTAAAAAACAAGCAGCAGGAAAAGCAACAACCTCCCCCCCCCCACCACGCTAGTTGCTCCAGTAAAAGCATCAACCCTAACCCTCCCCACCCCACCACCAATAGCAAAGCCCCCCGAGACCATGATCTGGAGACCATCAAAACTACTGTCCATCCCAACACTTTGACAGTTCAGGCAGGTTCTCTCTCACTAGCGAGGGATAGAGAGATATCGCTCCTGCAGCAGATGGGAGGGGAGACTGATAGCTCGCAGTTTTGAGGTTGCAATCTGCAGTGTTGGCCCCCAACTCGAGGGCCAGCAGACTCTCACTCACCATCAAGAGAGAGAGTAATATAAAATATTATATAAGAATAAATGATATATAATTTTTTTAAAGTGAATAAAATTAGAGGTTAAAGAGCAGATAGAGGATAAAGCCTGTATAAATTAATAAATACCAGCATGTATTTACAAAGTAAACAGATTTATAAAAAGTGGTTTAAAATATCTGCTGTGCAGTGCAGTGATGGGGTGGGGGGAGGGTAAGTAAAATGATTGACCAAACTGACTACAAAATCTGCAGAAGCTGGAAATCCAAAGCAACACGCACGAAATGCTGGAGAAACTCTACAGTCCAGGCAGCATCTATGGAAAAAAAGTGAACAGTTGACATTTTGGGACGAGACCCTTCATCGAGATTGGAAGGAAGAGATGAGAAGTCGGAGTAAGAGGGTGGGGGGGAAGGGGAGGAAGATATACAAGTTAGTACGTGATAGCTGAAACTGGGAGAGTGGAAGGGGTGAGGTAAAGAGCTGGGAAGTTGATTGGTGAAAGAGATAAAGGACTGGAGAAGAGGGGATCTGATAGGAGAGGACAGAGGAACATGGAAGAAAGGGAATAAGGAGGAGCACCAGAGGGAGGTGATGGGCAAGTAAGGAGATAAGGTGTTAGAGGGAAATGGGAATGGGGAATGGTGAAGGGGGAGGGGCGGTTACAGGAAGCTCGAGAAATTAATGTTCAAATTAACCACCTGAGTGAAGAATCTTTCGAGATGGCGTGGTTTTTGATTTATTAACCCTATAATGCTTGAAAAACTAATGTTGCACTTACAAAGAAAGTGCGGTGCAGGTGGACAAATAATGAGCCACAGTGAGGTAGATTGGGAGATCAGGAGCATTTTATTGGGACAGACCCTCAGACAATTGTTTTACCATTGCACACTTGGTGCGTCAGAGGGAAATTTGCTGTGTAATTTAGCAAAAAAACATCCTATCATTTAAAACTTTCCAGCCTCATTGGTTAAGAGGTTTGAATTATGCAAATTATGCTGGCAAAGAATCAGAATTGGAATCACTTTATTACCAATACTGTATGTGAAACATCCCAGAATTGATTGTGGTTCAGTGCCAAGCATAGAACACAGGACATACCATAACAGGCAACACAATATCAGCTAACAGTTTACAAGACAATAGCTCAAAAAGCCACGAGCAATCCATAATTAGCAAACAGTCACATGTGCAAATGTCAATCAGCAAACTTAAATAAATGTGAGCATATGAACAGACTAACTAATTATCAACAGATCAAGGAGAACAGGAAAGACTTGCTTAAGGCTGAGAACTCCTGAGTAGGTGACTCCAAGATGCAAATACAGTTTGGAACTGCTATGAGAGAGGGAATGATTATTTTTTGATAAATTAGATTGAAAAGCTTTGAACATCCTGTAACATTGAAGATTAAGTCTCCATCTATTTTTTTACATATGATTTGGTGCTTTTCCGTGACAGAAATGGAAAACAATTGAATGCCTGATGAAGGGTCTTGGCCCAAAATGTTGACTGTATTTCTCTGCATGGATGCTGCCTGACCTGCTGAGCTCCTCCGACATATCGTGCTTCTGCAGAATCTCTTGTGTAGGTGCTTAAGAGAACTACTTTGGAAACTTTGCCACTTACTGAATCTTTTGCAGGAAATGGCACCCGAAAGCATTGTGTGGAAATAATAGCCAGTTTGAGAGCAACACAAGCAACCGCTGATTTGCTTCTCATTCTTAACCAAGTGTGCCGACAGGTGATCAACACTTAATCCAAAGTACACAAAAGAAAGACTCTGGAGGTCTGTATAATATGTTCATCACACAAATATGACAATTGATAAGAACACGTGCAACAAAGTCACAAAAGCATTGTGTGTAAATCAAGTCATAAGGTAAAATGAAATTGGGATCAAGGCTGTTGATAGTGGCACCACTTGATATGAGGCTGTGACACATGCTGATATTGAATGTATTTTCCATGGGCTTTCTGCTATTGAAGCAGCTGCGGGGTTAGCTGAAGGCATAGTCTGAACACAAAGGTACAGAAGGAGGCATGAACAATGAAATGCACTCCAAAGATAGAGCAAGTAAACACATGGGGACGTTATTCCTGCTTCAAGCCATTAATCACGCACCTGTAAGGCTGAATCTTATGGAGGGAGCTAAAGGGGCTTGTTGACATTGGCACTGGACCAGTTTGCTGATGATTGGACAAGATAAAGAAATCAGGATCAGACGCAGGTATACCATATGTCGTGAAATTTGTTTAACTTTGCCGCTGGAATGCAATGCAATACATAATAAGCAGTGCAAAAAAAAAGGAAATAAAAAAGCAGTGAGGTAGGGTCCGTGGGTTCGATGTCCGTTCAGAAATCGGATGGCAGAGGGGAGGAAGCTGTTCCAGAATTGTCGAGTGTGTGCCTTCAGGCTTCTGTCCCTCCTTCCGCGGTGGTAGCAATGAGAAGAGGGCACGTCCTAGGTGATGAGGGTCCTTAATGATGGACGCCGCCTTTCTGGGGCACTGCTCCTTGAAGATGTCCTGGATACTATGGAGGCTAGAGCCCGTGATGGAGCTGACTAATTTTGCAACTCTCTGCAACTTACTTCGATCCTGTGTAATAGGTCCCCCCACTCCCCACCCCATATCAAATGGGGATGCAGCCGTATCTCACACAACTCATGCATTCTAAGCAAGTCCTTCAACAAATTTGAATAGTTATCCCCCTGTGAGGTGAATAAAGCTCGTTGCCTGCTTGGCTGATTCATTAAGACGTCTTCAGCGTACTAGGATGCAGCTACTGCATCAGCCTCAAAGTTTATTCGAGCATAGTACAATAAAAAATATCTCAGTAACGTCTTTCCATATGATTTCTCAGTGAAACTCTGCCTCCGCTGAAATTGGCTCATCAGATCCCCAGAGTATCTCACTGATTTGGGCCTGAGCATCTAACTACCTGCGATGACAGTTGGGTCATGACGTTGTGTTGGTTACGAGCAGTGATCCTAAAGCAGCAATTGTGTGCGTCTCTCAATTTACAAGGTCCTGACATCAAATATAATCCAAATTAATCTCAGGGCATCTGTTTGCCGGATGGTGGAGCCTATAACTTCTGATACTCCCCAGAACTGTAATCAGGAATCATCCTCCGTGATCTGACACCTGACTAAATTCAGTGATAAGTATTCTCAAATTGGAAACTTAGGAAGGGGAAGATAGTTATTGCCTTTTCACTTGTTTTAAGAAGATCATTCACTTTTTTAGAAGATTATTCTTTTAAAGGAAAAACATAGTCTATTTGGAATTACAGAGATCCTGCAGTTCATAAGCATGAGACAGTCTGCAGATGCTGGAAATCCAGAGCAACACACACAAAATGCTGGAGGAACTCAGCAGGCTGGGCAGCATCCAAGGAAATTAATAAACAGTCAGCATTTTTTTCCCTTCCTCAGAAATGGAAAGGAAGAGGGAAGATGGCAGAATAAAAAAGTTGGGAGAGGGGAGGGGAAGGAGGATAGCTTGAAGGTGATAGGTGAAGCCACTTGGGTAGGAAAGGTTAAGGGCTGTAGAGGAAGGAATCTGATTGGTGAGGAGAGTGAACCATAGGAGAAAGGGAAAAAGGAGGAGACCATGGGGGAAGAGGTAAGGGGCCAGAGTGGGGAAGGAGGAAGAGAGGAGGGAAGGGAATTTTTTTTATTACTGGAAGGAGAACTCAATATTTATGCCATCAGGCTGGAGGCTATCCAGATGGAATATAAGGTGATGCTCCTTCACATTGAGAGTGGCCTCATCATGACAGGAGGAAGCCATTGACTGACATGTCGGAATAGGAATGGGAATCAGAATCAAAATATTTGGCCTCTGGGAAATTCAGCTTTTGGCCAACGGAACAGAGATGCTGCAAAAGCTGGAAATCTAGAGCAACACATGCAAAGTGCTAGAGGAACTCAGTAGATCAGGCAGGATCTATGGAGGGGATTAAACTTAGACTATATATTTCCCTCCATAGATTATTTAGAATCTATTTTTTAGTGCTTTAATACTATAATTTGCTCTATCACCTTTGCATTTACACACCCAGTCAACTTTAACAACACTTTACTACTGACCCCTATCACCAAGAAGACAAGTATACAATCCTGACTTGGATATATATTACTGGTCCTTCATTGTCCCTGGATCTAAACTCTAAAATCCCCTGCCCAGTAGCACTGTGGGAATATTTTCTTGGTATTGGTATTGGTTTAATATTGTCATATGTACCAGGATACAGTGAAAAGCTTGTCTTGCATACTGTTCATACAGATCAAATCATTGAGGTAGAACAAAGGATCATTGAGGTAGGAAAGATCATTGAGGTAGGAAAAGGTCATTTGTGGTAGAACAAGGTCATTGAGGCAGGTCAAGGAAAAACAATAAAAAACTAGAACGTTTATAATAGAAGTAACGAGTGGGTTTGCAAGGTGCAACTCAGCTAGTCAGCCATACTCCGGCGTCATCTTGCATTTCTCCTGAAGGACCTTGTTGCCTGTCAATACTGAGAGATATTTTTCTCAAGGGCATTCGGGATGGATGATCAATAAATAACACTGGACAACAAAGATTTTGCTTCCTGAATACTTTCGGGTGTATCTTAAGGATTTTGATCTGCTGGTCACCATTCAATTTCCCTGTCACGCACCATTTTTAAAAAAATGCCTATATTTATTATTTCAATTCATAATTCGAGTCAATTAAAATTTTGCCCACAATGTGAACTGAAGAATTTTCTATCTTGTCCAAGCATGCTTAGATAGGGTGGATGCTACACAGTAGGACAGGTTTAAAAAGTCTATAAACTTCCATGAATGATTTTAATATTTGAGACAAATGTTTCCCAGAATAATTGATGCCAAGATTAAGGAAGGCATTTTTTGTTGGTCCACTAATCAAACAGGTTATCAATGACAGCTAATTCGAAAAACCTCTAGTGAGACCAAAGAAAATCGCATGGAAAGCATTCAAGGATGTTGTTGAAATTTTTCTTGGCAACTACAGAACACCAATCTCCGTACAGCTGGTTCACAACATGCTTCAAGCATACAAAACTATGTCACTAAAGATTTATTGTCTACATTCCCACTTAGACTTCTTCCCTGAAAATCTTGGCACTGTCCGTGATGAGCATAGTGAAAGGTTTCATCGGGACATTGCAGTCATGGAGAAACTGTACCTGGGCAACTGGAATCCATCAGTGCTGGCTGTTTATCATTGGACACTTAAGGGAGAAACCTCAGACACTGAGTACAAATGAAAGTCATCAACAAAGCACTTTCAGATTAGTTGAACTTTTGCAAAGCGTCAGCACCATTATGCAATTAAACGTATTATATTCAATAAAAGTTGATTTCTTGTTTCTCCAGATTTCTACATGATATAAGTAGTCTGAAATTATATTTGTGTTCAGTGTCAAGCAGTCTATCATAAACAGAAAAAAGATTCTGAGCAAGCAATGCTTTCTAAAATAATTGTTGTCCTGTGCAATTGCTTTGCCAGTGGCCTAAAAAAAAATTATAAAGAACGTATAAAACAGAAGCAGATACTAGTCAGTTGGCCCCTTGTGCCTGCTCCACAATTTGATAAAATCAGGACTCTGATCTTTCACCACAGGGCCACGTTCCTGTACTAGAAACCATATCCCTTGACTACTAAAGATCTGTCTTAAATATCCTTGGCAGCTGATCTTCCACAGCCTTCTTGGGCAGAGAACTCCAAAAACTCAGTAATCTTTTCATTAAAAAAATTATCCCTATCTTTGCCCTGAATGACAGCTCTTTATTCTCAGACTGGGGCCCCTGGTTCAAGACACCCCTGAGAGGGGGAACATACCCCTGTATCCATCCTGACCAAACTTGTAAGTATTTGTGCAGTATGTCTCAATGTGTTCTTGATCAATTTTTATTTTATCAATTACTTAGAATGATCATAATCCTTTTAGATGTCTCAGAACAGCACAGCCTTTTAAGAACTGTTGATACCATCTCCCATCATGGCAGGACGGGAGGTTCTATCTTCAGCCTTGTCTCTACTCCAGGGTTCTCAGATTATCTTGGAGGCATTGAGCATGAGCAGTACACCAGCTGAATCCTAGCCACCACTGAGTCTTTGGTAGAATAAGCAAATCACTGAGCCCACCACATATGGCCCAGGTAAGGGTGGACAGATAGGAACTATGGTATGAGAATGTGAATGCTTGACTGACTCCATCTTAATTTGGCATAATGCCACATACATTGTCAAAAATAACTATGTCAAAATTAAAAATAAAAAACAGCAATTCACAGAAATACAGTATTTTATTATTCATTGTTATTGTGGTACTACAGAATTATGGGGCTGTCCATTTGATAGTGTTTCTGAAGGGACTTCCAATTTGGTTTATTTTATTTGAAATATCTTGTTTTATGTCTTCGGGAAGAAAGGACCATTTTAGAATATACAAGGCATACATTAGTGCTATTAATATTATTTCAGCTGCGATTTTCAAAAGTCAGCATTTTTGAAATAGTAATTAGCAAGCAGAAGCTCAGTGCAAACCATTTCTCTAACTCCATTAACCTGAGAGCTGTGCCTGACCGTAAGAAATAAGGGGATATTCAAGGCAGCTAAACATGGAGACTGAAGACCTTCCCAAATGTGTTTATGAAAGGGCTTCCTAGCTTTCAAATGGGATATTAAACTACAACTGTATCTGCACCTTAGATCAGTATAAATGACACTGTTTTGAAGAAGAGGATCACAGTTATCTGGAGTATTTTACCTCATATTTACTCCTCAAATAAGCTCACTGAAAACAGATGATCTTGCCACGAGCACGTTTTACTTGTGCAAGCATACAAAACGTTTCCAGTGCCTGACAAGATATATTGTGGGCCGATGCTTCCACTTGCTGGGGTTTCTAGAAAATATGGACACGGTCTCGAAATAAAAGGTTGTCTATTCATGACTGAACATAGAACATTATATCACAGTGCAGGCGCTTTGAACCACGATGCGCCCTCTTTTCAAAGTACTCTAAGATCAATTTAGCCATTCCCTCCTGCATAGTCCTCCATTCTTCCAGCATCCATGTACCTATTTAAGAGTTTCTTAAATGTCTCTTATGTATCCTGCCTCAACCACCAACCCTGGCAGGGTGAAGTCATCTTGCTGGGGTGATGGTGAGGCAGATATATTAGGGCAGGGGTACTCAACCTTCTTTATGCCATGGACCTTACAATTAACCCATGGACCCCAGGTTGGGAGCCCCTGCACTAGGGATGTAGAAGAATCTCTTAAATAGGTGCATAGTTATGTAAGTAAATGGTTTCATCCTGCATGTACCTCCATGCCAAACCCAGCCTCAAAGAGATCCCTTTTGGCCTATCCACTTGCTCCTTAGCTACTGTGAAACTTAAAACTAATGATCCCTCTTTGAGGAAGGCTTTTTGGCCAAAGTTTTTGCACTCTTTTTCTCTCTCCACAGATGCAAGCCAACTTGCTGAGTGTCTCCAGCATGTTCATTTTCTATCTCAGCTGCAAAATTTCATAAGCTCTGGAATTCCCTTATTAAACTTCTCTTTCATTTGATTCTTAAAATCTCCCTTTTTTTTAACCAAACCTTTGTGAAGTGCTTTAGTATCTTGTATTACAGTGAAGCATCAATTTTTGTTTGATCATGCACTTCGGGGCATTTTGCTTATTGGAAGCCTCGATGTAAAAGCTGTTGTTTTGTTATATGGGAGGCCAAATGTGCCCTTTTGTGGTTAAAGTACTTTCAGCCTGATATTGAGCGGTTATATATATTTCTGCTAATATAGCATTTGACAGGAATAAGTTTATTTCACACAGAATGCTCAAGAAATGACCCAAATATTAACACTAACCTCATGTCTCCAAGCAAATCTATTGCAAACCTTTTCCCAAGATTTTCATTTGGTGTGGTTGTCATATTCAAGCATTGGTCTCATCTTTTAAAATTAAAATCTCTGACTCACCCAAGCAGTGTCCAACTGAGTTTCCAACCATTCTTGCTCTGTGAGTGCAGCTTGTGGCTTCAGCTGCCAAGGCTCCACATTCTGCATTTTTTTTCCTCAAACTTTTCCCATTAATGTTTCTCCAACCTCCTTGTGTCATTTACAAATGAAAGTCCATATTTGACCAAGCTTGTCAGCCATCTCCTTATGATCAATATTACATTTAGACATTGTTTTGCAAAATATCTTGGAATATTTTATTATGCAAAAGATATTATACATTCAGCGGCCACTTATTGAAGTACACCTATACACCTGCTCTTTAATGCAAATATTTAATCAGCCAATCATGGGACAGCAACTCAATGCATAAAAGCATGCAGACATGGTCAAGAGGTTCAATTGCTGTTCGGACCAAATATCAGAATGGGGAAGAGATGTGATCTAAGTGACTTTGACCGTGGAATGATTGCTGGTGCCAGATGGGGTGGTTTGAATATCTCAGAAACTGCTGATCTCTTGGCATTTTTACCCACAACAGTCCCTAGAGCTTACACAGAATGGTGTGAAAACAAAAAAAAAACTTCCAGTGAGCGGCAATCTGTGGCCAAAAATGCCTTGTTAGTGAGAGAGGTCGGAGGAGAACGGCCAGACTGGTTCAAGTTGACAGGAAGTTGACGGTAACTCAGTGGAGTGCAGAGGAGCATCTCTGAATACAGAAAACATTGAACCTTGGGGAGGATGGACCATAGTAGCAGAATACTGTGAATATACATCCTGTGGCCACGTTTTTGGGTGCAGGAGTGCACAAAATGCAAGTAGGCTATTCCAGTTGCTCTGTTGAAATATAGCTTGAGAATTACACATTCGTCCAAAAGTTTATATCATGTGTAATGAGGTAAAAATATTGGCTTAAATGCTAAATACTTTCCAAATTTTGTGCAAGCTCCATAATTATCCCTGTTATGAAAACATGTTGAGTTGGATGATCAGCCATGATCATAATAAATGGCGGTGCAGGCTCGAAGGGCCGAATGGCCTACTCCTGCACCTATTTTCTATGTTTCTATGTTTCTATGTTGCTTTTCTGGAATTTAGAAACAGGTTGAAGAAATATTAATTCAGATTGGGACAGCTCGTTACCTGATCTAACAGGCAAGCCTCACACTATGGGTGGTCCCCAGTCTTAACTAAAGTAAGTTGTCTCTATTAAATTTTGAATTTTCTCTGAGTCAATGTCAGCCACCCTTGTTTCCATTTCCTTATCACCCAATTCTCAAATTCATTCTGACAGATAATGTCCCATGATTGACACAACCAATATTTTGTTTTGGTGTCGACAAAATCACACCACTTTGCTGAAGTTCTCTTATCCTGGGGGTTTTAATTGAGTGAACAAGTTGAATGGTGGGGTGGAGATACGTCTCTACCAAAGTAGGTGTAAGGTGCTCCTTCCCTCCACCGGTCTCCAGGTCACCCTTGGGCGAGGTGTAGCACCTGCTTAGCCCGCAATCAGGGTCATGTGAAGCCATGGGAGCAGGTGGTGGACGGTCAAATGAGCTGCTGGTGCATATCATAAGTTCTGGTTACGTGACCACTGACAATCTGTGAGGAATTTTGATACTGGCTGGGGTCACCCATCATGTAAAGACACTGCCTAGAAGAAGGCAATGGCAAACCACTTCTGTCAAAAAATTTGCCGAGAGTAATCAGGGTCATGGAAAGACCATGATCGCCCATGTCATACGACACAGCACGTAACAAACAGACATATTAAGGGGCTTGGGGAGTACATGCCCAAAGTAAAACAGCTGCCATTGCACTACATAGTTCAGGTTGAAACATGGACCATCTGTGACCGCTTCTACCAATTCATGAGGCAGGATTATGATGTATGTGAAATATACACCTTCTTTACTCCAGCCATGAGCAATGCCAGGAATATCGAGAAACACAGTGAAAATGCAAGACAGTTGCTGGAATATGAGCAACTAGTTTAATTAACTTTCTGATCAACATGCATGTGGACATGCAGCATATTCATGCTTAATTATTAAATAGTTCAATTGAATATCAGAGAACGTATACAGTATAGAATGTCACATGTTTACATATATTACATTCCTTTCTCCTCTTCCCAAAAAAAAGATCAATTCAAATATTTAAAGCAGGGGTTCACAACCTTTTTATGCCATGGACCGCTACCGTTAACTGAGGGGGCTGTGGAGCCCCAAGTTGGGAACCCCTGATTTAAAATCTGAAAGCACATGCCACCAGGCTCAAGCACAGTTTCTATCCAGCTTATCTATATATAAGACTATTGAACAGCTTCCTAGTATGATAAGATGGACTCTCGGCCACATTAGTGAGGCTTAATTTTGAGTTTTGTGTGCAGTTTTGCTCATCTAACTGCAGGAAAGACGTAAATAAGGTTGATAAACTGCAGAGAGAACTTACAAGGATATTTACCGGGTCTGGAGGACCTGAGTTATAAGGAAAGATTAAATAGGTTAGGGCTTCATTACTTGGAATGTGGAAGACTGAGAGGAAATTTGATAGAGGTATACAAAAGTATGAGGGGTATAGATAGGGTAAATGCATACAGACTTTTTCCAATGAGGTTGGGTGGAACTCCATCTAGAGGTCATGGGTTAAGGGTGAAAGGTGAAAATTTTAAGGGGAACATGAGGGCGAACTTCTTCACTCAGAGGGTTGCGAGAGTGTGGAATGAGCTGCCGGCAGTAGTGGTTTCAGTGTTTAAGGGAAGTTTGGAGAGGTACATGGGTGGTAGGGGAATGGAGATCGATGGGAGTAGGCAGTTCAAATGGTTCAGCACTAGGTAGATGAGCCGAAGGGCCTGTTTCTATGCTGTACTTTTCTATGACTCTGCTATCAAACTGTGTTATGGCCTTGCACCTTATTGTTGGCCTACGCTGCACATTCTCTGTAAATATAACTCTTTATTCTGCATTCTGTTATTGTTTTCCTTTGTCCTGCTGTGAGGAAATGATTCTTACAAAACAAAGCTTTTCACTGTTCTTCGGTTCAATTGACAATGATAAATCAATTTACCAGTTTCTTTTCTTAATTATGTATAATCCTCTGACTTTTCTTCCACATTCTCCAGTGGATCAATTTTTGGAAAACAGTTCTGATCACGCAATTTGTTAATTTCCTTATGTAGAAATTAAGCAACTTTCTACTGCTCTCACAACGTATTTCTTCGCAGTTGATCCTTCAACTTCTAATAGGAACACAAGAAACTGCAGATGCTGGAATCTGGAACAAAGGAACCGCTGGAGGAACTCAACAGCATCCGTGGAGGCAATACACCCTATCCTCGTTATATGCGAAGGATAAGTTCCTCGAAGTTGACGCATAATGTGAAACGCATACTGTGAATAATTATTTAAATGGAGAAAATAGGGATGCATTCCAGAGGGCTTCCTAAATATGTTTTATCTGTAATTTATTCACATTTTTATACCAATACGACACAAAAGCAGTACTACAGGCTAACATTTGTATTATATTTAATCAATTTAAGCTAATATTCAATGTAATAAATCATAGGAAGTTAACATCCTCTGGTGTGAGAGTGGCGGGAGTGAAATTGTGAGGCGCGCGCACCTGATCTGTATTGGCGGGAAAGCGGTGCTTCTCGTCCCAACAGTGAGACTGTGAGGCGTGCGCATGTGACTTGTATTGGCGGGAAGGCAGTGCTCCTCGCGTAATTGTGAATCCGCATAGTCTGAAGGCGCATATGACGAGGATAGGGCGGTATCACTTTTTCGATCTAGATCCTGCTCGGAAGTTACTTTCTGAATGCCAGATTTGCTAGGGGCTATTAGCAGACAAATTCGATCAAGTTGTCGAATTCTCAAGAAACAACCTTGTCTGCACATCTTCAATTGCTTTGCCTTGAACTTTTACATTGAACTATGCGGTCACTTTGAGAGAAGAGAATAGCCAAACTTTGTGTTCTCAAAACAGCCATTGTTGCTGGGCAAAGCAGCAAGGATTGCTAGGCAGAGGTATATGGCCTAAAACCAAAGGACCTGCTCATTACAAATGAATGAAAGATAATAAAACTAATTACTCAGCCATGACTTAAAGGACCAAATGGCTTAACTCTGTTTCCTATGTCTTATGGTCTAAATCCAGAGGACATGCATTTAAGGTGAAAGGGGGTAATTTGGAAGGAGATGTGAGGGGAAAGTTTTTCTGCACAGTGTGGGGATTGCTTGAAATGTGGTGCCAGGGAAACAGGAGGAAACAAATATGACAGAGGTATTTACGAGGATCTTAGATAGGCACGTGAATATGCAGAGAATGGTAGGTTTTGGAATTGTTTGGCAAGAAGAGGCTAGACCAATTAGTTTAATTAGTTCAGTATAGCATCATGGGCTGAAGGGCCTGTCCCTGTATTGTACCATTCCACGTTCAATGAAAGCTTTCATACTCCAGCTAGTCCGTTATACCTCCCTCTTAGTTCAAGCATGATTTCGTTCATGCTTCATTGATATACATGGTGCAAAAGAAACTACTTTCTCTTGACTATTGTCCGTGGCTTTGTTGATTACAGCCCTTACTGCATAACCTGAAGCATCGTACTCAGGCAACACACATAAAAGTTGCTGGTGAACGCAGCAGGCCAGGTAGCATCTCTAGGAAGAGGTACAGAGGGAGGGGGAGATCTGCCTATGCCCTGTCCGTCAGAGAAAGCAGGATCTCCCAGTGGCCACACATTTTAATTCCACATCCCATTCCCATTCTGACATGTCTATCCACGGCCTCCTCTACTGTCAAGATGAAGCCACACTCAGGTTGGAGGAACAACACCTTATATTCCGTCTGGGTAGCCTCCAACCTGATGGCATGAACACTGACTTCTCAAACTTCTGCTAATGCCCCACCTCCCCCTCAAACCCCATCCCTCACTATACCCCTTGCCCATCCTTTGGGTTTTCCCCACCTCCCCCTTTTCTTTCTCCCTGGGCCTCCTGTCCCATGATCCTCTCATATCCCTTTTGCCAATCACCTGTCCAGCTCTTGGCTCCATCCCTCCCCCTCCTGTCTTCTCCTATCATTTCGGATCTCCTCCTCCCCCTCCCACTTTCAAATCTCTTACTAGCTCTTCCTTCAGTTAGTCCTGACGAAGGGTCTCGGCCCGAAACGTCGACTGTACCTCTTCCTAGAGATGCTGCCTGGACTGCTGCATTCACCAGCAACTTTTATGCGTGTTGCTTGAAATTCCAGCATCTGTAGAATTCCTCGTGTTAGCATTGTACTCAGGTGTGCTTTTCAACAAATATGCTGCACCGGAGATTCACTTCCAGAAGTATTTACCGGAGTTGAATGCCGTTGGCTGATGTACTGCGAAGGTGTTGCTACAATGTCTGGCAAGAATCCAGCAGAATACTGTGCCGTACCTTAGAATGACCCACTCTGCATGTTCTCAGGTGTCCTTGCCTTCAAAACTGCTTCCACCCCTTCTTCAGAAACAAAGGTTCTGAAGTTAAAGAGGGGTAACTTTGAGGGTATGAGACGTGAATTAGCTAAGATAGACTGGCAAATGACACTTAAAGGATTGACGGTGGATATGCAATGGCAAGCATTTAAAGGTTGCATGGATGAACTACAACAATTGTTCATCCCAGTTTGGCAAAAGAATAAATCAAGGAAGGTAGTGCACCCGTGGCTGACAAGAGAAATTAGGGATAGTATCAATTCCAAGGAAGAAGCATACAAATTAGCCAGAGAAAATGGCTCACCTGAGGACTGTGAGAAATTCAGAGTTCGGCAGAGGAGGACAAAGGGCTTAATTAGGAAGGGGAAAAAAGATTATGAGAGAAAACTGGCAGGGAACATAAAAATGGACTGTAAAAGCTTTTATAGATATGTAAAAAGGAAAAGACTGGTAAAGACAAATGTAGGTCCTCTGCAGACAGAAACGGGTGAATTGATTATGGGGAGCAAGGACATGGCAGACCAATTGAATAATTACTTTGGTTCTGTCTTCACTAAGGAGGACATAAATAATCTTCCAGAAATAGTAGGGGACAGAGGGTCCAGTGAGATGGAGGAACTGAGCGATATACATGTTAGTAGGGAAGTGGTGTTAGGTAAATTGAAGGGATTGAAGGCAGATAAATCCCCAGGGCCAGATGGTCTGCATCCCAGGGTGCTTAAGGAAGTAGCCCAAGAAATAGTGGATGCATTAGTGATAATTTTTCAAAACTCGTTAAATTCTGGACTAGTTCCTGAGGATTGGAGGGTGGCTAATGCAACTCCACTTTTTAAAAAAGGAGGGAGAGAGAAACCGGGGAATTATAGACCGGTTAGCCTAACGTCGGTGGTGGGGAAACTGCTGGAGTCAGTTATCAAGGATGTGATAACAGCACATTTGGAAAGCGGTGAAACGATCGGACAAAGTCAGCATGGATTTGTGAAAGGAAAATCATGTCTGACTAATCTCATAGAATTTTTTGAGGATGTAACTAGTAGAGTGGATAGGGGAGAACCAGTGGATGTGGTATATTTGGATTTTCAAAAGGCTTTTGACAAGGTCCCACAGAGGAGATTAGTGTGCAAACTTAAAGCACACGGTATTGGGGGTAAGGTATTGGTGTGGGTGGAGAATTGGTTAGCAGACAGGAAGCAAAGAGTGGGAATAAACGGGACCTTTTCAGAATGGCAGGCGGTGACTAGTGGGGTACCGCAAGGCTCAGTGCTGGGACCCCAGTTGTTTACAATATATATTAATGATTTGGATGAGGGAATTAAATGCAGCATCTCCAAGTTTGCGGATGACATGAAGCTGGGTGGCAGTGTTAGCTGTGAGGAGGATGCTAAGAGGATGCAGGGTGACTTGGATAGGTTGGGTGAGTGGGCAAGTTCATGGCAGATGCAATTTAATGTGGATAAATGTGAAGTTATCCACTTTGGTGGCAAAAATAGGAAAACAGATTATTATCTGAATGGTGGCCGATTAGGAAAAGGGGAGGTGCAACGAGACCTGGGTGTCATTATACACCAGTCATTGAAAGTGGGCATGCAGGTACAGCAGGCGGTGAAAAAGGCGAATGGTATGCTGGCATTTATAGCGAGAGGATTCGAGTACAGGAGCAGGAAGGTACTACTGCAGTTGTACAAGGCCTTGGTGAGACCACACCTGGAGTATTGTGTGCAGTTTTGGTCCCCTAATCTGAGGAAAGACATCCTTGCCATAGAGGGAGTACGAGGAAGGTTCACCAGATTGATTCCTGGGATGGCAGGACTTTCATATGAAGAGAGACTGGATGAACTGGGCTTGTACTCATTGGAATTTAGAAGATTGAGGGGGGATCTGATTGAAACGTATAAGATCCTAAAGGGATTGGACAGGCTAGATGCAGGAAGATTATTCCCGATGTTGGGGAAGTCCAGAACGAGGGGCCACAGTTTGAGGATAGAGGGGAAACCTTTTAGGACCGAGATTAGGAACAACTTCTTCACAGAGAGAGTGGTGAATCTGTGAAATTCTCTGCCACAGGAAACAGTTGAGGCCAGTTCATTGGCTATATTTAAGAGGGAGTTAGATATGGCCCTTGTGGCTACGGGGGTCAGGGGGTATGGAGGGAAGGCTGGGGCGGGGTTCTGAGTTGGATGATCAGCCATGATCATAATGAATGGCGGTGCAGGCTCGAAGGGCCGAATGGCCTACTCCTGCACCTATTTTCTATGTTTCTATGTTTCAGTTGGAATCCCTTTGTATTTTGTCTGTAGCCCAAGATAAACTACTTCTTTCTGTATAGCTGCATACTTGCCTATTTTAAGTTTTACGTTGTGCTTGTGTAATGATCTGAACTCATAACATTCATAGATTTAGTACCTCACTGCTTGTAGTTTTCGGTATATCACTGCACAGGCATGGATCTGCAGTCCTGTGCAAAAGTCTTAAGCAGATACATATAACTAGGCTGCAGAGTACTGTTGTGATTTTATGTATTGCTCTGTACTGCTTCCGCAAAAATAAGCAAATTTCATGACATATGTGAGTAATGATAAACCTGATTCTGATATGGGTCTCTATTGTGCACTGAGAGTGGGAAGGAGGCAGGGAGAGGGGAATCCGTTAGTCTTGTGAGACCATGGATCTGCGCCTGGAAAGTCTTCACTCTCCAGGGCGCAGAGCCTGGGCAAGGTTGTACGGAAGACCAGCAGTTGCCCATGCTGCAAGTTTCCCCTCTCCACGATACCAATGTTGTCCAAGGGAAGGGCATTAGGACCCAGACAGCTTGGCACCAGTGTCATCGCAGAGCAATGTGTGATTAAGTGCCTTGCTCAAGGACGCAACATGTTCCCTCGGCTGGGGCTCGAACTCATGACCTTCAGGTAGCTAGTCCAATGCCTTAACCACTTGGCCACGTGCCCACACAGAGGGGAATCATGCTTGGGAAAAGAGGAAGGGAGAGGGGAGGGAGCAAGAAGCACCAGGGAGACCCTCTGTAATGATCAGTAAACCAATTGTTTGGGAACTAGTGACTTTGCCTGGTGTTTCGGGCTGGTTGTGCCTGCATCCGTGCCACACCCCCACCCTTGGCACTCCTTCTCTGCCACCTGTCCCATACCCCTCCCACGATGCTCCACCCTCCGTGTTCCCAATATCCTTTGCTCCCACCAGGTTTACAAACTCGCTCTCTGCTCCCATTAACAAATACAGTACTGTGCAAAAGTCTTAGGCACCCTAACTATAAATATGTGCCCAAGACATTTTCACTGTACTGTATACTTTCTTCCTTTGACAGTAAACAACATTGCATTGTTTGAAGTATTAACACACAATGGATAACTTCCATTCCACCTACAACAGGGATTCACACAGGACTCAACCAAACTCTTTGCATTCTCTTGTGGAAGTCTAATCTCCTTTATCTCTCAGTATTATTTTAATTTGCACAGTTGGTCTTTTGAACTTTGGTTGTTTGTCAGTCCTTGTCTATCTATGAATAGTTTTATGTGAAATTCCATTGTATTTCTCCTTTTCCCCCATGAATGCCTGCAAGAAAATGCATCTCAAGGTAAAATATGTACTTTGATGATAATTTTATTTTGAAGTTTGAACTTTACATTTCTCACTCTGTGTCTATAACTCTACTTCGTAATTGCAACTTGCATTCTGAGATCTACAAACATATATATAAACATAATTGCTATCCTAAAGAAGGGCCTCAGTCCAAAACTTCAACTTTTTATTTATTTGCATAGATGCCGCCTGGCCTGCTGAGTTCCTTCAGGCGTTTGTGTGCGTTGCTCTGGATTTCCAGCATCTGCAGAACCTCTCGTGTTTATGATTTACCGCAAATATGCGTTTTATAATCTTTAACTGAATTCATTCATTGATTAGATCTTGTGGCATACGATAGCTCAAATTCTTTACGCTATTCATGGGTCATGCAGGGAATGAGGTGAAAGATGAGGACAGAGGGCTGCTAGAACATGTGCAATTGGTTTATTCAATCCTTTAAAACCCTGTATATGAAAGCATGAATCATATACTGTATGTATGTCATGTGTATTTATGATTTATGATTTATGATTATGAAGACATGCAGTCCTCTTTTATTGTCATTTAGTAATGCATGCATTAAGAAATGATACAATATTTCCTCCAGTGTGATATCACAAAACACAGGACAGACCAAGACTGAAAAAAACTAACAAAACCACATAATTATAGCATATAGTTACAACAGTGCAACAATACCATAACTTGATGAAGAAGTCCATGAGCATAGTAAAAGTTCAAAGTCACTCAAATGTTCCACATCTCACAAAGACGGAGAGAAGGAAGAAAAACTCTCCCTGCCATACCCGACCACGGTCCGACTCTGAGTCCTGCGAAAACTTCAAGCTCTGATCAGCTCTCCGACACCGAGTACTGAGCGCCATCCAAACGATTCGACCTCCATCTCGGTCGCCAATGGCAGGGAAAGCTGGGGATTTTGAGGCCTACCCTCTGAAAGATTCCCGACCGCACAGTAAGGACAGTAGCAAATGAGCGTTTCAGAAATTTTTGCAGATGTTCCTCTGTGCTTTCACGTCCCTCTCCATCAAATCAGAATTGTCCACGGCCCCTATTTAACAGATATGATATCATTTTTCTATTGAATATTTATATTCAAAGATTCAAAGTACATTTATTAGCAAAGTATCTATGCAGTATACAACCCTGAAATTCACCTTCCCCACAGACAGCCATGAAACAAAGAACCATGGAACCAACCTGTTGAAAGCAAAACAACAAACCCCCCTTCCCCCCACACGCAAAAACAATTGCACGAATGGCAACAAAAAAAAATGAGTGAAACCACAGAATATAAAACACAAAATCAAAAGATATATTGTAGTTCATCTCAGTGTTCCTTATCTGATTCAGAAACTTCCCAAAAGTAGCGCCAAAAAAAAGAGTGGCCAGAACTGAAACTGAATTAGAGTTCAGGTCTACAAACCACTGTGATTAAACTTTGCTCCAGCACCATCCTCCAACAGCGTTGAGGGAGAGCAAGATCACTCAAATGCAAGGACCTACTTTCGAGAGCAGCGAGCGAGAGGGGGAGAGAGAGAGACCGCCATATGCAGACAGCCTCCTCCGGCTGCAGCTAGCGAGAGGCTGGCGATGGCGCTGAACACTCACTCGCCCACTGCACCCACCTCGGTGATTTCAATTTACCTCGGCGCTTCAATCAGCGAGCGATGGAGGCGATCGTGGGCTCGCGCCCCATCTACTATCTTCCTGGCCTCCATGTTGCACACTTTGTTCACAGCCTCATGGAACCCCCTCGGAAACAGCAAAGCGCCAGACCACAGGATCAGCCCGAAAACACACTGCCAGAGTGTAGCACAACCGACAGCAGCAGAACCACATCAAAAGTAAGGGAATATGCAGCAGAACACATTGATTCCCGTTGAGGTACTTTGATGGGCCTTTCCTAGTATATCTTTGTCTTCATGACTAATGCCACTGATTTATTATCTTGGGGAGAGTACAATTGTGCCGTCAAACCAGTGAGTCCCCTTGAAAGACAAAAGTTCCTTTCTGAAGTACTTAATCAACACCTTGTCAGTAATGACATTTTTGAGACTGAAAATTAGATTTAAACAGAAGATAAACATTGGGCAAAGTGTTCGTGATTCAATAATAATTTGTACTCATGCTTTCTAAAGTTCAAACTAAATTTATTATCAAATTGCATATATGCCACCATATGTAACTATGAGATAAATTTTCTTGCAGGCATATTCAAGTCAAGTCAAGTCAAGTCACTTTTTATTGCCATTTCGACCATAACTGATCACATCCAATAAATACATAATAGAATAATAACCATAATAAACTTCTGGTGCTTTCATTGAAGTGTCTTAATGAGGGCGTCAGAAATCTTCAAAAACGTACTGGAGATCTGAGCTTTACTGAACTGGGTGTAGATGGTGCAGTCTGAGCATTGGCTGTGTGTACCACAATTCCCAGAATGCATCTGTATCCTTCAAATAAACAGGTTAACTATATTAGAGGAATTCTGCAGATGTTGGAAATTCAAGTTACGCACATCAAAGTTGCTGGTGAACGCAGCAGGCCAGGCAGCATCTCTAGGAAGGGGTACAGTCGACGGTTCAGGCCGAGACCCTTCATCAGGACTAACTGAAGGAAAAGCTAGTAAGAGATTTGAAAGTGGGAGGGGGAGGGGGAGATCCGAAATGATAGGAGAAGACAGGAGGGGGAGGGATGGAGCCAAGATCTGGACAGGTGATTGGCAAAGGGGATATGAGAGGATCTGTGAGTCGGCTGGGGTGATATACTGCGTCCAGTGCTCCTGTTGTGGCCTTTTATATATTGGCGAGACCTGACGCAGACTGGGAGACCGCTTTGCTGAACATCTACGCTCTGTCTGCCAGAGAAAGCAGGATCTCCTAGTGGCCACACATTTTAATTCCACATCCCATTCCCATTCTGACATGTCTATCCACGGCCTCCTCTACTGTAAAGATGAAGCCACACTCAGGTTGGAGGAACAACACCTTATATTCCGTCTGGGTAGCCTCCAACCTGATGGCATGAACATTGACTTCTCAAACTTCCGCTAATGCCCCACCTCCCCCTCGTACCCCATCCGTTATTTATTTTTATACACACATTCTTTCTCTCTCTCTCCTTTTTCTCCCTCTGTCCCTCTGAATATACCCCTTGCCCATCCTCTGGGTCCCCCCCCCCCCCCCGTCTTTCTCCCCGGACCTCCTGTCCCATGATTCTCTCATATCCCTTTTGCCAATCACCTGTCCAGCTCTTGGCTCCATCCCTCCTCCTCCTGTCTTCTCCTATCATTTTGGATCTCCCCCTCCCCCTCCCACTTTAAAATCTCTTACTCACTCTTCCTTCAGTTAGTCCTGACAAAGAGTCTCGGCCTGAAACGTCGACTGTACCTCTTCCTAGAGATGCTGCCTGGCCTGCTGCGTTCACCAGAAACTTTCATGTGTGTTAGTTAGATTGACTATATTCTTTATTTTCTACTGGAGTTCAACTTCAAATTATTTTATAAAGAAGGAAGTCAAATTTCAGACACTGTGAGGTAACTTTGATACCATCTGTCTCCTTTTAAAAAAAAACAGAGACTGTGTTTGCATACTTTGATTTATGTATTTATTTTTTTATTTATTGTGATCAGTGTGTAACAGCCTCTTCCAGCTCTTCGAGCCACACCACCCAGCAATCCCCGATTTAACCCCAGCCTAATCATGTGACAATTTACAATGACCAATTAACCTACCAACCGGTAGGTCTTTGGACTGTGGGAGGAAGTCCATGCAGTCACGGGGAGAATGTAGAAACTCCTTACTGACAGCGGCAGGAATTGAATGCGGATCATTGGTACTGTAAAGCTTTTTGCGAACCGCTACCCTACCGTTACTGCCTTTCCCTCGTGTGACGTAACTGGTGTTTTAAGGGTTACATTTAGTCCAAACTCTGCACAGACAAATAAATACTTTTGAAGTGAAGTGACAAACGTATGTAAGAATATTCAATATTCACACAGTAGGATCCTATATTTAACAATTTAATAACCTGTTTAGTAATGTTGATTGAAGTTAAAACAAATCAAACTGGACACAGGGATAATATCCTGATCTGGTGCCATAGGATGTTTTCAGCCCAGCTGAATTTACCGCTCTGAACACTTCAGTGGTGTTAACCGTAGAATATGCTGCTTGCATTGTTTCGTGGAACATCGCAGGTATGCTGCCTTGGCGCTGGAATCTGTGGTGACTCATGAAGGCACATTCTTGGGTGTGCTGGCTGAGGACACATTTCACTATATGTTTAAATGTGCACATGATAAATAAATCTGGATCTGAACAATATAGAATGGGAACAGGGTCTGTCTGCTGACTGAGTCTGTGCTAAACACCAAGCACCTACTTACCCTGCAGAAAGCATCAGTTCAGATTTCTGTGTCCAAACAACTGGAATGGGACTTCAACTTTCTCACTCAGTGAGTGTGCAGGACACTGGGCAAAGGATGACACTTCAGAGTGGAAGAGTGATAGAGGATGAAAGCGAGGGTGAGGGGGAAAGTGAGGGAGGTGCACAAAGAAAAACAGGGTCTTCACATGAACATCACGTCTGCTTTCCCAAGTCAGCTGTACTTGGACGATGATTATGTGTTGTTGTCGAATTGGATTCCAGCATCTGCAGTTTCCTCACTCCGTTGGAACAGCAAGAGATGTTCCATCAAGAAGGAGCTCAGCCTGGAGCGTCAACTGTTTACTCTTTTCCATGGATACTGCCAGACTTGCTGAGTTCTCCCAGCATCTTGTGTGTGTTGCTATATATGAGTAGTGCCTTTCACCAGTGGCTGGTCCAAAACCAACATCACTAACTTTTAGTATTTGGCTATTACCTCACTGCTGCTTGCGGGAAATGTGCTTCCATCTTTGCCATGCTGCAATAGTCACCAAATTTCATATGTGTGCTCCTTTGGTTGCCCAGGTCTCTGAGATGCCCCAAAATGCTCAACATCATTGTAGCTTCTGTTTTTATTTTGCAGGAGACAGAAAGGACAGATGATTGGCTGGATCTGCTCGTGGAAGATGTGAGCAGAAGATATATGAACTGTAATACAAAACAAGAACACCTCCCGACCAATCAGAAAATGATAAACAAATTACGGAGCTGTCATTGATGTTAACCAAGATTCCTCTGTTTATTTTGTTACTGGTTATATTCAGCCAACAGACTAACTTGGAAATGATTACAGTTGTCATCATTTTAAAGTGACAGTGAAGAAGGGTGTATCAAAACTTCACATCCGTTCAAAGCCAGCTCTGCTTGATATTAATATCCATTGCTTGTTTCTACTCTGCTTATTTAAACCTCTGGCACTTCACTATGATTTTAAAAGGCACAAAGGAACTTGGAATTATTTAACGTATTATTACAGGGAACATTTTAAAATGTTTCAAGCGTAAGGCATTGATCTGAGGTCTGATTGTTATTTCCAGGTGGTTCAATGGAGCAGCCATTTTGTGCACATCAAGAACCTGCAGAAGGCAAGGTGCTATGTTACTTAGGCAATGCTGCTTGAGGGGAAAATGACTGAAAGCTCTTTGGTCATTTTCAAAGTGTCTCCTTCAATCATTTCAATTTACCCAATACCAATGTTCCCTCTAATGTGTGCATGTGTGTGCGTGCATACACCTTTTGCTACTAGCGCACAAGGGGATTTAGACTGCGCACAAAAAGTTGTCACCCTCTACCTTGTTGGCTTGTTAAGTATATTTTACGGTTGTACACAATTTCTGGTTTCTGATACGGTTTGTGATGATTTGTCTGCAGACTTTAGAACTGGCTTATTTATACTTTTTTTAATTGAAGAAGTTATTCAGGGCACACATGGTGTTGTCACTGGGCAAAAAATTTGCGCAGCACAAGATTTTTGCACACACTGGTCATTACAAATTAGAGGGAACATTGGACCATACCCTCTCTGTCTATTCTGTCACAATGGCTGAATAGTTAATATCCTCAATGGACCGGTGAGGTTTTAACTTCAAGGATCACATCCAGGCTTCAAGTGTTGTTTTAGAATGGTAAGAAGTAGTTTGTAGACACGGCTTTTGTTTAATTTCTCAGAGGAACTGTGACCCTGGTTCATTGTTCTCCCTTGTGCTAAACTGAAATCTTACCTTGAGCATTGTGAACAGTTTTTGGGCTCCTTATCTAAGAAAAGATGTGCTGGCATCAGAGAGGGTTTGGAGGGATTTCGCAAGGATGGTTCCAGGAATGAAAGGGTTATCATGCGAGGAAGGTTTGATGGCTCTGGGTCTGTATTCGCTGGAATTTAGAAGGATAAGGTAGGGCGGGGGGGTGGGTGGGTGGGTGGGTGGTGGATTAATTGAAACCTTTTGAATGTTGAAGGACCGAGTCAGAGTAGATGTGGAAAGGATGTTTCCCATGGTGGGGGAGTGTAGGAAAAGAGGGCACAGCCTCAGGATAGGGGGATGGCCATTTAAAACAGGCATCTGTGGAGATGAATAGGTTCTTGATCGGACATGGCATCAAAGGTTACGGGGGAGAAGGCTGGGAAATAGGGTTGAGGAGGGGGAAAAACGGATCAACTATGATTGAATAGCAGAGCAGACTCAATGGGCAAATTGGCCTAATTCTGCTCCTATGTTTTATGGTCTTACGTCACTCTGGAGGGGTAATATGCATCTTATTGTGATTGGTTTGGACCGCCTTCCTGTTTTACCTAATTTTATGTTTGCAAATCAGGCAACTCATTCACCCATACCAGGTTCCTGCCAGGCATGTTTCGTTAAAGTCTGAGTTTCAAAATTGGAGCTTGCAATAATAACTTATGTTCAATGTCAGAAGGAGAATAATGGGAGTGCAGGTAGTGAATGGCAGAAAAAATTAAACCTTTCTGAACTGAGGCACAGTAAAAAACACAAAATGCTGGAGGAACTCAGCGGCTCAGGCAGCATGTAAGGAGAGTCGATGTTTCGGGCTAGAGCTTTCACCAGATCTTATTCAGAAACCAATGAATTAAAGGAAGCCTCAATAAGACTCCATTGAAATCAATGAGGACAAGATTGGAAGGCAAGCGGGTCTTCAGCGCTGTCTACCTGAGTTAGACTGGTTTCTTTCAGTCCCTCATTCTCGCTCACAGCTCCCGGAGAGAGGTGCCTGTGCTTGATCTGTCTTTCTCTTTTCCTCTCGCTTGATGCTGCCGGAGTCTCGGGACTTGGGCAAGATTTAACCAACACCCTTTGTGGATTAGACTGTGTGGTTCATGTTATGATGTGTTTCTGGTCTCTGTTTACTCCTTTTTTATTGCTATTCTGCATGATTTTGGTCAGAACAGACTGGCTTTGCGGCCCGCGGTCCGCGGGTGACAGAGTGCTAAAGTGAACCGAATTGAACTAAACTGAACATTCTTGGACTATTTCAGTGACCCTGTGGTGCGATGTTCTATGTTTTTCGCTCGTATTTTACCGTTTGCGTGATTAAGTGTTTGATGTTCCCTTTGAATGGGCTCCATGATGTTTCTTTGTTTTGTGGCTGTCTGTGGGAAGATGAATTTCAGGGTTGTATACTGAATACATTCTTTGATAATAAACATGCTTTGAACCTTTGAGTTTAAAACCTGAACGGTGATTGTTAAAGGGTGATTGGCCACTTTATTAGGTACACCTGTACTCCTTCTCGTTATTGCAAATATCTAATCGGCCAATCATGTGGTAGCAACTCAATGCATAAAATCATGCAGATATGGTCACGTAGTTGAATTATTGTTCAGAATGGGGAAGAAATGTGATCTGAGTGACTTTGAGCGTGGAATGATTGTTGGTGCCAGATGGGGTGGTTGGAGTATCTCAGAAACTGCTGATCTCCTGGGATTTTCAGTCTCTAGAGTTTACTGAAGATGGTGCAAAAAACAAGAAAACATCCAGTGAGTGGCCCTCCTGTGGGTGAAAATGCCTTGTTCATTTAATTTAATTTTATTTTAGAGATATAGTGAGGAACAGGCCCTTCCAGTCCACTGAGCCACACTGCACAGCAACACACCAATTTAATGCTAGCCTAATCACATGAAAATTTACAATGACCAGTTGACCTACTAACTGGTATGTCTTTGGACTGTGGGAGGAAACCAGAGCACCCGGCAGAAACCCATGTGCACATGGGAAGAACATACACACTTTCTTACAGAGGACGCCTGAATTGAACTCTGAACTCTGACACCCCGAGCTGTAATCGTGCCGCGCTACCGAGAGAGGTCAGAGGAGCATGGCCAGACCAGTTCAAGCTGACAAAAAGGTGGCAGTATCTCAAATAACCACATGTAACAAAAGTGTTGTGCAGAAGAGCATCTCTGAACGTGCAACGCGTCAAATCCTGAAGCGGATGGGCTACAGCAGCAGAAGACCACAAACATATACTCAGTGACTACTTCCTTAGGTACGGAAAATACTGAGGCACTGATTGACATTAGGTTTTATGCCTCTTTAAACAGGTCTTTATCAAATCAGAAATCAATTAAATTCAACTTTAATTATCATTCAACCATAGATGAACACAGCTGAATGAAATAACATTGTTCTGGGGCCAAGGTGTAGAACATACAGAGCACATTCAAAATAGTGATTAACAAAAACCCACGTATATAGTCCAAGACCCTGAGCGACATGTCCCGCGAATTGATTGTACGGCTTACTGGTGGTGTGCAGCCACAGCAATCCAGTCTCTCATTCCACCAGTCGACCACTGGAGGGCAGCACTGATGGGAGAGGCCAGCCCCCAACTGAGCATGGATGGCATGCTGCACTGCCTCTGGCATCCTTCTCCTGGACTGTAACAGCAGGCAACCCCAGGGCTTGAGGCCTAGTCCTCGCTACAACTGAGGCTACACTGCTCCCATCCCACCTGTCAAGCCACCAAACAAGGGAAACAGGCCTGCGGTCTCTTACATAATCAATGTCCAACAGGATCTTGCGATCGCAAGCGAAGTATCCAAGACAACCACCCACCCTTTAAGATACCAGCTTGAAGCATCATAACCAAGTTTCTGACTTCAGCCTACTCTTGAGCTTTTAATTAGCACTTGAACAGAGAGACCAATTCAACTGAGCATCCCTTAATGGCTTCTATTAACAATTGTTAATTAATGAACTCTAATGAGAGGCCAATTAAGCCAACTCTATCCTGCATTGCACAATATTTGACCTCGCCCCTAAAGGAAAAGGAAATTTAAAAATACACGGTGTTTACTTTCTGGTCTGAGTACAGCATGATAATGAAGGCATGTGACTGTGGGTGGGTACACTTGGCAACAGCAGACTTGCATTGTGGAGCCCACAGCAATACCACACCATTGTTACTCTGTACATCCTCCCACATATTTCTGAAGCTCTTTACAAGTAAACAAATTATGAGTCATCATAATGGAATCACAACCATAGTAAATGGAAATATATACACAGTCATTTAATAAATAGCTTTAGTATGAGAAGATGCAGGCTGACTTTGAAAGCTGTCTTTTGTCAAATCAAGAAACATATTTTAGTCTTCAAGGTCGAATCCAAACATAAGACCATAAGATATAGGAGCAGAATGAAACCATTTGGCCCATCAAGTCTGCTTCACCATTTCATCATGGTTGATCTATTTTGCCTCTCAGCCCCAATCTCCTGCCTTCTCCCTGTATCTCTAAATCATATCCTGATCATCCAAGAATCTATCAACCTCTGCCTTAAGTATACATAAAGACTTGGCCTTCACATTTGCCTGTGGCAATGAATTCCACAGGTTCACCACCTTCTGGCTAATGATGTTCCTTCTCATCTCCGTTCTAAAAGGACACCCCTTTATTCTGAGGCTGAATCCTCTGGTTGTAGACTCTCCCACCATAGGAAACATCCTCTCCACATCCACTCTAACATGTCCTTTCACCTTTCGATAGGTTTCAATATGGTCACCTCCTCATCCTTCTGAATTCCGGTGAATTCAGGCCCAGAGCAGTCAGACTCTCTTCATACGACAAGCCATTCAATCCTGGAATCATTTTTGTGAATCTCCTTTGAACCCTCTCTAGTTTCAGCACATCCTTTTGCATTTACAGTGCCTATAAAAAGTATTCACCCCTCTTGGAAGTTTTCATGTTTTACTGTTTTACAACATTGAATCACAGTGGATTCAGTTTGGCTTTTTTTGGACACTGATTAACAGAAGAAGACTCTTTCATGTCAATGTGAAAACAGATCTCTACAAAGTGATCTAAATTAATTACAAATATAAAATAATTGATTGCAGAAGAGTTCATCCCCTTTAATAGAACACACCGAATCGTCACCGGTGCAGCCGATCGGTTTTAGAAGTTGCATAATTGAATGAAGTTCTGCTTTTGGAGACCTGTGTGCAGTCAAGGTATTTCAATTGATTGTAGTAAAAATACACCTGTAACTGGAAGGTCCAACTGTTGGTGAGTCAGTATCCTGGCAAAAAAAAATGACACCAAGTAGACAAAAGAACACTCCAAGCAACTCCGAAAAAAGGTTATTGAAAAGCACAAGTCAGAAGATGGATACAAGAATATTTCCAAGTCACTGAATATCCTTGGGAGTACAGTTAAGTCAATCATCAAGAAATGGAAAGAACATGGCTCAGCTGTAAATCTGCCCAGAGCAGGCCGTCCTCAAAAACTGATTGACCGTACAAGAAGGGGACCAGTGAGGGAGGTCACCAAGAGACTGATGACAACTCTGGAGGAGATACAAGCTTCAGTGGCTGAGATGGGAGAGACTGCGCATACAAGAACTGTTACCCAGGAGCTTCACCAGTCGCAGCTTTCTGGGAGAGTGGCAAAGAGAAAGCCACTGCGGAAAAAAACTCACATGAAATCTTGGCTAGAGTTTGCCAGAAGGCATGTGGGAGACTCTGAAGTCAGCTGGAAGAAGGTTCTATGTCTGATGAAACCAAAGTTGAGCTTTTTGGCCGTCAGACTAAATGCTACGTTTGGAGTAAGCCAAACAACACACATTCTCACTGCAGCAGGCCCTGGAAGGCTTGTGAAGGTAGAGGGTAAAATTAATGCAGCAAAGTACTGGGAAATCCTGGAGGAAAACCTGATGCAGTCTGCAAGGGAACTGTGACTTGGGTATTTGTTTTCCAGCAAGACAATGACCCCAAGCATAAAGCCAAAACCACAAAGGAATGGCATAAAAACAACAAAATTAATGTCCTGGAGTGGCTGAGTCAGAGTCCAGACTTCAATCCAATTGAGAATTTGTAGCTGGACTTAAAAAGGACTGTTCACTCACAATCTTCATGCAGTCTGACAGAACTTGAGCAGTTTTGTAGAGAAAAATGCGGAAAAATTACAGTGTCTAGATGTACAAAGCTGATATGGACCTCTCCACACAGACTCAAGGCTGTGATTGCTGCGAAAGGTGCATCTAATAAGTACTGACTTGAGAGGGGGTCAATACTATGCAATCAACTAGTTTGTGTTTTATATTTGTAATTAACTTAGATCGCTTTCACTTTGACATGAAAGTCTTTCTCTGTTGATCAGTGTAAAAAAGGGGAGGCGGGAGGAACGTTGACTCAGACCATGAGAGGCCTGCGTCGGGTATTTTCATGCCTTACAAGGCGCAGGTTGGAAGTCTGTGTGGGGCGCCATTCCTCGCACAGGCTGGAGCAATGTGTGATTAAGTGCCTTGCTCAAGGGCACAAACACGCTGTCACAGCTGAGGCTCAAACTAGCAACCTTGAGGTAACTAGACAAACGCCTTAAACACTTAGCTACATGCCCAACGCTAAAAAAAGCCAAATTAACAGTGTCAAAAAAGCCAAATTAAATCCACTGTAATTCAACGTAGTAAAACCATAAAATATGAAAACTTGCAAAGGGATGGATACTTTTTATTGGCAGTGCATATTCTAAGTGCACAACATCAACTGATTCTCCTTTGTCTATCCTGCTTATTAGTTCTTCAAAAAATTCCAACAGATCTGTTAGACAAGACCTTTCCTTGAGGAAACCACGCTAACTATGGCCTATTTTATCATGTGTCTCCAAATACCCTGAGATCTCATCCTTAATAATTGACTCCAACATCTTCTCAACCACTGAGGTCAGACTAACTGGCCTATAATTTCTTATCTTCTGTCTCTCTCCCTTCTTGAAGAGTGGAGTGACATTTGCAATTTTCCAGTCTTCCAGAAGCATTCCAAAACTAGTGATGATTAAAAGATCATTACTAATGCCTCCACGATCTCGTCAGCCATCTCTTTCAGAACTCTGGGGTGTACACCATCTGGTCCAGGTGACTTCTTCCTTTTTGGGACGTATGTATCCTGTGCCTTTTGAATTGCTTCCAGAAACTCCAACCAATGCTGCTCTGCTGTCATTCCTGCCAGTGTTCTTCTCCAATTAATTCTGGCCAACTCCTCTCTCATGCTTCTGTAATTCCCTTTACTCCACTATGATACTGATACACCCAACTTCAGCTTCTCCTTCTCAAATTTCAGAGTGAATTTGATCCTTAGCTCTACCTTAGCTACGTCTTCAGTCCTGCATTCACCCTTTTTCAAATTTGCCTGCTTTTTACATTGCAACTCATCCTGTTGACTGTAATTTTGCTCCATCAATAGCCTCTCCTCACCATGCATTGCCTCTGATTGTAAACCAGCCACCTCATCTTCAGCAGAGTTATTCCCCTTTCCTACAATAATTCTTGCATTTAAATATAGGCAGCTCAGGACCCTAGTTGCATTAATGCTCTTGTGGCATGCATTTTCCATCTCCCCTTGTAAGTTGTAGGCCATATCTGAATACAACTCCCATCAGGGTCTTTTTACCCTTGCAGTCCCTGAGCTCTATCCACAATGATTCAACACCTGTTGTAGCGTGGATGAAATTACTGGAGAGACAGAGTCACTAGTAGATACAAAGCAGCTTCTTTATTCGACACAACAAGGTATAGCAGGCATCTTATGGACGGAGACGCTTTCCACAGAAAGGTCTGCTAGCTCAATGTGGGCTCCATATTTATATGCTAAACACAAAGGCAATCGCTACTTAAAAAGTTATAGACAATGCATAGACAATGCTTCCTTTTGAAGCTACATACAAAATATCACACCATCCTTTCCTCCCGACGCCAACATGTCTGGGTTGGTATCCACAGCCTTTAGGATTTGCTTGGCAATTTATGTGCTAACGTAGAAGACAATTAATATTTATAATGTATAGATAACACTGTCTTCGAAACTACAGCATTAGATCAAACTACAGCGCCAGAAGCATCTGGTATTCACACTTTTTTAGGAAGCCCGTTGTGGTGGACTCAATCCACGGTACTTTGTCTAATAGAAGTCTGGTGGCCAAAGTCATTTAAGTGTAAACAAATCATCTACTCAAAAAAAACTCACTCTGACACACCTTCTGACCTTAAGTCACTTCCTTCTAATGATTTGATTTCATTTTTACAACAGAGCAACGCCACCCACTCTGCCTTCCTGCCTGTCCTTTCGATACAATGTGCATCCTTGGACATTAAGCTCCCAGCTATAATCTTTCAGCCATGATTCCGTGATGCCTTCAACATCATACCTGCCAATCTGCAACTGTGCGGGAAGTCCATTTACCTTATTCCATATACTGCGCACATTCAGATACAACACCTTCAGTCCTGCCTTCACCCTTTTCGAATCTCTCGCACCATGCTTAACCCTTCAATGCCTAACTTCGTCTGAGGTCTTACCAGAATCTGCCTCCACAACCTCTGGCACTCTGGTTCTCATCCCCCTGCAACTCTAGTTTAAACCCCACCCTGCAGCATCAACAAACCTTCCCGCTAAAATATTAGTCCCCCTCCAGTTCAGGTGCAAACTGTCCCTTCTGGAAGAGAGATGAATAATCCAGGTACTTTATGCCCTCCCTCCTACACTAATGCCTTAGCCACATATTAGACTATATAATCTTCCTCACTAGCAAGTGGCATGGGTAGCAATCCTGAGATCACAACCCTGTAGGTCCTGCACTTTAACTTAGCACCCAACTCCCTGAACTTTCTCTGCAGAACCTCGTCACTCGCCCTACCCATGTCATTGGTACCTACATGGACCACGAGTTCGGTCTGAGATATCCAGGACCTTGGCACCCAAGAGGCAACATACCATCCGGGAATCTTGTCCTCGCCCAAAGAACCTCCTGTCCATTCCCCTCACTATAGAATCACCTATCACCACAACAGGCTTCTTCACTACCTTCCCGTCTGAGTCACAGAGGCAGACTCAGTGCCAAAGAACCGACCACTGAGACTTTCCTCTGTTAGGTCAACCGCTCCCCCTCCTAACAGTAACCAAATCGACATACCTGTTGTTTAGATTATGGAGGCATGTAGTCCTCTTTTATTGTCATTTAGTAATGCATGCATTGAGAAATGATATATTATTTCCTCTGGTGTGATATCACAAAACACAAGACAAACCCAGCCTAAAAAAAACTGACAAAACCACATAATTATAACATATAGTTACAACAGTGCAACAATACCATAACTTGATGAAGAAGTCCGTGAGCACAGTAAAGTTCAAAGTTTCTCAAATGTCCCACATCTCACGCAGACGGGAGAAGGAAGAAAAACTCTCCCTGTCATGCCGACCACAATCCGACTCTGAGTTATCCGAAAACTTCGAGCTCTGATCAGTTCTCCGACACCGAGTACTGAGCGCCATCTCTGTCCGAACGATTCGACTTCCTTCTTGGTCGCCAAAAGCAGGCAAGGCCGGAGATTTTGAGGCCTACCCTCCAAAAGATTCCCGACTGCGCAGTAACGACAGTAGCGAACAAGCATTTCAGAAATTTCTCCAGCTGTTCCTCTGTGCTTTCATGTCTATTCTCCATCAAATCAGAATTGTCCACAGCCCCTATTTAATGGATACGACATCATTTTCCACCGGAGAGCTGCGCACGTACAGTGCGCTGCCATCTTCTCCTCCCGTTGAGGGGGATGTCTACAGGGGTACTCTGCACTGGCTCCTTAACCCCTTTCCCCTTCCTGTCTGTCACCCAGTTTCCTATGTCCTGCACCCTGGGTGTAACTACCTCTCTATATGTCCTATCTATCATCCCTTCACCCTCACAAATGATCTAGAGTTCTTCTAGTTCCAGCTCCAACTCCTTAATGTAATTTTTGAAAGCTGCAGCTGAATGCACTTCTCACAGTTGTCGTGGTCAGGGATACTGGAGGTCTCCCTGCTTTCCTACAACCTGCAAGAGGAGCATTACACATTCCCGCCTGTCATCTGAGTAGATATAAAGAAGAGAAAGAAAAAAATCTGAACCTTTCTTTCCTTGAGTGAAGCCTCTCTTTGCTGAAGCCTTGAAGAGGTAAAGCATTAAGATCACCGCTCTGACATAATCTTGACTTGAAGGTCTACAAATTCTGAAGCACGTGCAGAGAATTTTACAGTGGATAGTTGGTATCTTGTTTTGAGATCTTACGCATGAACGAGTATTAAACCTTCAGCGTGGATTACATTTGTCATACAGTCCAGAGAAATGACTAATGTTGAGACTTTATAAGGCACTGGTGAGGCCTTATGTAGAGTATTGCGAGCAGTTTTGGGCCCCTTCTCTAAGGAAAGATGTGCTGACATTGGAGAGGGTTCAAAGGAAAGTTCACGAAAATGATTCTGGGATTGAAAGACATCATATGAGGAGCATTTAATGGCTTCAGGCCTGCCTGCACTCATTGGAATTCAGAAGAATGAGGAGGGTATCTTATTGAAACCTATCGAATGGTGAAAGGCTTCATAGAGTGAATGTAGAGTGGATGTTTCCTATGGTGGGGGAGTCCAAGACCAGAGGATAGGGCCTCAGAATAGAGGGACGTCCACTTAGAAGGGAGATTAGAAGGAATTTCTTTAGTCAGAGAGTGGTGAATCTGTGGAATTCATCGCTGCAGGTGGCTATGAAGGCCAAGTCATTAAGTATATTTAAGGCAGAGGTTGATAGATTCTTGATTAGTCAGGGCATGAAGAGATACAGGGAAGAAGACAGGAGGCTGAGGCTGAGTGGAAAATGGATCTGCCATGATGAAATAGCAGAGCATGCTCGATGGGTCAAATGGCCTAATTTGTTCCCCTATCTAATGGTCTTCTCTCTATTATGATGTTACAAATAGACATCACAGAATCTGGTTATGCATTCTGAACCACTGAGAGCCACTATTTTAGTTTGGATAAAGACCACAGGGGTGGCTTGTTAATTTGGCTTCAAAGCTCATCTGACTGACATTAAATATGAGGGGTCACATCATGTGTAAAACTCAAGTTGTTGCTGGGATTGCTGTGCTTTGTGCTTTGGTTTTCAAGGTCACAATGGGGTATTCTTTAATGCTATGGGGAAACCACCGTGGCTGGAAGTGGTCAGGGTACAAAAGGTGAAAGAGATTCACAGCAGGTAGTGAAGAAAGCTAACGGCATGCTGGCCTTCATAACAAGGGGAGTTGAGTATAGGAGCAAAGAGGTCCTTCTGCAGTTGTACAGGGCCCTGGTGAGACCACACCTGAAGCACTGCGTGCAGTTTTGGTCTCCAAATTTGAGGAAGGACATTCTAGCTATTGAGGGAGTGTAGCGTAGGTTAGTGAGGTTAATTCTCGGGATGGCGAGACTATGATATGTTAAAAGATTGGAGTGACTGGGGTTGTATACATTGGAATTTAGAAGGATGAGAGGGTATCTGATTGAAACATATAAGATTATTAAGGGATTGGACACGCTAGAGGCAGGAAAGATGTTCCCGATGTTGGGGGAGTCCAGAACCAGAGGCCACAGTTTAAGAATAAGGGGTAGACAATTTAGAACGCAGTTGAGGAAAAACTTTTTCACAGAGGGTTGTGGTTCTGTGGAATGCTCTGCCTCAGAAGGCAGTGGAGGCCAATTCTCTGGATTCTTTCAAGAAAGAGTTAGATAGAGCTCTTAAAGATAGCGGAGTGAAGGGATATGGGGAGAAGGCAGGAAAAGGGTACTGATTGTGGATGATCAGCCATGATCACAGTGAATGGTAGTGTTGGCTCGAAGGGCTGAATGGCCTACTCCTGCACCTATTGTCTATTGTCTATCAGCAGACATTCTCTCTACTGAATATAGTTAATACCAAATAATAACAAATATAGTTAATACACAAAACACTGTAAAGATAAATGGCTGATCCAATAAGGTGAAAGGTCCATAGAATTTGCTCCTACCATGTGAGATGGTAGTGTTGTGTCTTTAAAGGCGATATCAGATGGGTATTCAAGTTAGTAGGAAAGGGTTATGGTGAAAGAGTGTGAGAATAGTGTGAGAATAAACCAAAAGTAAGCTCTTTGCCTGGCTCTGTCACCATAACCCTTTCTTGATAACTCGAATACCCATCTGCTATCCCCTTTAAAGACACAACACTTACCTGGTCCAGTAAGTTCTTGCAGAAAGTTTTCAAGTGTCCTTTGCCATCCTAACAAACAAGAAGCATGTTGACTTCCCAACTGAAAAATAAACACCGTATCAAACTCCCCCACACTTTGGAATAACTGATGACTCAAAAGTTCTTTGGTGCTTAAGGTATAAACTATGTGGATAGGACTAGCATACCAAGATGTGTGAGGATGAAATGTGACTTGTCCGTTGCTTTAATCTTACATTGAACAAATGCAAAGTCAAATTTAAAGAGTCATAGAGAATAGAAACAGGACCTTTTGGCCAGCCTTTTCCATGTTGACCACTAAGTACTCATCTTTACTAATCCCCCTTACCAGCACTTGGTCAACAACCTTGGTGAAGCATCCAGAAACTTCTAAAAAAAATTGTGAGAGAGCCTGCAGTACACCCATCCTTTAGCTCAGGGGTTCCCCTGGCATAAAAAAGGTTGGGAACCCCTGCTCTAGGTGAAAATATTTTTCCTCAGATCATTCTAATTCTCTTATTTTTTTCCTTAAATATATGGCCATCAGTTAAACATGTCTCTGTTATTTACTTATGTATTTATTTATTGAGATACAGCATGGAAAAGGCCCTTCTGGCCCTTCGAGTCGTACTGCCTAGCAACCTCCCGCTTTAATCCTAGCCTAATCACAGGACAATTAAGAATGAGGATGGGGAAAGGTTTGTCACTATGCATCTTTTCTATGCTTCTCAGTTTTCTATACTTCAGTTAGGTTCCCCCCTCAGCCTCTTCTGCTTCAGTCAATTGTCTCTCCTCTTATCTGAAGTGTTCTATCCCAGCCAATGTTCTGGTCCATCTCCTTTGTACCCTCTCCTGCATAGTTGTCTCTTTCCTATAGTGTAGTGATCAGAAATGTATTCAATATTCTAGCTATGGTGCACCAACCTAGCTTTCATGGAGATAGATGATAGATGAAAACTAGATTTCAGAATGAGGGGGGATCTCATTGAAACCTATTGAATGTTGAAAGGCCATGATAGAGTGGATGTGGAGAGGATATTTCCTATGATGCGAGAGCCTAGGACCAGAGGGCACAGGTTCAGAATACAGGGATGTCCATTTAGAACAGAAATGAGGATGAATTTCTTAAGCCAAAGAGTGGTGAATCTGTGGAATTTGTTGCCACAGGTGGCTGTGGAGGCCAAGTCATTGGGTGTATTTAAGGTAGAATTTGATAGATTCTTAATTAGTCAGGGCATGAAAGGATATGGGGAGAAGGCAGGAGACGAGAGGGAAAGGGGTCAGCCATAATGAAATGGGGGAGCAGACCGGATGGCCAAATGGCCACATTCTGCTCTTATATCTGATCGTCATTACATGTTCATTTTAACTTATGAAAAGAAAATAGCACAAATATTTGATTGTAATGCACAAAACTCTGGAGGAACTCAAGTGTGTCAGGCAGCATCTATGGAGAGAAATGGGCAGTTGACATTTGGCTTGGGACCCTTCATAATGATGTACCTTGACCTGAAACGTTGACTGTGAATTTCCCTCCACAGATGCAGCCTGACCTGCTGAGTTCCTTCAGTTTTTTTCAAGAACCAAATTTATTCATCATATACATTTATATGTATTAGGAATGCTGTGTGTTTCTTCAGATTCCAGTATCTGAAGTCCATGGTGTGTCCACAAATAATTGATAAGTGTTTGAAGAAGCAATAGAGCTTCCTTATTAAAAAAAATCTGTTTTAAAAGCATGGATCTGAGACCTTGATGAAATTAGCTGACTCTGACAGAAGTATTTGTTTGGAACTTCACAAAAAGGGGTATGATAGGTTTAAGGGATAACGCAGCGTATATCCCTAATCCGTGTACTTTTCCTATACTTTCTCTCCTCTGAAAGGATATACCTCTCCTAGGAGAGATAGAAGAAAGAACAGTACAGCACAGAGCAGTGCCTTTGGTTCATGATAATCCTTTAACCTATACTTCCAGATCAATCTTCAATCTAACCCTTCCCTCCTACCTAGCCCACCATTTTTCTTTCATCCATGTGCCTATCTAATTATCTCTTACATGTCTCTATATACAGTACCTACCTCTGCCACCACTCTCCACGCACCTACCAATCTCTGTGCTAAAAGCCAAAGTCTGAAACAGCCCTACACTTTCTTTAAAGTTATGCCTCCTGTATTAGCCATTTCCATCCTGAAAATAAGGTGCTGTCTGTCTATTCTGTCTCTGCCTCTTTTTATCTTGGACACCTCAATCAATTCACCTCTCATCTTCCTTGTCTCCAAAGAGAAAAGCCTTAGTTCGCTCCACCTTTCTCCATAAACTTTTTCACACGGAGAGTTGTGGATCTGTGGAATGCTCTGCCTCAGAGGGCAGTGGAGGCCAATTCTCTGGATGCTTTCGAGAAAGAGTTAGATAGAGCTCTTAAAGATAGCGGAGTCAAGGGATACGGGGAGAAGGCAGGAACAGGGTACTGATTGTGGATGATCAGCCATGATCACATGAATGGCGGTGCCGGCTCGAAGGGCTGAATGGCCTACTCCCGCTCCTAATGTCTATTGTCTATGAGGCAGCATTCTGGTAAATCTTCTCTGCACCCTTTCTAAAGCTTCCACATAATGAGGCGACCAGAACTGAACACAGTATTCCAAGTGTGGTCTAACTAGTGTTTTATAGAACTGCAACATTACCTCTTGGGCTGTCGAAATCAATCCCCTAACTAATGAAGGCCAACACGCCATACACCTTTTTAACCATCCAAACCAAAATAGAAAATGCCAGCAACAGTTAGCAGTCCAGGGAACATGTGGGAAAAAAAGTTGGAGTTTGAATTCCCTCTGTTAGAAATGGTTAAGAGAGAAAAATAAGTTCGTTGTAGAATGCAGGTCGGAGAAATGGATAGGACAAATGGAAAATCTCTGAACTAGAGTCAGCACAGTGATTATGCCGTCTGGTGGATAGATTAACAATGAAAATTAGAGAGGATGAAATAAATTAAACAGAAGCGATGATTAAAATCTGTGAAATAGAACTGAGAGCTGAGAGAAATGCCCACCAAATCCAGTGGTGTTTGTTGACGTCTGTATCTGTGTCATGTCAAGAGAGAGAGAGAGAGAGAGAGAGAGAGAAACTGACCTACTGCTACAGATGGATGAGATAAAGATATGGCCAGTTCTGATATTATCAGAGGAAGAGATTTACATGAAATTGTTGAATTTCACATTGAATCCAGAAGGCGGAAGAATGCTCAGAGAGAAGATAAGGTGCTGTTCTTCAAGCTTTCATGGACCTCTTTAGCACAGTGAAAGGGGCCACAGATATATAGCTCCGAGTGTGATAGGATGGAGAATTAAAATGACCTAGGGAAAAACTGAGCAACACACACACACACACACACATCGCCAGAATCCTTTGTATTTAGGAAAAGAAGATTGCGATGTGAAGGACTTTTTATGGTGACTGAAGCTGGTGACTTATCGGAATCAGAATCAGGTTTAGTATCAGTGGCATATGTCATGAAATTTGTTGTCTTTGCAGGAGTAGTGCAATGAAATCCATAATAATAGAAAAAAAAGTGTGAATTGCAGTAAGTAATTCAATTATGAAGTATATACTGTATTAAATAGTTAAATAAGTAGTGCAAAAATAGAAATAAAAGAAATGTGTTCATGGGTTCAATGCCCATTCAGAAATCAAATGGCAGAGGGGAAGAAACTGTTCCTGAATCGCTCAGTGTGTTCCTTCAGGCTGCTGTACCTCCTTCCTGATGGAAACAATGAGAAGAGGATATGTCCTGGGTGATGGGGAACCACAACAGTCCAAAACCCAACCTGTTCTTGCCGTAACATCACAAATTTGAATTGCTTTCTTCAGTACAAAAATTATTCAAGTTAACTGGAATCATTTGATTGGACAATATCCACTGTAATGCCAATGAATTGGACAACTTGCAGTTACAGAAGATTAACATGTATCACTTACGGCTTGTGACAAATTGGATGCCTCACTCAACATAGCAAATAACTAAGTGGAAGTGTTAAGAACCCACTCTTCAATAACAGGAAGAAAGCTGCTATGATGCAAAAGAATTGCCTTCCATTTCTAGGCCATGCTCAGTGCAATGCACGGTGACTGAAATAATAATACTGAGCTGGCGGTGGGCCAACTGTCACTGTGCATCAGATGTTCATAATGCAAGGACTTTGATGGCACTCACTCAGTTAGAGGAAAGTGAGTCATCCAGGCTTGCCTAATTGTGGGCTGCAGCCTGCTTGCTGAGAAAATCCTGTCATACTGAAACAGCACTTCGCTTCAAGGCATGATGATCGATTTCTTCTCATTTCCCTCCCCATCCCCAACACTTCCTATTCTCATTATCATCAGCTGGTACCCATAGCAACCATGCTGTCTTGCCAGTTTGAAGTGAATCCAGCTGAACAAGGTTTTATGTGAAATGTTGCTGTGAAAACGGCCATCTTGATCTTTATGCAACTTAGGATGGTTCATTAACTCCTGTACTTATTTCCATAAGACCATAAGGTATAGGAGGAGAATTAGGCCACTCGGCCCATTGAGTCTGCTCCACCATTCCATCATGACTGATTTATTATGCTTCTCAACCCTCTTCTCCTGGCTTCTCCCCGTAACCTTTGACGCCCTGACTAACCAAGAATTTATCAACCTTTGTCTTAAGTATACATAGCCCCCACAGAAATCCATGGCAATGAATTCCACAGATTCACCACCCTCTGGCTAAAGAAATTCCTTCTCATCTCTGTCCTAAATGGACGTCCCTCTATTCAGAGCCTGTGCTCTCTGGTTCTAGACTCCCTCACTATAGGAAACAATCTTTCCACATCCACTCTAGGCCTTTTGATTTTCGGTAGGATTCAATGAAATCCCCCACTCATTCTTCTAAACTCCAATAAGTATAGGCCCAGAGCCACCAAACACTCCTCGTACATTAACCCTTTCATCCCCAGAATCATTCTCATAAACCCCCTCTGGATCCTCTCCAATGCCAGCACATCTTTTCTTATATAAGAGGCCCAAAACTGCTCACAATACTCCAAGTGTGGTCTGGCCAAAGCCTTGTAAATTCCCACCATCGCATCTAGCTCTTATGTTCCAGTCCTCTCGAAATGAATGCTAACATTGCATTTGCCTTCCCTACTACCAACTAAACTTGCTAGTTAACCTTTAGGGAATCCTGCAGGATGACTCCCAGGTCCCTTTGCAGCTTGGATTTTTAAAATTTTCTCTCTGTTTAAGAAAATAGCCCGCGCCTTTATTTCTTCCTTCAAATTGAATGACCATACACTTCCCTATGCTACTTTCCATCTGTCACTTCTGTGCCCATTCTCCCAATCTGTCTAAGTCCTTCTGCAGACTCCCTGTTTCCTAAACACTAATTGTCCTTCCACCTATTTTTGTTTCATCTGCAAACTTGGCCACAAAGCCATCAATTCCGTTATCCATGTCATTGACATATAATATGAAAAGAAGTGGTCCCAAAACCAACCCCCGTGGAACCCCACTTGCCACTAGAATAGACCCCCTTTATGCCTACTCTTTGCCTCCTGACAGTCAGCCAATCTTTTATATATTTCCTCTGTAGTATTTTTTTGTAAAGTCTAAATCCACTAGTATGAAAGTTTTTTGGACAGACCTAGTTGGTTAAGCTACTGACTCTGCCTGGGAATATGGTAGTGCCTGTCAAAAGGGGAAATGGATTGGAATAATTCAGAAAATGTGTAGCTCAGGTGGTTGATGGTTGGGTTGAGTTGTTCTCCAATCCTGGCAATGTACTTGCAAATGTTTTATCACCATGTGAGGAGACATTGTCAGGAGAGATTGTGGTGTGTCCCCTGAATGCTTGGCCTCTATATACTCTTCCATCAGCTGACTGGATGTCGTTTCGGAAACTCGCTTGCGATGTGGGGAGGAAACCTTGTTGCTGATTTCGGGAGGCCGAGGTAGCATGCGCAAACCTCTTAGAGAGAAGACTACCGGACTCGAACTGATGTTTGTCGATTAAAGCTTCCATTATTCGCCAATTAAAGTGACGAGGGGGATTGAGACGTCGAGGCAAATGTGGAAGGTGAGTGCCAGCTGCCTGCTTTTCGATCGCTGGTGGGATCGCCCTGCTGCCAGAGAGGGGAAGGCTTGTCACTGTGCCTGCAGAATGTTACCCAGGTTTTCTGCGTTTTGGACATGGACTATAGATTTTTTTTCAGTATTATAGTTTATTACATTCTGTGTTTTTCACCCGATCTTTCTCATTTTTTATGTGCAGGGGAGGGGGATTTGGGGGTTGATGATCAGGCGCCGTTCTTTTCTTTCTTGGTTTTGTGGCTATCTGGAGAAGAAGAGTTTCAAAGTTGTATACTTTGATAATAAATGAACCTTTGAACCTTTTGATTGTGAACTTCCTGCGTTGTTGCAAAATCACATACTTTTGATTTTATTTATTAATTGAAGGGGATAATGAAATACAGCACAACAAAGAAAATCTTTCACCTTTTATAAACTTTTTCTAGCTGTGTGGCAACAAAGGCTATGTGCTCAAGAGCATTTCAGTTATTGTGCGACCACGCACCCGTGCAGCTTAGAGAAACAGTAGTGCTGCCCATCTTTCACATTTACCTCTACTTACATTCACTGTGGAGTGGATTCCAGCACACTCTGCTTCAAGGTGATTTGAAACTTAAACTTAATTTATTAGATAAAGTTGAAATCTCCTCCATGATGTAACAGATTGCCTTTAAAATATGATCAGTGTGACTTCACTAATAAGTACAAAGTTTTTTTTTAAACTACTGGAGAAATGTGGAAATGGATTTTTATTGAACAAAGGTTTTGGTACACCATGGTAGCATTGGAGTTAGTACGACGTTATTACAGCTTGCAACTATGGATTTCGGAGTTCAATCCTGCCGTCCCCGTAAGGATTTTGTATATACTCCCTGTGGAACACATTGGGCTTCCTTCGGGTGCTCCGGCTTCCTCTTACAGTCCAAAGATGTACCGGTTGGTTGGTTAATTGGTCATTGTAAATTGTCCCATAATTAGGCAAGGGTTCGATCGGGGATTGCTGGTGGTGTGGTTGGAAGCGCCAGAAAGGTTTATTCTGTGCTCTGTCTCTAAATAAGAAAGATATTTTTTAAAAAGCTGTCATGATTTACATCTAGAGCCAAGTAACCTTGAAGATTATCTCCTAGAAATTGGATCATGTAATAAAGGGTGTCAGAATGGGATTCAATTCCCCACTGCCATCTGTAAGGAGTTTGTATGTTCTCCCTGTGACCATGTGGGTTTCCTCCGAGTGCTCCAGTTTCCTCCCACATTTCAAAGATCTACATTTAGGGTCAGTGAATTGAGGGCATACTATGTTGGCACTGGAAGTGTGGCAACACTTGCGGGCAGCCCAGTACAACCTTCGCTGAATTGATTTGATGCTAAAGACGTATTTCACTGTATGTTTTGATGTTTCGATGTACATGTGACAAATAAGGCTAATCTTAGCAATACTTAACTTAAAAACATGTTGCTTGAAACAGGTATTAAGCCCTCCAGTTGCCCAGGTATTTAACAATGTTCAGGGGTCCCCAACCTTTTTTGCACCATGGACCGGTTTAATATTGACAATATTCTTGCGGACTGGCTGACTGGGGGTGGGGGGCGGTGTTTAAGTAGGGTTGCCAACTCTCTCACTCTCAAATAAGGGGCAAAAGTAGCAGGAAAATACGGGACACCTGTGTTTACCCTGAGAAAAACTACGATGACCATGAAGCCTTGCGCGGGCACCTGTGTGCGCACGCATGTACGTGCCAACTTTTTTTTACAAATCGGTTTTGGCTTAATCTTCCCGATTCTGTTAAGTGAAACTACTCTGTACATACATTATTTCTACTTTATATGGGCTGTGTATTTAACATATCATTCCTGATCATTCCTGCTTTTACTATATGTTAGTGTTATTTTAGGTTTTATGTGTTATTTGGTAGGTTATTTCAAGTTCAACAGTGCGTGACAGGGAATGAGGAAAGGTGCAGCTGACTCATATCGTTTCATATCGCCAAATCATATTGTTTCCTCACGGCCTGGTAGCACATGCTTTGCGGCCCGGTGCTTGGGGACCACTGTTTAACAACAACAAACTCTGCACATCCACTGTCTCACCCAACATGGCATGAGGTATGGCAGATGGCAAGGGGCGCTCAGCACAGATTATTATGTCCTAGCCTCACTGGGAGTAGCCATGCAAAAAGGAGAGAGAGAATAAGTCAAACCAATCTGCCCTTCCCATGATAGCCTCAGCTGTCACCTCAGAATCCATAGAAGGTGCCTCAGAAGACTGGAACACATTTCACAATGGTTAAAAAAAAGGCAGAGGGTGACTCATGATAGGGGCCCTAATGAAGGCTATCAACTTAAAATGCCAGAGGTTTATTTCAATCCATAAAAGCTGTCTCACCTGCTGATTTCATCCACTATTACATATGTACTGCTCAAAGTACTCTGTATTCTCAAGGTAAACTGCTATTTCATAAATGACAGGGACAATAAGACTTTATAACATAGGAGAATTGGGCCATTTGGCCCATTGATACTGCTCTGCCATTCCATCATGGCTGATTTATTATCTCTCAACCCCATTCTCCTGCCTCTCTCCATAACTTTTGAAGCCCTTACTAATCAAAAACCTACCAATCTCTGATTTATAAATACTCAATGACTTGGCCTCCACAGCCATCTGTGGCAATGAATTCCACAGATTCACCACCCTGTGGCTAAAAAATTCCTTCTCATCTCTGTTCTGAAGGGAACTACGTGAACTCTGAGGCTGTGCCCTCTGGTCTTAGACTCTCCCATGATAGATCCTTTGCACATCCACTCTATCCAGGCCTTTTAGTATTTGATAGGTTTCAACGAAATCTCCTCTCCTTCTTCTAAACTGCAGCAAGTCCCAGAACCATCCAATGTTTCCCATACACTAACCCTTTCATCCCCGGGATCACTCTTATAAACCCCCTCTCCAATGCCAGCCCATTCTTTCTCAGATATGGGGCCCCAAAACTGCTCGCAATACATTCTGCTCACAATTTACTTCAGGTTTTCTAATTAATCTTCAATATGATAGGTCTCTCTGGATAATTGTTTTTGCTGTTGCCTTCTCAATATCAATCGCTTTTATCCCTCTCTCGCGGAGTCCCAGTAACTAATTCACTAAATTGGTTTACTCATACTTTGAGGGGATGTTGTCAGGACCTGCCATTTTATGGCTTGAGCCGAAATAACAATGTCTTTCCTTCAGAGGGTGGGGGCGGGAGTTGCTGCGGCGGGAGGGTGATGGAGCTCTGATCCTGGTAGCCCAGCACAGAGTGCACGACTGGCTTTCCTTTGTAGCACTGGCAGGCCGAGTGATATTATTACACTAAATGAAACATCGATGATTGATTTTCCTTCAGGGTGTGTTTCCTCATCAGAAGCAGCAATTGTTCCTATTTCAGTTCCACATTTTTCCTAAAGGGATGCACTGACAGAATAAAGATTGAATTGTTCTAGTTCCATTGTTCTAAAGAAGATCAAATGGCCAAAGGAAAGCACAGCCGACAGACTGATGCCTTTGAAGACGGGATTAGTATGAAATCATAATTACATAAGGTGGATTTGGATAACAGAGGCAGCAGCGTTGTCAAACTTTTCTTGGCTCTCGTTGGTGTAGTGTTCTGTTTTTGTTGTTTGTCACTGATTAGACGAACAGAGTCAGAGTACTTCCATTTCAAAATGAAGCTGATTCAGGAGCTTGGCTGTGTGAAAGGCCTCTGCTGACTGTTGGTGTGTTAAATTTAATCCCAGACTGAGTTTTAATGATACAGATGGAAAGGCAAAACAAAAGGCACACTCTGCTTGAAGGAGGCCTGTTTTCCATTGGTCTGGAAATGGTCGGCACCAGGCAGTGGGAGGCCCTTCCTGTACTTTTTTGTGAATCGGGAAATCCTGTAAATGTCACAGCCACAGTTTCTAAATCTGTCGAACATATGCAGAACAAGTTTTGTTTATTTAGCACGACAAAGATCAAAATAATCAGGTTTTACCTCAGGGGTAATTTTAAACTTCAAGATCTCAGAGTCACCAATGACTTCCATCTCATCGAGTGCCCACGCAGTTCATTTGCCACAGGCCAGTTGTGCGCTTTAGAAAAGCTTTCATTAGAATAATTGCAAGAAGGACAACCTCAAGGAAGTGAAGGTATTTTACTGCAGATTAAAGAGTAGGATATCTCCTATTATATCATTAGTGGTTACGAGCGCTGTTCTATTTAAATCAGATTGGCATTCAGAACTACAGATCCTGCCAGGTGGTAGCTTTGCCTTAGGTTCAGCTTTGCTATTGCTGGCCGCAAGGAATGCACCATTATTTAACTAGTTGCTCTGCCCTCTGTTAAGCCACTGTTTTATAGATGTCCTTTTGAAGCAAAATCTAATACTTGCAGTGCTGTTTTGTTCTAGGCCTGTAGCCACTTACAGCAACAGCTTCTGTGGATCACACCCTCTCTCTCACTCTCTCTGTGCCAGCAACTTCTCCAATTTAACCCATTCCTTATGAATCTGAATGCAAGCATTAGAATGAGGGTGTCTCAATAATAAATTGGGATTTATTTACTTAGAGACACAGAGTGGAATAGCCCTTTGAGCCCCGCTGCCCAGCTGCCCAGCAACGCACCAATTTAACTCTAACCAAATCACGGGACAATTTACAAAGACCAATTAACCTACCAACAGGTACGTCTTCGGACGGTGGGGGAAAAGAGGAGCACCAGGAGGAAAGCCATGTCCACATGGCAAGGAATATTCAAACTTGCTTACAGAAAACCTTTGAAAAGGTCGGCTGGTGGCGCAGTGACATCAGCGCCGGACTCCGGAACGGAGGTTCCCAGGTTCGAATCCAGTCGGGCTGCTCCTGAGTACGCTTTCCATCCGTGCCGGGTTGAGTGTTGACCTCGTAAAATAAAAATAATACTGCGAAATGTCTGTGCGAGGAGTGGTGCCTCACACAGCCTTCTGATCCGTGCCTTATAAGGCATGAAAATGCCTGATGCTGGCCTCTCAGGCCTGAGTCGATGTCATCATCATCATTTGAAACTGAACTTTGAACTCCGATGCCCCGAACTGTAATAGCATCTTGCTAACCACTACACGACTGTGGTGTTCAATCTGGATTGGGTTAAATATTTGTTTGAGGGATTAGAAGTGGCATTTCCTTAAAAGAATCACAGGAAGTTGTTAGAGTCACACAGCGCTAAAACAGACCTTTTGGATCAACCGGTCCACACCAACCAAGATTCCCATCTGAAGTAGTCCCACTTGCCTGTGTTTGGTCCATATCCCCCTAAACCCTGGTCATTCATTCCACTGCATATTTCAATGTACATATGATAACCACTGAGATTCCTGGCAAAAGAAACAGATTCTATTTCCTCATATTTTTGAATGCCTCCTTTAAATCTCCTCATAAGGAAAACAGTCACAGCTCGCCCAGTCCAACAACAGGTGTCTTCCTCCCAGAATGATTGTTGTGGATCTCTCCAAGACATGAGTATCTATTGTAAAGTGTCAGCATGAAGCCTACTTAAGGGAAATGTGGCTGGCTTACAAGGTATCGATCCATATCCCTTAGAGTCTCTGAGATCCTGCCAATTTGGAGTTTGCCTTATCCGCATGAGCTGTAGGAAGAAATAATGTTGGCAGTCCAAGTCCCTCGGTTTACCATAAGACCAGAAGAGAGAGGAGCAGAATTAGGCTATTATGACCCTTTGAGTCTGCTGATCCATTTTCCCCCTCAGCCCCAGTCTCCTGCTTTCTCCCCTTATCCCTTAATGCCCTGACTAATCAAGAACCTATCACTCTCTGCCTTAACTGACTTGGCCTCCATAGCTGCCTGTGGCAACAAATTCCATCCGCAGAGCCACCACTCTTGGGCTAAACAGATCCCTCCTCATCTCCATTCTGAAAAGATGACCCTCTATTCTGAGGCTGTGGCCTTGGATCTTAGAATCCCCTACCATAGGAAACGTTCTCTCCATAGCTACTTTACCTTCACATGCTCCCTGTGAATGGAAGATATTTCAATGTGTCACAGCAAGTGTGGTACAGCGCAATTCCTGCTGCTGCCTCAGCGTCAGTAGCCCGGGTTCAATCCTGACCCTCTGGTGCTGTGTGGTGTGTTTGTGGATTGAGTCTAGATGACGTCTCTGACTAGTGCCTCCAGTGCAGAGGGGGCCAGGGAGTGTAGGTCTCCAGAGTTAAAGGTTTATGTTTTACGCTAGGTGATCCTGAAGCTCATTAGGACGCGCCTGGCAATGTGGACATGAGCGTCAACAGCCGGTCCGCCTTCTCCTCCTACATTTCCTTTCAGTTGTCCACATCTGAGAGTGACGAGCTTCTCCAGCCACAGGAAGGTGCACATGAATCTCATCCAGTGTCACTGTGTACTTCATCTTTCTGCAGATATTGACTGGGGGCGAGGTGCAAGGTTTGAACAGCACGCATAAAATGCTGGCAGAACTCAGCAAGTCAGGCAGCATCTATGGAGGGAAATGAACAGTTGACATTTCGGGCTGAGACCCTTCATCAGAAGCAACTCTTTATTTCCCTAAATAAGTGGAGGAATAGGGGCTTGTTTTGCTGTTGTTGCTTTGTCACTCGGTGTGTTCTGTTTTGTTGTTTTCTGGGATGTTCTGTCAAGCATTGTGGTCATGCTATGTCGGCATAGCAATGTGTGGCTTCACTTGCGGGCTTCCCCAAGTACATTCTTGGGAGGGGGCTTTGGTTATTAATGCAATTGACACATGTCACTATATGTTTCAATATACAAGTGGTAAATAATCTGATTCTGAGTAAATGCTGCCTGACCTTTTGTGTTCCTCCAGTATTCTGAGCATGTCTCGCAAAATTTCCAACATTTGCAAACTCCCTTGTGTCTCCAAGGTGTATGATTTCATTTCTCTCATTTCTAGAAGTGGGTTTAGTCCAAAGGGCCTCAGCACCAGATTTAATCTAGAGCTACTAGCTGAAAGATATTCTCTCCTGAGCTTGGTGCTGGTGCAAGCATCCAGAGGCACAGCAAGTGGACGTTAAGGAAGCTTAAGACACATTCTTTTAATCATAAACACGAGAAAAGTCTGCAGATACTGGAAATCCAAAGCAACACACACACACACACACACACACACACACACAAACTGCTGGAGGAACTCAGCAGGCCAGGCAGCATCTATGGAAATGAATAAACAGTCAGAAGGGTCTCGGCCCATAACATTGACTGCTTATTCATTTCCATAGATGCTGCCTGACCTTCTGAGTTTCTCCAGTTTTTTGTGTGTGTGTGTGTTGTCTCACATTCTTGTAATGCCCTGTAATTTTGCTGCCACTGTAGGATTTAGCCTTTGTAGCGTAATATCAGCCAATTCTTGTGCTGAAGTTTCCTTAGTCTATGTAACTCTCACTTCGCCTAACAGCTTAATATAGGGGGTGATAACCCCTGGCCCAGCCAACTTAAGAAATCTCGTTTGGGTGGATGCTGTGCGATGTGTCCCCTGTTACAAATCAGTACCCTGAAATAACAAACAGTACACAATATGCGATTAAACGATTAAGCTTTATAACTCTTACTTTGACTATAGGGTTAGTAGAGAAATGAAATAAAAGGGAAAAAAAGGGCCCAATCTTACTAACAGTCTGTGCACAAAGTTGGAGCTCACACATAGGCTGATTGTTCACCATCGACCTCCTCTGATCGTCACTGCCTTTCGGACCCTCACTCCAAGTTCACCTGTCCGGCGGTCTACCAAATCTCTCCATTTGCGTCTTCTCTCTTCATCTCTCTCTCTCTCTCTCTCTCTCTCTCTGGCAAAAGCCCACAAATTCAACTGCTTCCAGATTCACAGGACAGGGCAACAAAATCCTGATTGGCTAACATGCATGCCACAGTCCTGTTATCTCCAGCTATAACCCAAACACTGCTGCTACAGAGAAACCGTCACTTCAGCAGTGAACATTACAGAGAAGCCATTTCATTAGCCTTAGCAGTGAAACATTACAGAGAAGCCATTACAGCCTGTTACATCTATAATTATCATTTGGCAAGATTTGGGCAAGGCACAAATTTAAGATGATGACCCTTCATTATCCCAGCTCCAAAGTGCACCAACCCCACCCAATGGGCAGACTAAGAATGAAGGATCAGCTTTTTTCACCATTTATATTTACAGGTATTAGGAAATTGCTGTGGCATGTTGGTGCAACATGCAACGGTAATGACAACACATTCAACAATTATACCAAATAAAGAACTATATAAAATAAAGTTAGAAATATAAATATGGAATAAAGTGTGCATACACACATTAATGCCCACATGTATTTACAATGTACACATTATAAAAGTGGTTAAAAGTTTTTACAGTGCAGGGCAGTGACTGAGGTAATAAATAGAAAAGTGGGTGGAGTGGGGGCTAACTGGAACGGTTGATCAGATTTACTGCCTGGTTAATCTGATTGGGGCCCAGCAATTAAATCAAGGACCTGCCTAGCCAGGTCCTGCTATGATTTGGCCAGCCATGGTTTTAAATCGCATTCTTTATCTCCGAGAACGTAGAATTGAGGGGAGATTTGATAGAGGTATACAAAATTATGAGGGGTATAGATAGGGTAAATGCAAGCAGGCTTTTTCCACTGAAGTTGGATGATACTACAACCAGAGGTCATGGGTTAAGGGTGAAAGGTGAAATGTTTAGGGGAGCATGAGGGGAAACATCTTCATTTGGAGGGTGGTGAGAGTGTGGAATGATCTGCCAGTGCAATGTCTAAGAGAAGTTTGGGGATGGGATGGGTATGGAGGGCTCTGTTCCAGGTGTAGGCTGATGGGAGTGGGCAATTTAAATAGTTTGGCAAAGACTAAATGAGCCAAAGGACCTGTTTTTGTGCTGTGGTGCTCTATGACTCTATGACAGCAAAGGTCCTTACCAGAGGCCACACTGTTAAATATGCAAATTTGTTTCTGATGGCGTATCTTATTTTATCTGATGCCTGCGTTGCTCGATTTGTTCTGAGGTCGGGTTGTTTGTTTGGGGTAAATATTGACCGAGAACAGGACAGTAGATGTAGTGCGGAAAAGTCCTTGCCATCTATGTGAGTAATCATTCACTACAACTTTGCACCTCATAAATAGTAACTCTGAAAGTCTCGCCTTGCTCAATATTTCACTGAAACATCGTGATATTCAAAACAGTAAACTAATTTGAAGAAGCTCACGAGAGTCCGAAAATACGGGTGTAGTTCCAGTTTACATTAAGTGAGGTGTGGACATCATGTGGGAGGGTGATGAGGATTGCAATTAATGTATTTATACATATAACCCATAATGAATTATTTAAATGAGCAGAAATGCTTAATCAACCAATATACTTACAGGATCACTCAATTATTATTGAAATATTAAATACACAACACACTGATTACGTAAAGTGTCTGGACTAGGACTTTAACCCACTACATTTTGACCTGAGGTACAGGTCCCAAACTGACCTCAAAGTTGTCACAAAGAATAAATGAATAACGCACAGTCACAATGCAGATATTGCATGAAGATACCATCACTGGTTGAATAAATCACTTAAAGTGCACTTGTTTATACTGAGTTTTGGATTGTAAGATCAATTCAAATAAAATTAGAATTTACTGATCTTTTATAGTTATTTTATAACTGTCATAATGAGCCTATTAGTTAATGAATGGTTCTCAATATTATGATCACGCACATATATCACAATTTGTGCATCCTGCAGTAAATCAGATAATTTTATAAACTGTTTGGGCTTTAATAAAATGAACCACGCTGCTGTTATTTCCTCTTGTATTGTCAATTTGATATTTGTATCACATTCTGCAGTTGGAATGAACATAAAGCCATCTGGTTGTTTCATTCTTTCCTTTCGTCAGTGTTTCTGTAGAGAAGATGACAGTGCAGCCTATAAATCCACTCTGCTGCTGAACTCACAGGGTGTAGGCATTCTGATGTGAGGAGCCAGATCAGCCTTAGCTAACCAGAAGTTACGTTCTTTTTCCATTATATGTCAATGATTTGGATGATGGAATTGATGGCTTTGTTGCAAAGATGGAATCGACACAATGATAGGTGGAGGGGCAGATAGTTTTGAGGAAGTAGAGAGGTTACAGAAGGACTTAGACAGTTTAGGAGAATGGGCAAAGAAGTAGCAGATAGAATACAGTGTCGGGAAGTGTATGGTTATTCACGTTGGTAGAAGAAATGAAAGGGTTGACTATTTTCTAAATGGAGAGAAAATACAAAAAAACTAAGGCACAAGGGAACTTTGGAGTCCTTGTGCAGGATTCCCTAAAGGTTAACTTGCAGGCTGTGTCTATGGTGAGGAAGACAAATGCGATTTTAGCATTGATTTCAAGAGGACTAGAATATTAAAACAAAGATGTAATGTTGAGACTTTATATAGCACCGGTGAGGCCTCACTTGGAGTATTGTGAACAGTTGTGGGCCCCTTATCTAAGAAAGGATATGCTGAAACTGAAATGTTTCCAGGATTCACGAAAATGTTTCCAGGACTGCACGGCTTGTCATATGAAGAGTATTTGATGGCTCTGGGCCTGTACTTCCTGGAATTCAGAAGAATGAGGGGTGACCTAATTGAAACCTATCAAATGGTGAAAGCCTTGATAGAGTGGGTGTGGAGAGGATGTTTCATATGGTGGGAGAATCTAAGACAAGAGAACACAGCCTCAGAACAGAGGCGTGTCCTTTTAGAATGGGGATGAAGAAGAATATCTTTAGCCTAAGTCATAAAACATAGGAACAGAAAATGCCATTTGGTCCATTGAGAGCATTGAATCTGTGGAATTCATTGCCACAGGCAGCTATGGAGACCAAGTATATTTAAAGCAGTGGTTGGTACATTCTTGATTGGTCACAGCATGAAGGGGTGCGGTGGGTGGGTGGTTGGGGTGGTGGGTAAAGGCAGGAGACTGGGGGTGCAAGGAAGAATGGATCAGCCATGGTGAAATGTCAGAGCAGACTCGATGGGCCAAATTTCCTAATTCTGCTCCTATATCTTATGGCCTAAGTAAAAAGTAACATGAAGGCAATTTTTTGTACTTATTTTGCCTTACAACATGGAACATTGCAAGAACAGGCCCTTTGGCCCACAACGCTGTGCCAAATTAATTAAAATAGTAATCAAATGACCAGCTAAACTAATCTGTTCTGCCTACACAATGTCCATATCCTGCACATTTGTTTGCCTGTCTAAGAGCCTCTTGATGCCTCTATCACACTTGTCTCTGTCACCGCACCAGGCTGCACATGGCAGGCACACACCATTCTCTGCTTAAAAAGTTGTCCCACGTACGTCCTTTGAACTTACTCCCTCTCACAGTAAATGCATGCTGTCAAATATTAAACATTTCAACCCTGGGAAAACGATACTATCTGTCTATCTGAGCCTCTCATAATGTTATAAATATCTATCCGATCTCCTATCTGCCTCTGCCATTCCAGTGAAAACAACCCAAGTTTGCCCAACCTCTCCTTATAGCTCACGCTCTCTAATCCAGGCAGCATCCAGGTAAACCTCTTCTGCACCTTCTCTAAAGCCTCAGCAGTCTTCCTACAATGGGGCTGAGATTTCAATGCATTACTCCAGATTTGGCCTTACTACGTTGAGGGTGGAGGGTGGAGATGCATCTCTACGAAAGGAGGTGTGAGGTGCTCCTTCCCTCTGCTAGCCTGCAGATCACCTTTAGGCAAAGTGTAGCCCCCCGCCCAACCATATCAGGGTCATGTGAAGCCACAGGAACAGGAGGTGGATGGTCATATGAGCAGCCGGTAAATATCACGAGTCCTGGTTATGCAACCACTGACGCCAGGCAGCCAATCTCTGAAGAGTATTGATAATGGCTGGGGTCACCCGTCTTGTAAAGGCACTGCCCAGAAGAAAGCAATGGCAAACCATGTCTGTAGAAAAATTCGCCAAGAACAATCATGGTCATGGAAAGATCATGATTGGCCACGTCATACGACATGGCACATAACAAATGAATGAACGAGAGTTTTATAAAGGCGAAACATATCTTCCTGACCCTTGTACTTAGTTCCTCCACTGATAAAGGCAAGAGAGCCATATGGTTTTTTATCACCATATCAATATGGGTAGCCTCTTTCAGGAAATTACGGATTTGGATTCAAAGATTCCAAGTACGTTTATATAGTGTACAACCTTGCATCTGGTGTGGTAGTGTTGTGGGTAGTGCCTGTGGCTCTCACTTGGAAACTGAAATTCTTTCGGACTCAGGCTGAACTACAGAGGGTGAGGAGGAAGTCTGGCCCCTGCCCACGTAGCACACAGGCCCACCGGTGTGTGGACACGCCCTGATGCTTGTGAACCAGATCTCCAGCTATGGGTAAATAGCCCCACTGCCTTGCGGGCAGCCTCAAGGGAGACGAAGGCTACGGGAGTAAACCCAGACAGCAAATCCGGAGTGGAGGCCCCTAAGGCAGCTGGACGTCACTGAATGTTCTTCCAGCAGCTCCTGCAGCCAAGCTGGTGCCAAACATATTGCTTCGTAAGCTTTCCTTTGGACTACACTGGTGAGGCCGAGAGGGGTTTCTTGACGACTGGGCATCTCAGGATCTCTATATCTCCTGCCCAGGCTTGTGTTGATCATCAACATCACCCATTGTCCTGCGAGACAGACGGATGCCAACCAGTATACCACCCTGAGATTCATCTTCCTGCAGACAGCCACAAAAAAAAAAAAAAAAATAGAACTTGTTCAGAAAAAAATGCCACTGAACAAGACCATCATATATCCAGTGCACAGAAAAGAAAAAAAAGAACAGATTGTGCAAACAATAAAAAAGTTAGCAAACAACATTAACCGCTGTGCTGATGGCAACAGGCCACAGCTGCAGAGTTAGTTCAGTTCAGCGCTGAAGTGTCCTGATCAAGTCACACAAATAGCAAAAAAAAATTAAGTAAAAACACAAGAACCATGAGCTGTAAAGTCCTATGGTAGGAAACTTTGTCAGATGGTGTGAGCAGAATTATCTGCAGCTTAATGTGAAAAAGACTAAGGAGCTGGAGGTAGACCTGAGGAGAGCTAAGGTACCGGTGACCCCTGTTTCCATCCAGGGGGTCAGTGTGGACATGGTGGAGGATTACAAATACCTGGGGATACGAATTGACAATAAACTGGACTGGTCTAAGAACACTGAGGCTGTCTACAAGAAGGGTCAGAGCCGTCTCTATTTCCTGAGGAGACTGAGGTCCTTTAACATCTGCCGGACGATGCTGAGGATGTTCTACGAGTCTGTGGTGGCCAGTGCTATCATGTTTGCTGTTGTGTGCTGGGGCAGCAGGCTGAGGGTCACAGACACCAACAGAATCAACAAAATCATTCGTAAGGCCAGTGATGTTGTGGGGATGGAACTGGACTCTCTGATGGTGGTGTCTGAAAAGAGGATGCTGTCTAAGTTGCATGCCATCTTGGTCAATGTCTCCCATCCACTACATAATGTACTGGGTGGGCACAGGAGTACATTCAGCCAGAGACTCATTCCACCGAGATGCAGCACAGAGCGTCATAGGAAGTCATTCCTGCCTGTGGTCATCAAACTTTACAACTCCTCCCTTGGAGGGTCTGACACCCTGAGCCAATAGGCTGGTCCTGGACTTATTTCATAATTTACTGGCATAATTTACATATTACTATTTAACTATTTATGGTTCTATTACTATTTATTATTTATGGTGCAACTGTAATGAAAACCAATTTCCCCCGGGATCAATAAAATATGACTATGACTATAACTAGTAGTGAGTCCACAGCCGTGTAGTGCATTCAGCGCTGGGGTGAGTGAAGCCCGTCCAGAAGCCCAACAGATGCAGCCACACCCAACCTCAAAGGCATGAGAACCCAGACTCTGCACCTTCTGCCTGCTGGCGACAGAGAGAAGGCTTGTCGGATGCGGGCAGATGGCGCTGAACACCTGTTCACTTTCTGCACCCGTCCTTGACAACTTTAATCCCGCTCGACGCTTTAATCAGCGCGGAGGAATGGAGCCGACCACAGGTTCGTGTTCGTTCAATAGGAAGCGATACGGCGTACACTTGCAGCGTCGTAATTGCAAGGAACTGTGGTGAATCCCCCAGCAGACTGTAGAAGTGCCGGATCATTCAGTTGGCCCAAAAATACATTCTTAAAAAGGAAATTAAAGGTTGCAGTCAATCTCAGTTCAGAAGTAGAAGTATATTTAGAAGAAGGAGCTTATCCAGTAGCTTTGTAAGCTGTCTGTTAGATGTCACTGCTGGTCACTGACACCATCTTGCTGGACCCCAAGATGCCTCCTCACATCAACACTGTGAAGGGTTTTGCCATTAATGGTGTATTGTCTCTTTACATATGATCTCCTGAAGTGCAACACTTCATATTTGGCTGGGTTAAGCTCCATCTGCTATTTCTCCACCAATATTTGCAGCTATTCTGCATCCTGCTGTATCCTTTGCCAGTCTTCTACATTATCGACAACACTACTAATCTTTGTTTTTCTGCAAACTTGCTAGATCACCCATCTACCTTTTACTCACAAGCAGGAGTAGACCAATATGAATCAACACAGGGCTACCGCTAGTTACAGGCCTCACTGAATTAGTCTCATTGACGCTATCCCTTATGTTTATCAATTCTGAATCCAATGGAACAATTCAGATTCATATCCATTTATCACATGTACATCGAAACATACAGTGAAATGTGTCATTTATATTTACAGCCAACACACTGTGTCATCCACAGTTCAGTGTGAATTCCACTAATCTCAATCATCTGTATGTGCGTCCCCCGAGGACCTTGTCAAATGCCTTACTAAAATCCATGTTGACAACATCCACAGCTCTATCTTCATCAATCACCTTTGTCACCACCTCGAAAAATGCAGTCTAGTTAGTAAGACATGACTTACACTGTACAAGGCCGTTCTGAGTGTCCCTAGTTAAGCTGTGGTTTTTCAAATGGTCATAAATTCAATCGGGTTCAGTTCCCACCGTTGCCTATAAGGAGGTTGTACATTTTCCCACGACAGCGTGAGTTTCTTCTGGGTGCTCCAATGTCCTCCTACAGTCCAAAGGCATACTGGTTGGTAGGCTGTAAATTGTAAATTGTCCGGTGATTAAACTGGGATTAAATCAGGGTATTGCTGGACGGTGTGGTTCGAAGGATTAGAAGAACCTAATCCTCACTGCGTCTCAATAAGTAAGTAAATAAATACATTCATCTGAAATGTTTAAGTTGGTTCTAAGGAACCCTTTGTTTGGATTACAAAATTCAGTTCCAAGGCTATAACTAGAAACAGCATGTGTACAAAAGGAGCAAAGGAGAGCAGCCACCTCAGGATATTTAACTTTAAGGCCCTATTATTGAAATTGGCTCAAAAAGTTGTTCCACTTACTTCAGGGAAAAAAATAGAACCTTTGGCTATGATTAAGTGTTTGATGGATTTAGTATAAACCACAATTTGAGGGAAGAGGCATTTCCTCCTATCAAGAATAATTTGTTGCTTGGCTGAGGTTGTCAGTCGTAGCTTCCAGTGGTGCACTGCATTCTTAATGGAGGTCTTTGTTATTTCTTCTTGGGAAGTGGTTGGTGTGGGCAAGACCACATTTATTGCCCATCTGTAATTGGCCACAGTGGGTGGTGGTTAGCAAATAGGAATTAGAGAAGTATTTCCTGATTTGGTTGGAAGATTCTTTCTCTAGGGTTTTGACTCTGAGGAGACTGCATGCCTTGGGAGTGATCCATCAGTAAATGTGGTTGGACCAAAGGGCTTTTACTTTTCTATTCATATCTTTGTACAAATGTTAGTCTGCGTTCTAGGAAAAAATGGGTCTTGAGAGTGCACCTCTAAGTGTAATAATGCTCTGAGTGCGAGACTATATCCTAAACTTGCTGAGAACATACTAGAATGTACTAAGGTTCACATACCCATTAAAATCTACAGTTTAGAATCAGGGGTTCATAACCCCTCTTATGCCGTGGACTAATGCCATTAAGCAAGGGGTCTGCGGAGCCTAGGCTGGGAACAACTGGTTTAGACGAAGGTTCTATAACCTTGTTATATCCAATGGTGAGTGTGACTGAGCAACTAGACAATCCCTGAGGGTGAGGACAAGGTGCCACCAGTATCCTCATCCTTGTTAGACCGATTTTTGGCTTTTTGAGATAGAGCAAAATATTGACTTCAGTGACCAACCTTCAGATTAAAATATGCATCGAAAACACAGCTCAGAACAGCAAAATACAGACCAGACAGACCTGGAAACAGGCACTTAACTAATTGTCTACATACGCACGAACCCAATCAACATCCCCTTGCGTGGATGCAGCAGTAATTAACACTTATTTTTGGTGTGATAGTGGGAAGATCCAGGCATTTGAAATGTAGTTCAAATGAAGCATTGTAAACATGGATTTGTTTGAATTGTCCTGAATGTTTCTTTGATCTTTAGCATATAAAATGTTGTGAAGTGTTGGGTCAAGTAGGCCTTCTTTCATTGAATGTGGTCTCAGAATAATGCCTGCTGTATCTTATTTTGTCGAATAAAGAGACCTTTATATCTACCGGTACTTCTCTCCGCTGACTTTGTTCACACAAGAACAATCCTCAAGTATGACAAAACACAGTAAACTGCACTCCAGTAAAATAACTACACTCACTTGTCCATCATTTGCGATGTTCCCACAAACAATTATCTCACTTTAACGATTCTTTATGCTGTTATCTCATGTTCTCATTATTTATTGCTATTTAATTATATTTGCATTTGCACAGTTTGTTGTCTTCTGCACTTCTGTTAATCTTTCATTGATCCTGTTATAGTTACCATTCTATAGGATTACTGAGTGTGCCTGCAGGAAAATCAATCTCAGGGTTGTATATAGTGACATATATACATATGTACTTTGATAATAAAATTTACTTTGAGCTTTAAAAGTCAAGACTCTGAAATGCAGAGTGGATAATTTTTCTTGGCCCTTCTGAGAATCAGTTTTGTGTATTTAAATTTGCAAATGGCATTTGACAACATGCCACCTAAGAATCTGGTGCATAAATTAGAAGCCCATGATATCGGAGGATGTGTGTTAGGATGGATTGAAAACTGGCTGTCTTATAGTAAACAGAATGTTGGAATACATGGTCCTTTTCAGACTGAAAGCAGGTGACTAATGAAGTACTGCTGGGATCAGTTCTTGGCCCACAATTTTTCACGATAAATATTAATAAACTGGAGGAAGGAACATTTTGTAAGGTTTCCAAATTTGCTGATGATACAAAAATAAGCGGAAGGGCATGTCATTCTGCAATGGGCTATAGATAGATTGAGTAAGTGGGTAGAGGACTAGCAAGTGGAGCATTAAGTAGGAAAGTGTGAGGTCATGTACTTCAGTCAGAGAAATTAAAAGACAGATTATTATCTAAGTGGGAAGAGAGTACAAGTAGGTGAAGTACAGTGGGATCAAGGAATCTGAATCACAAAAAGTGAGCAGGCAGGTCCACAGATAGCTCAGAAGGCAAATGGCATTCTGCCACCATCACAAAGGAGCTTCAGTTTAAAGATAGAGGACTTGTTTTAGTTGTTGGTGAGACTCAACTGAAATACTGCATGCGGTTTTGAGCCCTTTGCCCGAAAAAATACTATATCTTTGGAGGTGGTATAAAGGAAATTTATTAGGCTACCATCCGGAGTGAATGATTGTCTTACCAAGAGAGATTAAATAGCTTGGGCTTGTATAACTTGGACTTCAGATGAATGAGGGGTGACTTTATTCAAACATATGAGATCCTTAGAGGATTTGATGGCATAGAGTTTTGGATGGTGTCACTAGTGGGACATTTGTGAACACGGTAACATAACTTCAAGATAACGGACTGGTCAATTTAACTGGAGGTACATCAAAATCTTCCCTCTCAGAGGGTGGTGAATCTTTGGAATTCTCTGCCCCAATGGATAGCAGAAGCAGGACCATCCGAAGTATTTAAAAATAGATGTGAGTGAATATTTGATAGATCAAAGAGAGGTATATGGAGAAATGGTGCAGAAGGGGAGTTGAAGCCTGCAAGGATCAATGTCCTGAGAGATCATAGGAAAGGCTGCTGATGCTGGGAATCCAAAGCAACACACACAAAATGCTGGAGGAACTCAGCAGGTCAGGCAACATCTATGGAAATTACTAAATAGTCAACATCTCAAGTCGAGACCCTTCTTCAGGACTAAGAAGAAAAGGGGAAGACACCAGATTGAAAAGGTGAAGGAAGGGGAAGGAGGCTAGCTAGAAGGCGATAGATGAAGGTAGGTGGATGGGGATGGTCAAGGGCTGGAGAAGAAGGAATCTGATAGGAGAGGAAAATGGACTATAGGCAAAAGGGAAGGAGGAGGGGAAAAAGATAGGCAGGTGAGAAGAGGTAACAGGTCAGAGTGGGGAAGAGAGTAAAAGATCGGGGTGAGGAAGAAAATGATATACATGCCATCAGGTTGGAGGCTACCCAGGTGGAATATAAGGTGTTGCTCTTCCACCCTGAGGGGCTTCATCTTGACACAAGAAGAGGACATGGACCAACATATTGGAAGAGGAATCAGAAACATAGGAAACCTACAGCATGATACAGGCCCTTCAGTCCACAAAGCTGTGACAAACGTGTCCTTACCTGAGAAATTACCTAGGGTAACCCATAGCCCACTAATTTTCTGAGCTCCATATACTGTACCTGTCCAGGAGTCTCTTAAAAGACCCTATCATATCCGCCTCCACCACCATTGCCGGCAGCCCATTCCACGCACTCACCACTCTCTGCGTAAAAAACTTACTTCTGATATCTCCTCCGTACCTACTTCCAAGCATCTTAAAACTCTGCCCTCTCATGCTAGCCATTTCAGCCCTGGGGAAAAGCCCCTGACTATCCACATGATCAATGCCTCTCATCATCTTATACTGTACACCTCTATCAGGTCACCTCTCATCCTCCGTCACTCCAAGGAAAAAAGGCCAAGTTCACTCAACCTATTCTCATAAGGCATGCTCCCCAATCCAGGCAACATCCTTGTAAATCTCCTCTGCACCCTTTCTATGGTTTCCACATCCTTCCTATAGTGAGGCAACCAGAACTGAGCACAGTACTCCAAGTGGGGTCTGACCAGGGTCCTATATAGCTGCAACATTACCTCTTGACTCCTCAACTCAGTCCCATGGTTGATAAATGCCAATGCACCGTATGTTTTCTTAACCACAGAGTCAACCTGCGCAGTAGCCTTGAGTATCCTATGGACTCAGACCACAAGATCCCTCTGATCCTCCAGACTGCCAAAAGTCTTACCATTAATTCTATATTCTGTCATATTTGACCTACCAAAATGTACCACCACACACTTATCTGGGTTGAACTCCATCTGCCACTTCTCAGCCCAGTTTTGCATCCTATCAATGTCCCACTGTAACCTCTGACAGCCCTCCACACTATCCACAACACCCCCAACCTTTGTTCATCAGCAAATTTACTAACCTATCCCTCCACTTCTTCATCTAGGTCATTTATAAAAGTCACAAAGAGTAGGGGTCCCAGAACAGATTCCTGAGGCACACCAATGGTGACCGACCTCCATGCAGAATATGACCCGTCTGCAACCACTCTTTGCCTTCTTTGGGCAAGCCAGTTCTGGATTCACAAAGCAATTTCCCCTTGGATCCCATGCCTCCTTACTTTCTCAATAAGCCTTGAATGGGGTACCTTGTCAAATGCCTTGTTGAAATCGATAGATCCATAGTTAGACCCACATCTAGCCAAGCTGTTGCAGAACAGATACAATATTGATTAATGAAAAATAAATACAACATCTGATGGTTTTTTGCTGCTTAAAAACATATCGTTTTTATACAACCAGTGGTCACTTTATTAGGTACACATTATACTTGCTCGTTAATGTGAATATCTAATCAACCAATCATATGGAAGCAACTCAGTGAATAAAAACACTCAGGTATGGTCAAGAGGTTCAGCTGTTGTTTACAACAAACATCAGAATGGGGAAGAAATGTGATCTAAGTGACTTTGACCATGGAATGATTGTTGGTGCAGTTATTGAGTATTCTGGAGATATGTAAATATAGCAGATATTAATTCAAACAAGGATCAGCATTCAATTAATAATGTAAATTGTAAATTGAAGTTAAAAGCGTGCCTTGCAGCACAAGCTGGCCTACAGGCTAAGAGATATGGTTTGCAAAATGATGACAATCAGAGGTTAGCATATACATCAGCTAAACGTGAGGCAATAGGGCTGCGTTAATTGGCCTGCATCACTGAAAGTATTAAGGTTCAAAGTTCAAAGTATATTCAGTATCAACATACATATCTGTCTTGGGTGGCGGGTGGAGATACGTCTCCACCAAAAGAAACGTAAGGCACTCCTCTGGTCCTTGGGCAAGATGTGGCACCTGTTTAGCCCCCCAATCCAGGTCACATGGGAGCAGGTGGTGGATGGTCATATGAGCAGCTGGTGCATAGCACATGTCCTGGTAATGCAACCACTGAAAATCTCTGAAGAGTATTGATAACAGTTGGGGTTATCCATCTCATAAAGACATTGCCTGGAAGAAGGCAATGACAAACCACTTCTGTAGAATTTGCCGAGAACAATCATGGTCATAGACCATGATCGCCCATGTCATACGACACAGTACATAATGATGATGATATGTAAGTCACCATATACAACCATGAGATTAATTTTCTTGTAACTCCAAGAAACACAACAGAATAAATGAAAGACCACACCAAGCAGGACAGACAACAAATATGCAAAAGACAACAAACTCTGCAAATACAAAAGGGGAAAAAAAGAAATAGTAATAATAAATATATAATAATAAATATTGAGAACATGAGATGAAGAGTCCTTTTAAGGTAGTCCACAGGTTATGGGAACAGTTCAGTGATGGGGCAAGTGAAGTTGAGTGAAATTATCTCCACTGGTTCAAGAAAGTGATGGTTGAAGGGAAATAACCGTTCCTGAACCTGGGTCCTGAGGCTCCTGTATCTTCTTCGTGATGGCAGCAGTGAGAAGAGAGCGTGACCTGGGTGGTGGGGGTCCCTGATGATGGATGCTGCTTTCCTGCGACTGAGCTCCTTGTAATGGTGGCGAGAGCTTAGCCCATGATGGACTGGGCCATATCCACTACTTTTTGTCGGATTTTCCTTTCTCGGGAATTTTTGTTTCCACACCAGGCTGTGATACAACCAATCAATATACTCTTTACCACATATCTATAGAAGTTTGTTAATGTTTTAGATGTCATGCTAAATCTTCATAAGCTTCTGAGGAAATAGAGGCACCGCTGTGCTTTTATTGGATAGCACTTAGTGCTGGGCCCAGGACAGATCCTCTGAAACGATTACACTGCAGAATTTAAAGTTGCTGACCCTCTCCTCCACTGATCCCCTGATGAGGACTGGCTCATGGACATCTGGATACCACCTCCTGAAGTAAGTTATCAGCTTCTTGGCCTTGCTGACACTGAGTGAGAGACTGCTGATGTGGCATCATTCAGCCAAGTTTTCAGTCTCCCTCCTATCTGCTGATTCATTGCCACATTTGATTCGGCCAACATCAGTGGCGTCATCAGCAAATTTAAATATCGCATCGGAGCTGTGCTTAGCCACACAGTCATAAGTGTAAAGCAAATGGAGCAGAGGACTAAGCACACAGACTTGTGGAGCACCTGTGCTGATGGAGATTGTGTTGTTGTTACTCTGAACTAACTGGTGAGAAAATCGAAGATCCAATTGCACATTGGAGATACTGAGGCCAACATCCTGAAGCTTATTGATTAGCTTTGAGGGTTGATGGTACTAAAAGCTGAGGCCAACATCCTGAAGCTTATTGATTAGCTTTGAGGGTTGATGGTACTGAAAGTCGAGCTGTAGTTGATAAAAAGCATCCCGATGTATGCATATTTACTGTTCAGATGTTCCAGGGTTGAGCTAAGAGCCAATGAAATGGCATCTGCTGTGGACCTGTTGTGCCAGCAGACAAATTAGTGCTGATCAAGGTTGCTCCTTTGCAACTTCGGAGTTGAAATGGTTCATCACCAAACCTCTCAAAGTACTTCATCACAGTGGACGTAAGTGCTACTGGACAATAGGAGGAGAAGATGGTGGTGTGACGGCAGCATGCGCGGCCACTTAGATGGTGATGTATGTTATCTGTCAGGTAGGGGACCGTGGACAATTCTGATTTGATGGAGACGGACGTGAGAGTACAGAGGAACATCTGGAAAACTTCTGAAATGCCCGCTTCGCTGCCGCTGCTACTGTGTGGTAACTGGAATCTCCGGAGCTGAAGGCCCCGAAATCCTCGGCTTTGCTTCTTTCAGCGGCCGGAACGAGGTCGAAGGCGCTCGGCAGAGGATGGTGCTTGGGAAGCTGTATCGGAGGGGCTGGTCGGAAGCTCGAAGTTTTCAGACGGACAGACTCAGTGTTGGCTGTGGTCGGCTGCTTCCAAGGCATCGGCAAGTTGACGGTGCCTGGAGGTTTATGGCAGGGAGTTTCTCCCTTTTGTCGCCTGCTATCGGGGACTTGGGAGTCGATCGACTTGGGGACTTTTGAGACTTCATTTACCGTGTCCACAGTTTGTTCTTCATCAAATTATGGTATTGCTTTGCACTGCTGTAACTATATGTTATAATTATGTGGTTCTGTCAGTGTTAGTCTTTGGTCTGTCCCGTTTCCTGTGGTATCATTCTAGAGAAACATTGTATCATTTCTTAATGCATGTATGCATTTCTAAATGACAATAAAAGAGACTGAGTGTTCTCATAATCTAATCTAATTGAGGCAGGTTACCATGTTCTTCTGAGGCATCAATGTGATTGAAGCCTGCTTGAAGCCAAAGACTGCCAAAGCAAGGTGTTAAAGATCTTAGTGAACGCTCCAGTCAGTTAAGTGCTTGGCCAGGTTCCTCAGCTGGACCAGATGATTTCTGTGGATTCTCCCTCCTGAAGGATGCTCTCACATTGGCCTCAGAGACTGAAATTACAGAGTCAGCATGGGCCATTGTAAATTGTGACGGTTCCCCCATGTTTTGACGATCAAAGCAAGCATAGAGGGCATTGAGCTCATCTGGGAGTGAAGCCTTGTTGTCACCTATGTTGCTTGGCTTCACCTTGTAAGAGGTAATAGCCTTCACAGCTGTTGAGCATCCTTCATTGATTCAGGTTTGGTCTGGAATTGCCACCTCACACATGAGATGGCTTTCCAGAGATGATAGCTGGACTTCTTGTATCTTACTTGGATGCCAGACCTGAATGCCACTGATCTGACCCTCAGCAGATTGCAGATCTCATATTTTATCCAAGCTTCTGGTTGAGGAAGCCTCTGAATGATCATACACTCATCTACGACCGTGACAAGTATATCATCATCACTCCAAGCAACCATGGGTTTATAGAATTTGCACTGTTGTAAACAAGTTCAAGGAGGCTCGCAGACTAGATTGATACCATCACTTATCACATCAAATAGCTGATCTATCTGTGGTTGGGAAACTTACGTACTTAGAGAGTCAGCACTAACAATATTAATCTGTCCCCTGAAGCTTTTAGACTATTTGTGTCAATTAGTTTGTCCCAGCAAAAGTATCTGCACGTTCAGAGCAGTCTGCCACTGTAGAAAGGCAATTCAATTGAAGCATTGCCAGCCTATTGAGTGAGATTGTGTTGTTGTGGCTCCACTCTGCCAAACTGAAGTAAACAATGTCTTGTATCTCTAGAAATTGTACTGAATCACCTGATCTCATGGGTTAAAAATATGATGTACTTTTGAGCTTGTGAGATCCTGCTGAGAGGATCTCCAGAAGAATGTTTGTCATGATGAATGAAGACTTTCATATCCACAACATCTCAAGTTTCTCCAGTGAGTTGGTCACAGTCACAACAGGTGCCAGACGGGATTGTCTGAGTATCTCAGAAACTGCTGATCTTCTTGGATTTTCACACACAGGGGTTCCCACCCTGGGGTTCACGGACCCTTTGCTTAATGGTACAGAGTTTACAGAGAATGATGCAGGAAACAAAAGTTCCAATGAGTGGCAGTTCTGTGGGTGAGGTCAGAGGAGAATGGGCAGACTGGTTTAAGCTGACAGGAAGGCAGCAGTAACTGAAATAGCCATGTGTTACAACAGTGGTGTGTAGAAGAGCATTTCTGAATGCACAACATGTCAAACGTTGAAGTGGTTGGGGATTACAACAGGAGATCACATTAGGTTCCAATCCTATACCTAATAAAGTGGCCACTGAGTGTACTTCCAGGTAAAATGAATAATCTTATTTCCCACTCAGTTCTTTGCTACTATCCTCCTTTGCTGCTGTTTGCTTTTCATTTAATCAGTCTCTCCTTCAGTGCCCACAAGCTCCTCACATTTTATTTGCCATCCAGTTCACAGCGTCATTTGGCTCTTTCATCAAAGCTACGATACAGATTGTAAATAGCCGAGGTTTATAACATGTCACTAGCAGCCTGCCAGTCTGAAAGTCTACCAGTCATTGTTTCCTGTTGTTCCAATTTCTATTTTCTTTCCTTTTGCCAGTCTACTTCCCATTGTAACCCAACCCTGTGAACTTTTCTTTTGTGGCACTTTTTGCGTGCCTATTGAATAAAGCCATAGAGTAATAGAGTCATACAGCACAGAGGGAGGGCATTTTGCCTCACTTATCCACTCTGATCAAGATTCCTAGCTAAGACAGTCCCATTTGCCCTCCTTTGGCTTATCTCCTTCTAAACCAGGGGTTCCTAACCTTTTTTTTATGCGATGGACCAGTACCATTAAGCAAGGGGTCCATAGATCCCAGGTTAGGAACCCCTGTTCTAAATCTTCCCTGCTCAAGAACCAGACCAAATGTCTTACTTGTTATTACAGCTGCCTTGACCACTTCCTTTCGGCAGCTTGTTCCATATACAGACAACCCTCACTGTGATAAAGTTGCTCCACAGTTCACTTCCAAATCTTTTCCCTCTCACTTTAAACCTATGCCCTCTATTTTGGACTCCAGTACTCTGTGGATATTCACCTTACCTAAGCTCCTCACAATTTTATAAATCTCTACAAGAGATACCAATCAGCCTTCTACATTCCGGGGGGAGAAAAGCCCCAGTGTATCCAACACTTCCTTATAATTCAAACCCTCCAGTCCAAGTAACATTCTTGTAAAACTCTCTAGCACCTTTTTGATTATAGTGACATCTTTCCCACAGCTGGGTGACTAGACCATATGTAGTACTGTAAATGTGGCCTTACTAATGTCTTCTAGTTACTCTATCAATGAATAAAGTTTGCACCCTTCTGCTTTCATAGTGATGGATACAGTTGTTGATGTGTCTCTAAAAGTGTAGGAAGTGTGACTGTGAACCAAGTTACTGGAGAGACACTGAAGCTGGTGGAAACAGGCATCGTACTCGAGACACTTTTGGAATAAAAGGCCTCCTAAGCTCAATGTACATCACATTTTTGTTCCCTTGAGATCAGTGGTAACTCAATACAGTTTCAATAGTTACAACGACGTTGTTTGCTTCAATGTTTTGGTTTGACAATGTTTCATTTAAGTTACATACATATGATTTATTCACTAAGGCTGTGAGACTGCCCCTGGTTGCTGTGCTTCATGTCTGCAAACATTGTGGCGATTTGTTGTGATGAACTGAATACCGAGGCTTTGGGCCTGCTCTGGGGATTTGGATCGAAGGGCTCAGCTTGGTTCAGGAACCTGTTATTATTGCTCACTTCCATTGTTTGAATGATTTGTGTTTTTCCCCTCTTTCTCTATGCATTGAGGACTGGTCTTCATTTTTTAAAAAATTGGGTTCTATCAGGTTTCTTGCTTTGTAGCTGTCTGTTAGCAAACAAGTCTCAAGGTTGCATAATTTATACATTCTTTGATAACAAATGTACTTTGAATATAATTTTCAAACATCCAAATCTTCACACCAACACTCCAGATACCCTAGATTGGATGATAAACACCATTGTCTCCCCAGCTGCATTCATGCATATGCAGGCATCTTAAATGAATGGGGTGTTTCTTGGTTTGCAATCATCTCAGTCTACAACTCCAGGAAGACCATTGTTCGGAGCTGCATTTTTATTTCAATCTACAATCCACATTCAGGTCTGAAAACTGGTTGCTGTTGAAATTATTTGCTATATACCCTAACTCTAGAATATGATCCAACAGGAAGTACAGATTGAGTACTCTTATTGGAAATCCTTGGGGGCAGAAGTGTTGTGGATTTTGGATCCTTTTGGATTTTGAAATACATAATGAGATAGCTTGGGATCGCCATCATTTCTGACTGAGTTTATGTGCTACCGGTAAGCAGTCTTTGTCTTACACTTGTTCATCATACGTGTGTACTTAACAGCAAAAATTATAGCATACTGTACTTTAACAAAAATAGCATAGTTGTTACCACAACACTTTACAGTTCTAGCGACCAGGATTCAATTCCCACTGCTGCGTGTAAGGAGTTTGTATGTTCTCCCTGTGAACATGTGGGTTTCCTCTGTGTGCTCTGGTTTCCTCCCACAGTCCAAAGACGTACCTGTTGGTAGGCTGATTGGTCAATGTAAATTGTCCCGTACTTAGGCTCGGGTTAAATGGTGTTTGCTGGGTGGCGTGGCTCAAAGGACTGGGAGAGCCTATTGCACACTGTATCTCAGTGGAAGTATAATGTGTGCAGGAGATCAAAAACAGCACAAAGGCATCGGGAAATACCTGAATCAGCTGTTGAACAGCATAAAATTGCACTCTACTTTCAATACCATGTTTTCATGAAAAGGTTACAATACCTGTATTTTACTTTATTTTAGGTTTTATGTAAAGTATAAAACATTCAGTATTGTAGACTCACAACAGTCTACAATCAGCAAATGCTTTAAAAATTCAATGCTGCGTTTTTTCTTAAATTTCTGCAAATAGCTGACTGAATATTCACATTTACATTGAATTTCCAGTTTGTCGCGATAGACCTTTGCTTGTTTCATGATCAGCATGCCGTTAAGTGACACATGTTCACTCAGACGCTGACAATACACAATTGAGATTTGTTTTTGCTTTATGCAGTGCTTTTCTATTTTTATTAACTTCTCTTCACTACGTACGTGAGGTCACTTCTCAGAACTGTCTGTGACCTACATATAGCTTTGTGGAATTTTCCATTGTGCTGTCATGTCAGTGCTCAAAAAAAAAATGTGGATTTTGGAAGTCTGAATTTTATGGATTATGCAATGAATTCTCTCTAACTAATGTGGCATTTTAGAAACGCTGTTTTAATTAGCACAAGCTGGCAACGCAGAGTAGATTGTAAGCAATAGACTTTTACACAATTTTACTTTCTTACAGAGCTAGAAGACAGAAGTTATGAAAGATTTGCACATAGCAACTCCCAGCAAAAGCCCTTGTTATAGCTTCATAGGTAGAGTCCTAGATCTATAGAGCACAGAAACAGACCCTCCATATCAACCTCTCCATGCCAATCAAACTGCCCTTCTAAGTGAACCCAATTACAGTACTCACATTTGGCACAAACTGTAAGTCAAGTTTATTGTCATTTCGACCATAAGCTGCTGGTACAGCACAGAGTAAAAACGAAACAATGTTCCTCCAGGACCATGGTGCTACATGAAACAACACAAAACTACACTAGACTATGTGAGACAGCACAAGGCTAAACTAAACTACGTAAAACAACATGAAAACTGCACTAGACTACAGACCTGCACAGGACTACATACAATGCATAAAACAGTGCAGGGCAGTACAATAATTAATAAGCAAGCCAATAGGCACAGTAGAGGACAAATTACAATTTAATAATAAATGATGTAGGTATTGAGGAGTCTGATGGCTTGGGGGAAGAAACTGTTGCACAGTCTGGTCATGAGAGCCCGAATGCTTCGGTACCTTTTGCCAGATGGCAGGAGGGAGAGAAGTTTGTATGAGGGGTGCGTGAGGTCCTTCACAATACTGTTAGCTTTGCAGGTGCAGCCTGTGGTGTAAATGTCTGCAATAACAGGAAGAGAGACCCCTATGATCTTCTCAGCTGACCTCACTATCCGCTGCAGGGTCTTGCGATCCGAGATAGTGCAATTTCCAAACCAGGCAGTGATGCAGCTGCTCAGGATGCTCTCGATACATCCTCTGTAGAATGTGATGAGGATGAGGGGTGGGAGATGGACTTTTATCAGCCTTTGCAGAAAGTAGAGACGCTGCTGGGTTTTCTTGGTTATGGAGCTGGTGTTGAGGGACCAGGTGAGATTCTCCATCATGTGAATACCAAGAAATTTGGTGCTCTTAACAATCTCAATGGAGGAGCCGTCAATGTTCAGTGGAGAGAGGTTGTTCCGTGTCCTCCTGAAATCAACAACCATCTCTTTTGTTTTGTTCACATTCAGAGACAGGTTGTTGGCTCTGCACCAGTCCGTTAGCCACTGCACCTCCTCTCTGTATGCTGACTCATCATTCTTGCTGATGGGACCCACCACAGTCGTGTCACCGTCAAACTAGATGATGTGATTCGAGGTGTGTATTGCTGCCCAGTCGTGGGTCAGCGGAGTGAACAGCAGTGGACTGAGCACACAGCCCTGGGGGGACCCTGTGCTCACTGTGATGGTGTTGGAGATGCTGCTTCCAATCCGGACTGACTGAGGCCTCCCAGTCAGGAAGTCTACGATCCAGTTGCAGAAGGAGGTGTTCAGGCCCAGTAGTTTCAGATTTCCAAACAGGTGCTGAGGAATAATTGTGTTGAATGCTGAACTGAAGTCTATGAACAGCATTTGAACATACATGTCTTTTTGGTCCAGATGGGTTAAGGCCAGGTGGAGGGTGATGGCAATGGTGTCGTCTGTTGAACGGTTGGGACGATACGCGAACTGCAGGGGGTCCAGTGAGGGGGGAAGCAGGCTCTTTATGTGCCTCATGACAAGCCTCTCGAAACACTTCATGATGATGGATGTGAGTGCGACTGGACGGTAGTTGTTGAGGCAGGACACTGAAGACTTCTTCAGCATGGGGATGATGGTGACGGCCTTGAAGCATGTAGGAACGACGACGCTGCTCAGGGAGATGTTGAAGATGTCAGTGAGAATCTCAGCTAGCTGGTCTGCACATCCTCTAAGCACTCTGCCAGGAATATTGTCTGGTCCAGCAGCCTTCTGTGGGTTGACCCTGCACAGGGTTCTCCTCACATCGGCCATGGTAAGACACAGCACCTGGTCATTTGGAGGAGGGGTGGTCTTCCTCACTGCCACGTCATTTTCCTCCTCGAAGCGAGCGTAGAAGTTGTTCAACGCATCTGGGAGGGAGGCATCACCAGCACAGGCAGATGATGTTGTCCTGTAGTTGGTGAAGTCCTGAATGCCCTTCCACATGCGCCACATGTCACTGCTGTCCTGGAAGTGGCTGTGGATTCGCTGGGCGTGTGCACGCTGTGCCTCTCTGATGGCCTGGGACAGTTTGGCCCTCACTGTTGTTAGGGCTGCCTTGTCGCCTGCTCTGTAGGTGGAGTCACAGATCCTCAGCAGCGCACGCACCTCCGCGGACATCCATGGCTTCCAGTTAGCGCATGTAGTGATGGTCTTGGATACAGTGACGTCATCAATGCACTTGCTGATGTAGCTAGTCACTGATGCCGTGTACTCCTCTAAGTTGGTAGAGTCACCATCGGTTGCAGCCTCCCTGAACATGTGCCAGTCAGTGTGCTCAAAGCAGTCTTGAAGAGCAGAGATGGATCCTGCTGGCCAGGTTTTCACCTGCTTCTGAACTGGTCTGGAGCGCCTGAAGAGCGGTCTGTATGCTGAGATTAGCATAACAGAGATGTGGCCTGAGTAACCAAGGTGGGGGCAGGGCTCCGTCCGGTACGAGTCAGGAATGTTTGTGTAAATAAAATGCAATGCATTCTTCCCTCTCGTTGAAAAGTCCACATACTGATGGAATTTGGGGAGCACTGACTTGAGGCTCGCATGGTTAAAATCTCTGGTGACAATATTCCTCTAAACCACGAGCTCCCAACCTGTGGTCCACAGACCCCTTGTTGATGGTAGGGATCCATGACATAAAAAAAGTTGGCAATACCTGCAAACCTTTCTTAAGTGACCAAGTTTCTTTTAAATGGCATTATCGTTCCCGCCCCAACCAATTCCTCTGGCAGCTCATTCCATACAATTATGTGGGATTGAGCAAGTAGTTGCCTAGTTGGGAAATGTTATCAGGTTAAGTACCCTATAATAATCTGGTTCTCCTCAAGTACTATTTATCCGTCAAACCACATTTGTAGGGGCGTAGTTATGGTAGCTCATTTGAAAACCTGTTGAATAATTTTGATAGAGAACGGCTTTTTCTTGTAGATAGTGTAACTATTTTATAATAACTACAACTCTACGACACATGCTCTCAGTATTTATGTCATTAGTTTATTTATTTGCACAGCTTGCCTTTCTTTGCACATTGGTTGTTTGTCAGCCTTTTTGTGTAATTTTTATTGACTTATTGTATTTCTTTGCTCTACTGAGAATGCCTGCAAGAAAATGAATCTCTAGGCTGTATATGGTGACATATATTTACTTTGATGTTTGAACTTTAAAAACTTGTAATAATAGGCAAATAAACCAAGGATTACATTGGATGTTGTTCTAATCCCACAATAAAAAGTATGCAAGAATAATGATAACCAGATTGTGTCAAATAAGATCACTATTTTCACAAAAACATTTGTGTTTAGACTCATTGCATTATTAATTTACTAATTAGCAAGTGTATTACAAACAGAAATATTTAAACATCAAAATAATTATGAATGTGTCAGAAGGCAAGTCTACCTTACTGGAGAATTATTATAAAAGGAGATATCAAAATGATGATTAATTATTCTTTCAATCAATTTCTCTGTGTTTCTGCTCACCATTGAGTTTCAAGTGGATTCTTTCTGTGTGTTAATAACTTGGTTCGTTAAGGTTGTTATAGCTGGGGTGGTAGAGGGGATAAGCTCACACTACATGTTAAATGCTCCCAATGGCATGCATCACAAATAACCTCTGACAACCAGCTCCTGGCCCTGCGCCACTAGGCATGGTGGAACTTTATCTATGGACAGCAGAAGGGGCAAAGGCGGGTTACTGGCACCTTAAAACAAATCGCTTAGGTTCAGATGGGCATCGTCAGTAGTGGTTGGCAGCTTATCTATGAGAAGGAAAGCTTGGAGCTCAAACCTCTACTGTCTTGTGGCCCCACTCACTCAGAGAAGAGGCTTCAGGAGTAAACCCTGGGGACAAATCCGTTGGTGGAGCCCCAATGGCGGCCCTAGGTTGAGTTCAACGCTAACTGGTAACTCCTGAGACGCGGCTGTGCCAAACTGTATCGGTCTCTGCCATTTTTTTTGAATTTATCAGCTGCGTGGAGAGCGGAAACCTGCCACATGAACAGCAGCATGCACTTCATATTGTACAGCCCCGGCTTGCCTTTCACATAGGCAGCCGGGGTGCAACATCCATGACCGACCTTGACCAACGGAGGGCCTCAGTTTAATAACTTACACGTAATCATTGCCCACGCTGACATGCCCCTTCTGGGAAACAAAGATGTAATTATAATTACTACTAATAGTGCAAGCCTGAATGCTTCTTTGCCCCATTTTTTACCCCATAAAACTTCCTTTTCCGATACTTCAGAACAGTCATTTGGCAGGCCAACAGTGTATACATTCCACAACTACTTCGGTTAGGAAAATGTTCGAAGTGTGTCCAGGGTATTTCGTAAGAATCAGGTTATAAAATATTCTCCAAGCAGTAATACCGTTCAACTCCTCCACCCACCAACCCACCCCGCCAGCACCACTTTATAATTTCCTATCAGAGCCACCTTATGTACATATACTCCTCTATCTAGTGTCACTTCATTGACAATTAAACAATCAATGTATATAAGCTATCTTATGTATTCATGTTTATTCTGTTCCTTATCTTATTCTGCAGTTTTGTGCTGCATCAGAGAAACAGAAAACAGGGCCAGTGGTTCATTTTCAAAATGTTTCTCAATGGAAAATTGTTGACTTTAACTGTTAGCCTCAGGACTCAAACTACCAGCTTCAGGAACAGTTACTACTCTTCAACCATCAAGCTCTTGAACCACTTACAGGAGAAAATCTGCAGATGGAGAGAGACAGAGAGAGACGGAGAGAGACATGACACACAAAAGATGCTGGAGGAACTCAGCAGGCCGGGCAGCAACTATGGAAAAGAGTAAACAGGCATCTTAGGCCGAGACAGTTCATTAGGTCTGATGAAGGGTCTCGGTCCGAAAAGTCAGCTGTTTACTCTTTTCCATAGTTACTGCCTGACCTGCTGAGCTCTGCTTAAACTACTTTACTTAACTGTAACTAAGTTTGTAGAAAAACACCTGCTTATGTAATCCATGTAAACACGTGCAAAATTTGATTTATATATAGTAGGTATTGTCCATACATTAAAGTTCAAAGTATATATTATCGATGTATACTATATAATAATACTTTTTTGATCCAAAGAGGGTAATTCTATACAACCTTGAAATTTGCCTCCTTACAGGCAGCCACATAACAAAGAAATCAGTGGGGATGACATCACTCATCGTATCACTGAACTGATGCCACTACCTATGGACTCACTTTCAATGATTCTTCTTCTCATGTTTTCAATAGTTATTGCTTGTTTGTTTATTTATTCATTTACATATTTATCCATCTATCTAACTATCTTTTGTACTTACAGTTTGTCTTTTGCATGTTGGTTGTTTGTCCACACTTCCGGTGTGGTCTTTCATTGATTCTATTATGGTGCTTGGATTTTCTGAGTATAACTGCAAGAAAATTAATCTCAGGGTTGTATATGGTGACATGTACGTTCTTTGACAATAAACTTATTTTGAACTTAACAATTCTGCTTCTTGTCTGAAATGATGAGCGCTTACGTTATTTTCTGTCTTTATTTCATACTTACAGTCTTTGTCTTTGACGGCTCCTCTGTTCAGATTGTTAAGAGCACCAAATTTCTTGGTGTTCGCCTGGCAGAGAATCTCACCTGGTCCCTCAACACCAGCTCCATAGCAAAGAAAACCCAGCAGCATCCCTACCTTCTGTGAAGGCTGAGAGAAGTCTATCTCCCACCCCACCACATTCTACAGAGGATGTATTGAGAGCATCCTGAGCAGCTGCATCACTGCCTGGTTCAGGAATTGCACCATCTCGAATCGCAAGAACCTGCAGCAGATAGTGAGGTCAGCTGAGAAGATCACGGGGGTCTCTCTTCCCGCCATTACAGACATTTACACCACACACTGCACCCGCAAAGCTAACAGTATTGTGAAGGACCCCACGCACCCCTCATACAAACTCTTCTCCCTCCTGCCATCTGGCAAAAGGTAACGAAGCATTTGGGCTCTCACAACCAGACTGTGCAACAGTTTCTTCTCCCAAGCCATCAGACTCCTCAATACTCAAGAGTCTAAACTGACATCTACATCATTTATTATTAAATTGTAATTTGTCCTCTACTGTGCCTATTGTCTTGTTTATTAATTATTGTACTGCCCTGCAATGTTTTGTGCACTTTATGTAGTCCTGTGCAGGTCTGTAGTCTAGTGCAGCTTTTATGTTTTTTTACATAGTCTAGTGTAGCCTTGTGCTGTCTCACAGAGCTTAGTGTAGTTTTGTGTTGTTTCATGTAGCACCAGGGTCCTATTGGAAGGTTGTTTTGTTTTTACTGTGTATTGTACCAGCAGCTTATGGTCTAAATGAGAATAAGTTGACTTGACTTGGTCATTTTAAATATTGTTAGTGGTGGACTGTACACTTTTTGGTAAAAAAAATCTTTACCATTCTTTATTATGTAATTGAATACTTTAAAAAAAAGACTAATTATACAAAATCAGAATTAATATCACCAACACGGCTTGAAATGTATTGACATGCAGCAGCACATTACAATAAATTAAAAAAAAACTATATTACAATAAGATATACCCATATACTCTAATTGTAATTTACAGTTTTTCTTATTATTGGGAGCTGGCAGCAAAACTCATTAGTAGGCTGTTGAAAATATTTTTTTATTTATTGAGATACAGCATGGTATAGGCCCTTCCAGCCTTTCGGGGCAGGCCGCCTAGCAACCCGATTTAACCAGAGCCTAATCATGGGACAACTTACACTGTTCAATGAACCTATGAACTGGCACACCTTTGGACTGAGTAGAAACCAGAGCACCTGGAAGAAACGAGGAGAACATCCAAATTCTTCCCAGGCAGTGGCAGGATTTGAACGCGGGGACACCTGTACTGTAAAGCGTTGTGCTAACCACCATGCTACTGTGCTGCCCAATGTGAATTTATGTGAAATAATAAACCTGTGCAAAATGCAGTCCAGCCTTGTTTGTGAAATTGCTGGGAACTGTGACTCGACTGTAAAATAACATTTGTCTTCCTGATGATAATATCTAGCCCTGGGGTTTTGCACTCTCCGGATTAAGCTGTAAATTAAGTATGAATCATTCAAAGACCTTGCATTCTGTTTACAAGATTATAGTGTGCACTGCTGTCCCTCCCAATAACCAGTTCTGCCACGTCAAAAACTGTTGACTCATGACCTTGTCCTTCTTTTCATTCTCACAGTTTTACCAGTTTTAACATAGCAGACCATAATCCAGTCCAACCTGTTGGTCTGTAATTGACTACAATAGTGCCAATAATCTATTGATACTGCTCCGTTTTCATTTCAATTAAATTCTACATTGGGAAATGAGGATTGGTGGCAAGAAACTTTCAATTATTGTAACAATCTTGTCCTCGATTTCAAACAAGAGAAACCTTGCAGATGCAGGAAATCCAAGCAACACACACATACAAAATGGTTGAGGATCTAGGCAGCATCAATGGAAAAAAGTACAGTCGACATTTCAGACTGAGACTACATACATACAGTCGTTAAATTAAAATAAGCAGTACAAAAACAGAAATAAAAACAGCAGTGGGGTAGTGTTCGTGGGTTCAATGTCCATTTAGAAATTGGATGGCAGAAGGGAAGGAACAAATGCTTCACTACATTCAGAGTAGTTAGCATATGGTGGCTGAAAGTGTGCAGACTCACAGTTCGTGCAGACTCAGTTCTGGGGCATGCAGGAAATGCAATACAGAACTTTTTCTTATCTAAATAAAAACACATGCATTAAAGTTGTGTGCACTGCTGATTACTTCTGATAGATTGTGCTTTTATGTTTGTTGACCAGAGTTTGTTTATTTTACTTATATACAGTTTGTTACCCATGCCTGATTTCAATTGAGAAGATGGTAGGGACTTGCTCCTGTAGGATTCTGTCAATGTGTTGCTAGATCGTAATTTCCAGGACCTAGACTCATGATAATAAGTGAACAGATATATATACCTAACTAGGCTTGGAGTGCATTTCACAAGAGAACTTACAGAGTATGGTGTTTTCATGTGCCTGCTAACCCTCATCTTTCAAATGCTAGAGATGGCGGGCTTGTGAGATGCTATCAGAAAGGCCTTGTGAAGGAACAGTAACATTTTACAGATGATTATGTAGTCAAGCCACAGGTACCCCAGTGATACAGGGAATAATTGTCCAGGATAATGCCTGGGGTCTAACTGAAATTATTATATTTAGCTAACGTGTATTGACTGGCTGCATCATGGCCTGGTATGGAAACACCAATGCCGTTGAATGGAAAATCCTACAAAAGGTAGTGGATTCTGCCCAGGACAACACAGGTAAAGCCCTCCCAACCATTGAGCACATCTCCATGAAATGCTGTCATAGAAAAGCAGCATCCATCATCAGAGACCCCCAACACCCAGGTCATGTTCTCTTCTCACTGCTGCCATCAGGTAGAAGGTACAGGAGCCTCAGGACTCACTCCGCCAGGTTCAAAAACAGTTACTATTCCTCAAACATCAGGCTCTTGAAAAAAAATGGGATAACTGCACTCACTTGCTCATCCATTGAGATGTTGCTACGATCAATTATCTCACTTTAAGGACTCTTTATCTTATTTCCTGTTCTCGTTATTTGTTGCTCTTTATTTCTGTTTACTCTAGATCTAGATTCGAAAGACCTCCGCCTAATCAGAAATCTGTGCTGGGAACAAACTGCCGCTGTAAGAATAGATGGAGAAGTGAGTCAGTTTACGAAAATCAAGAGAGGCGTTAGACAAGGGTGTGTTTTCTCCCCTGATTTGTTTAATGTGTACAGTGAAACTATATTACAAAAAATAAGAGACATCTTGGGAATCAAAGTTGGTGGTGAGAACATCAATAATTTCAGATATGCAGATAATACTGTGTTAATTGCAAGTACAGAGGAAGAACTACAAAACTTAATTGATATAATTGTTGAAGAAAGTGCAAAAATGGGTCTACCTATCAATTGCAAAAAGACAGAATGTATGGTGATATCCAAAAAGAAGGAGAATCCTATCTGCAGGGTGAGAATAAACGGGGAAGACATAAAACAAGTACAGAACTTTTGCTACTTAGGAAACTGGGTGACATCAGATGGCAGGTGCAACTTGGACATCAAAAGAAGAATAGGGATAGCAAAAGACACCTTTACCAGAATGAAGAGTATACTGACCATTACTAAACTAGGCATGACAACCCGCCTCAGTGTACTAAAATGTTATGTTTATCCAGTTATGTTATATGGCTCAGAATGTTGGACAATATCTAGTAACATGAGGAAACAAATTGTAGCAGCAGAAATTTGGTTTTTGAAGAGAATGCAAAGAATATTGTGGACAAAATGAATATCTAATGAGGATGTCATGAACAGAGCAAACACAAAAAGAGAAATAATGTACGAGATCATGAAAAGGCAACGCAACTTCATTAGACATGTGATTAGGAAGAGGAGTTAGATTGCACGGTAATTATGGGAAAGATTGAAGGGAAGAAAGCAAGAGGAAGACAAAGACAAATGCTGAAGAGACAGCAGCCAAAGAATTGGAAATTAATACCAATGAATTGATCCACTTGACCCAAAACAGGAGTGTGTGGGCCATGGCAGTCAACGCTCAAACTGGGCACGGCACCTGATGATGATGATTTGCACATTTTGTTGTCTTCTGCACTCTTCTTGACCTTTCATTGATCCTTCTACAGTTACTATTCTATAGTATGCCCACAGGAAAATGAATATCAGGGATGTATGTGGTGACATACACGTACTCTGATGATAAAATTTACTTTGAACTATAAGATACAGACACTAAGCATGCCAAAAAGAGACGTTATCTATTCAAGTGTAGAAGGCATCTAATGTCATGACATGACTTAATTACTGTCAACTTCTGAAGCACTTAAAACTTACCTTTGCAAAAGTGAACCTCAATTTTTCAAATTCTACTTATGGAAAGTCAACTATTTTTCTGGTTCAGTGATCTGTCTGGATGAAACAGCAGTTTTCATCTTGATATATGTGATAATAATAGAGCAATTAACAATATTTTCATATTTCCCTCCCCTGTTTTTCAACCTTTACATGACTTCATCAAATGAAATATTCTAACCTGTGTTTTGTGTGGGCATGTAGCCAAGTGGTTAAGGCATTGGACTAGCGATCTGAAGGTCGTGAGTTCGAGCCCCAGCCGAGGGAATGTGTTGTGTCCTTGAGCAAGACACTTAATCACACATTGCTCTGCGACGACACTGGTGCCAAGCTGTCTGGGTCCTAATGCCCTTCCCTTACACAACATTGGTGTCGTGGAGAGGGGAGACTTGCAGCATTGGCAACTGCTGGTCTTCCATACAACCTTGCCCAGGCCTGCGCCCTGGAGAGTGAAGACTTTCCAGGTGCAGATCCATGGTCTTGCAAGACTAATGGAGGCCTTAAACCTGTGTTTTAAGATTTAAATTCAGCATGCCCCAGTAAGAATTATTCAGTCTTGTTAGCTGAAGGAGCACATCCTGCTTACATAGACCCCAAATCCTTGTAGTAGGGACCACATTCATTTGAGTCCATCAACACCACATGTGCAATACAAAAACCATGAAAAAAAGTCTGTGGGCAGGTATGGGTGAAGAAAATCCTCTTTTTCTGTCATAAATGGCTTGGGCAATGTTTACTGCAAATTTGCATGCAATATGCAAATAAATTGATCAATTCACAGTTTTTTTTAAATGATTATATTTGTGAATAAAACTAATTTTTTAACTTATGTTTTGAGTTGCCTGATTTAGTTGTCTGTATTAATACTGGAACGGTAGCTGAAATACAAGGTAAGATTGGGTCGTGAAGTCTTCAATTACTGAAGGTAAACATGCAAAGTAACAATACAACTACATTAAATATTAGTCAAGTTTATTGTCTTTTAACTATATACATGTATACTATCAAATGAGACAATATTTCTCCAAGCCAGGGTGTAAAGCACAATATTACACTTAACATATAGAAAGCACACACTAACTTAAGAACTACTACGTCGACTCAGGCCTAGGGGGCCGGCGTCGGGCACAATGACAGACTCTTCTTCCACTTCTCCCTCTCCCTCATCAGTGTGTTCAGTTCATCTACATTAGCCACGCCGCTGTCTTCTAGGAGCGTGTTGACCATAGTCTTGGGAGGGCGCCCAGGGTTCATCCTCCCATGCTTGGGCTCCCATATGATGACTAGGCTGGCAGGTAGCTCAGGGTGGTGTAGACAGTGCCCCACTAGTTGCAGTCTTCTCGCCTCGATTTTAGTGGTGAGCATCAGTAGGTCGTCATAAAGCTCGACGTTTGTCATGTGCTGTTGCCAACACATGTCAAGAGCCACCTGGAGCATTCGTGTATAGCAACCATCTAGAGACTTTCGCATAGTCTTGGTGAGTGTCTTTCGCAAAGCTTTTGACTCCATTCACTGAGGTAAAATGCTGAAGATCCTGAAAGCATACGGAGTGCCAGACTGTCTACTGAGAGCAATAGAGTCCAGCTATACCAAAACCGTGGCAAAAGTTGTATCACCAGACGGAGAAAGAGCAGTGTTTGAGCTCCTAGCTGGTGTGCTGCAAGGAGACACCCTGGCACCCTACATCTTTATAATCGTCCTTGATTACGCTCTGCGTCAAGCTACCAAAGATCATGACAAGCTTGGTTTTACCATAAAACCAGGACGAGCCAAAAGGTTCAGACCAGTTACGCTCACAGATCTCGATTTTGCAGGTGACATCGTCCTGCTCTCTGACCAGATGGAGGAAGCACAGCAGCTACTGACAAAAGTGGAAATTGAGTGCAATAAAGTTGGGCTTCACCTAAACACTAAAAGACAGTGTACATGGCATTTAACTGCGACAAAGGTACTCTCAAGACTGCAAGAATGATACCATTAAGAAAGTCTTTGACTACAAGTACCTCGGATCAGGAATGATGAGTTCGGAGAAGGACATAAAGATACAGAAGGTGCTGGCGTGGAGGGTGATGAACGACATGAAGGAAATCTGGAAGTCGAACCTGACCAGAGGGCTTAAAAAGAGGATTTTCATAGCAGTCATAGAGTCCATTCTCACATACGGATGTGAGACGTGGACACTCACCAAGACTATGCAAAACTTAAGAAAGTGAGGATAAAATTTCCAGATGAATTACACATAAATAAACAAACTAAGGTGCATAAATTAAATATTGTAGGCTACAGAACAGATTAACTGGTGACACTTTGAATGCGATGCGGCAGAGAGTTCAGAAGCCTGATGGCCTGAGGGAAGAAATTGTTTCCCCAAACTGACCATCCTTGTTTTTATGCCTTGGAGTCTCCTGCCTGATGGTAGAAAGTCAAAGGGGGATGTTGGATGGATGGATGGTTGGGATCCTTGATAATACTAAGGGCCTGGTGTACACAGAGCTCCTGATGGACGGTAGGGAGAGCCTGATGATCTTCTCAGCTGTACCCTGTCCTTTGTTGGGACCTCCAGTCAATTGAATCAACTTTAAGCAGCAGAGATCAACACTTACATTAAACACTAAATGTTGAAAAAATATTGCAGAAAAAAAAGTATTTAACCTTTCAATGTCATGTGTTTAGCTTTCAATCCCTGGAGGATTTTATGGTCTGAAAGTTCTATTGTATATGTCTGCAACAAGAGCATAATTGCCTTTTAACCCAAGTCAAAGAAAAAAATGAGAACATATGTGAGAAAAGAATTTTCCAGAAAATTAGGAGAGGAAGCTCAACTTCTATTTAGCAATAATGTCAACTATGCAAGCTAAGCCCAACTCTGAACTGTATTTTAGTCACATAATAGGCATGCGTTTTTAATATTACTATTTGGCCAGAGCTTTTATTGTTTGGAGTTCATCGAGGGAGAGTCTAGCAGGGAGAAGCATAAACAGCATGCATGTACTTTCCCATTGAGTCTTTTAGTATGAATGAACACTTTAGGCACAGTCACGTGATGGCAGCAGCAGGCTGCAGTGGCAGACTTGGACTAGGGCCCAGTTTCAGTGTGCCGCAGTCAAGTTACTGGGGAGGCTGGGGTGTTCGCAGGAAGTATGCTGTGCTAGAGATAAGATGGGTTTTACAGGAACTGGATCAAACTGGTTTTAACCTGTAGTGTTTTAGTGCTCGTGCAAGAGGAAAACTAGGAAGGAAACCCAAAAATTTTTTTTCTCTCTCTTGCTAAATGAATAACCGCAGGACACTTACATTCATGGGTCGAGTTATTTGCAAATGCAATGCAAACTTACTCAGAAACACGACTTTAATCATTCCTACAGACTGTACATGGTACTTAGACAAAACCAGATTGGAGAAACATTCTGGTAACCATTTGGGAATACTTTGGATATTAGCAAGCAGAGATCTTAGCCAGGTAGGAGATGAGTTTGGTGGGTATACTTAGTAAAGGTTCCCTATCTGGGGTCCGCAGAATGCTCCATTTATGATAAGGCTCCATGGCATTAGAAAGGTTGGGAACCCCTGATTTAGAGGAATATGTAGTACTGAACCCTCCAACTGGACCACAACCTTGTCGTAGTGTTTGGAGGCTTGTGTGCCTCATTTTTTTTTTAAATTTAAGGATTTGCAGGGTTTTGGGGAAAGAGTAGTGTAATGGGACTAATTAGATAGGTTTTGTAAAGAGTTAGCAAAGATGTGATGGGCTGACAGCTTATCAACTAACAAATGGCAAAAAAAAAGCCTCAGGTGGCCTGTTGAAGAACTACAGATCTGCGGTTTGGAAGAGCAAACCCTCCAATAGGATCACAACCCTGGTGAAGGGCTAGGAGGCTTGTGAGTCTCAATGACCAGAGAGCTATGTTGGCTGGAGTCAGTGTTTTAAGCTTTGGCTCTTGGTTGGGTCACCCATGCCAAACAAGTCAAAAGGTAGAGGGCAGACTAAGAGTGGTCCACCTGGTACTCCAAGTTTGTGGGTTCAACTTAGGGCAACAATCCTGACTGTAAAACAAAATTGTTATGGAAGCAAGAATGAAGAATCCTTCTATACCCATGTGCAACAGCGTGGGCAGACAGATGGAGGACCTTCTTTGCTGCCCTAAATGCCAGAAGCGAACTGTGTACGTTACTACAGATTCTTCCTAAATTGACTAAAAGCCCCTTTTTCTTTGAACCCACAATCCTTCATAATGAAGTCGTGGAAGAAAGACACCAAAGAGGCTGGGTTTGACAGTTTTATTAGCTCGGTAAAGTAAGTTTAACATCTTTGAAATGTTCTTTTGTGTCCAAGTACACTTTAGCCAGTAAGTAATGATCTGTTAAGTAATGTAAATAGTCTGATTAAGATCAGGAAATCAGCTGGAAAATTGCTGAGCTGCTTTATTTCGGACAAAGGTAACCATGGTAACTGATTTGGACATAGGATCAATTGGTCGCTTTCTCCATTAGGACGCATTTTTCTTTTCATAATCATTGCAACTGAATCAAAGGATGGTGACAGCAATTCACAAGGCCATATGTAATATCGCTCCAGCCATTCTCCATTCTCCTGCCCTCTCCCTACAACCTTGCTTATTTTCCTTCCACAACCTTCTCCAGCTCTCCTTTGAATCCAAGTTCAACTTCAAGTTTATTGTCATCTGACTGTACATATATACAACCAAATGAAAGAGTGTTCACCTGGACCACGGTACACCCTTACAACATATGTCACAGCGCACAAACCAAAATATTATACGACAAACAAGTTAATAAAATATAATTCAAAATGCATGCAAGTAAAGTGCAGGGCAGGTGAACAGCAAATAGCTCGCTCCCCTAACGATGAGACCTCGGTGATGACCGGGTATTCATTAGTCTCGCAGCCTGGGGAAAGAAGCTGTTAGCCAGACTGGTAGTCCCAGCCCTGACGTTCCTGTACCTCCTTTCTGACAGTAGTGGGTCAAGGAGATTGTGGAGTGGGTGGCAGGGATCCTCGACAATGCTTTAGACCCTTCACAAACAAGAGAAAATATGCAGATGCTGGAAACCCAAGCAACACACACAAAATGCTGGAGGAACTCAGCAGGCCAGGCAGCACCTATGGGAAAAAAGTGCAGTCGACGTTTTGGTCTGAAACGCTTCGGCGGGACTGGAATAAAAAAGCTGAAGAGTAGATTTGAAAGGTGGAGGGAGGGGATAAAGAAACACCAGGTGATAAGTGAAAGCTGGGGGGGTGGTAGATGAAGTAAAGCACTGGGAAGTTGATTGGTGAAAGTGATAGAGACCGTGGAAGAGAGAAAGCGGGGGGGCGGTAGGAAAAGCACCAGAGGGAGGCAATGGGCAGGAAAGGAGACAAGGTGAGAGACGGAAAAGGGAATGGGAAATGGTGGAGGGGTGGGAGTTGGGAGCCATTACAAGAAGTTTGAGAAATCATGTGGTCAAAGAGCTGGAGGGCAGCAGGGGAGCAGTGAGAGAGTTGCACCGAATTCCTGTCCTTCGTCTGCAACACTCTTGGTAAATGCCACAGATAGTGGGGAGAGACCCTCCCAGTGGTTTTTACTGTCCTCTGCAGGGACATGTGGCCTGAAGCCTTGCCGCTTGGGGACCACACAATGATGCAGCCAGACAAGACAATAGCAATGGTGCTCTTATAGATGCAGCAGTTGTTAGAATGAGGGCAAGAAGCCTTGCACACCTCAATCTCCTCAAGAAGTGTAGATGCCTCTGTGCCTTCTTTTCTAAGCAAAGAGGAAGGGTGGGTCCAGGTCAAATCATCCGTTATGTACACACCAAGGAACTTTAGGCACTTCACTCTCTCCGCAGCAGAGCCATTGATGTGCAGTGAAGAATGGTTGACCTGCGCCTTCCTGAAGTCCACGATGATCTCTTATCTTGTCTACGTTGAGGCTCTGCTTATTGTTTTCACACTATTTGACAAACCTCTATACCTCCTCTGTAGGCAGTTTCTGGAGTAGGTTACATGGTCGGCACAACATTGTGGACCGAAGGGCCTGTAATTTGCTGTCCATTTCCACGTTCTCTGTATTCCGACTCGTCATTGCTGCTGACGAGGCCAACCACTGTTGTATCATCGGCGAACTTGATGATGTGGTTTGAGCTGGATCTGGCAGTGCAGTCATGAGTCAGCAGCAGAGACTGGCCACACAACACTGGGGGCCACCAGTGCTCAGCGTGATGGAGCCTGAGATGTTGCTGCCAACTCGGATTTTCTGGAGTCATTCCATCAAGGAGTCCAAGGTCCATTTACGGAGAGGGGAGTTACTGCATCTTCAGAGAGAGAGAGGTCCCCATCTGCATTTGCTCCTACTACTAATCCACTGGTGTATTCCAGACACCAACCACTTACTATATACAGTGACTGTAAAAATTATTCACCCCCCCCCGAACTTTTTATGATTTATTGTTTTACAACATTGAATCACGGTGGATTTAATTTGGCTTTTTTGACATTGATCAACAGAAAAGACTCTTTCGTGTCAAAGAGAAAACAAAGTTCTACAAATTGTTCTAAATTTATTACAATTATTAAACACAAAATAGTTGATTGCATAATTACTCACCCCCTTCAATACGGTATTTAGTAGATGCACCTTGGCAGCAATTACAGCCTTGAGTCTGGGTGGATAGGTATCTATCAGCTTTGCACGCCTGAACACGGCAATTTTCCCCCATTCTTCTTTACACAACTGCTCAAGCTTTGTCAAATTGCATGGGAATCATGAGTGAACAGCCCTTTTCAAGTCCAGCCGCAAACTCTCAGTTGGATTGTGGTCTGGACTCTGACACAGCCTTTCCAGGACATTAACTTTGTTGTTTTTAAGCCATTTCTGTGTAGCTTTGACTTTAGGCTTGAAGTCATTGTCTCGCTGGAAAACAAATCTTCTCGCAAATCGCAGTTCTCTTGCAGACCTCATCAGGTTTTCCTCCAGGATTTCCCTGTATCTTGCTGCATTCATTTTACCCTCTACCTTCACAAGCCTTCCAGGGCTGCTGCAGTGAAGTATCCGTATATCATAATACAGCCACCACCATGCTTCACGGTGGTGATTGTGTGTTTTTAATGATGTGCGTTGAATTGACATTTAGTCTGATGGCCAAAAAACTCAATTTTGGTTTCATCAGACCGTAGAACCTATTTCCAGCTGACTTCAGAGTCTCCCTTCTGGCAAACCCTAGCCAAGGCTTCATCTGAGTTTTTTCAACAGTGACTTTCTCTTTGCCACTCTCCCATAAAGCTGTGACTGGTGAAGCACCCGGGCAACAGTTGTTGCATGTACAGTCTTTCCCGTCTCAACTACTGAAGCTTGTAACTCCTCCAGAGTTGTCATAAGTCTCTGGGTAGCCTCCCTCACTGGCCCCCTTCTTGCACGGTCACTCAGTCTTTGAGGACGGCCTGCTCTGGGCAGATTTACAGCTGTGCCATGTTCTTTCCATTTCTTGATGATTAACTTAACTGTACTCCAAGGGATAGTCAGTCACTTGGAAATTTTTTTGTATCCATCTCCTGACTTGTGCTTTTCAATGACCTTTACACAGAGTTGCTTGGAGTGTTCTATTGACTTCAGAGTGTAGTTTTTGCCAGGACACTGACTCACCAGCAGTTGGACCTTCCAGATACAGGGGTATTTTTACCCTAATCAATTGAAGCACCGTGACTGCACACAGGTGATCTCAATTTAACTAATTAAGTGACTTCTAAAACCAATTGGCTGCATCAGTGATGACTTGGTGTGTCATATTAAAGGGGAGAATACTTAATGCAATTATTTTGTGTTTTTTATTTGTAACCAATTTAGATCACTTTGTGGAGATCTGCTTTTGCTTCAACATGAAAGAGTCTTTTTCTATTGATCCATGTTAAAAAAAGCCAGATTAAATCCACTGTGGTTCAATATTGTAAAACAATAAAACACGAAAACTTCCGGGGGCGGGGGGGAATACTTTTTATAGGCATTGTAAACAGCATTTTCCTTATGCTGTTTGGTTCTTTTGCCTTTCATCTTAATTGTGTTTCATCAATAGGAAACTTCTCTCAACTAAGAGAGGCAATGTTACAGCTAGAAAGGACCCTGGTCAGACCCCACTTGGAGTACTGTGCTCAGTTCTGGTCACCTCACTATAGGAAGGATGTGGAAACTATAGAGAGGGTGCAGAGGAGATTTACAAGGATGTTGCCTGGATTGGGGAGCATGCCTTATGAGAATAGGTTGAGTGAACTCGGCCTTTTCTCCTTGGAGCGACGGAGGATGAGAGGTGACCTGATAGAGGTGTATATGATGATGAGAGGCATTGATTGTGTGGATAGTCAGAGGCTTTTTCCCAGGGCTGAAATGGTTGCCACAAGAGGGCACAGTTTTACGATGCTTGGAAGAAGGTACAGAGGAGATGTCAGGGGTAAGTATTTTATGCAAAGAGTAGTGAGTGTGTGGAATGGGCTGCTGGCGATGGTGGTGGAGGCGGATACAATAAGGTCTTTTAAGAGATTCCTGGATAATTACATAGAGCTCAGAAAAATAGAGGACTATGGGTAACGCGAGGTAATTTCTAAAGTAAGTACCTTTGGCACAGCATTGTGGGCCGAAGGGCCTGTATTATGCTGTAGGTTTTCTATGTTCTTTGTTTCTATGTTCTAAAGGTCCTCCCCAGGTTTGACAGTGTGTTAACCAGAGTTACACACAATATTCCAAGTGTGGCCTATCTAAAACTTTGTAAAGATGCAACATATATTCCATGCCCTGACCAATGAAAACACATTCTGTAGGTCTTCTTCATCATCCTATCCACCTGTATTACCACTTTCAGGAAACTATGATCCTGTCATTTTCCACTTTCTCATCACTCTTTTCCCATTCTATCCCCTGAAGTGATGTGATGAACCATGACGTAACCTACAGCCCTCCCGTGCTGCTGGTGTAGTGGTATCCATACACCGGAATTTGGGGAGAGAAGTCTCGGGTTCGAATCCAGCCGCCTCCCTGCAGGCGTTCTACCTGTGCTGGGTTGAGTGGCAAGCTCGCCACTTGGCCTCGCAAAACAGACAAACGCTGAAGAAACAGCAAAGTAGCTGCCTGATGTACAGGAGGAAATTTATTTATTCATCCGTATTATATACATATACTGTGTTTTGTTTAGATGTGCGAGCAATTGCTATCGTTTATTGTCCATCGATTATTAGCAATGCTTCTACCTTGCGACAGTAATCCTCTTTTCTCTTACTAAATAATAACAGCTTAGGGCAATTGGTTAGCTTAATATTTACAGTAAACTTTACTTGTGTTTACATTCATAGATGCGCCTTTAATTTGGCTATTGTATGTTTGTCCTTGACATAAGCCTACTTAGTTGCATGAATACAATTTTGTTATTTTTCAAAGTTCAAAGTAAATGTATTATTAAAGTACATATACGATCCTGAGATTCATTTTCTTGTGGGCATTTTCAGTAAATTCAAGAACCATAATTGAAACAACGAAAGACTGCACCCAACAAGTCAGACAAACATTCAATGTGTAAAAGACGACAAGCTGTGCGAAAACAAAAGAAAAAAAACAATAAAAATAATGAATCAGTAAGCAATAAATATCAGGACCATGAATTAAAGAGTCCTTGAATGTGAGTCCATAGTTTGTGGGAACAGTTCAGAGATGGGGCAAGTGAAGTTGAGTGAAGTTACTCCATTGGTTCTGCTGAAGGGTTTCAGCCCATAGCATTGACTGTACCTTTTTTCCATGGATGCTGCCTGGCCCGCTGAGTTCCTGCAGCCTTTTGTGTGTGCCACTGGTTCAAGAGCCTGATTGATGGGGGGAAATAACTGTTCCTGAACCTGGTGGTGCAAGTCCTGTGGCTCCTTTTACCTTTTTCCCGATGGCAGCAGCGAGAAAAGAGCATGGCCTGGATGGTGGGGGTATCTGATTATAGTCACTTTATTGATCCCGAGGGAATTTGCTTTTCGTTACGGTTGCACCAACCAAGAATAGAGTATAAATATGGCAATATAAAACCATAAATAATTAAATAGTAATATGTAAATTATGCCAGGAAATAAGTCCAGGACCAGCCTATTGGCTCAGGGCGTCTGACCCTCCAAGGGAGGAGCTGTAAAGTTTGATGGCCACACTTTCCTGCGACAGTGCTCCGTGTAGAAGTACTCAGCATATTATTGTTTTATAGTTTTATGGGGTTTCTGAGTTTTTATGCTCAAGATAAAATTCTCTTGTTTAGCATAAATCCACTTTTTAATACGGATATATTCTAACTTCAATTTGGCACAAAGTTCGACTACGCTAAAACAATCGTTTCTTAACGCTAAAGATATAATGTATGAGAATTTCATTATTTCTTTTTGATCCATACGAGAAATATCAGATTTGTAAAGATGAAATTCCGATTGCTAAACCTGGTTTGCTAATGAAGCCCAAAGGTAAAGCCACATTGTTGTGTTAAGCTTTGCAATACGGAAATCCGTTTTTTTAAACAAAATCTATGTGGTTGGCAGCTGTGGTTTTACGATGAACGCAGGTCTTTCCTTTCACCTGCTATCTGCGATGTTTATTTAGCAGGTTGAGCTCATCTCTCTTGACACCTCTGTGGTTCGGGTTCTCTCTCATGTGAAAAGTGGTGTGCTTATTTTTCTAGGAAGGGTGGAGACCTGCTATGTGACTGCAGCTTCAATGTGATCATAATCTATGTTGTATGTGAACAATAAGCATAAAAGATGAAACACTGTGTTTTAGTGAGCTGCACAATGGGCCTTTTCTCTGCTCTGTGCTGAAGGTGAATTGAATCTCACTCCGGGTAGATGTGGTTGTGCTGCTGTATCAGTAAAAACATTTGAACAGGCTACGGTCAGACTACAAACGTGCCACTTCCTCTGAATGGTTTCATCGGCTAGGTCAATAAAGTTAATTGCAATTATTACATGGAGATGAAAGAGAAACATCATTAATATATGTTTAATATGTGTTATTATGAAGGTGCTGATTCCATTGTTTTGTTCAATCAGTGTTGTGTTTGAAATGCAATCCACAGGTTTATGTGGCCATTAGCACCATGAAACTGGATTACATCACACACCTGTTGGTTGTCCAGGAGCATTGGTTACAACACTAAGAGGTGCATAAAGAGCTTTTTTGCAAGCAGGATTAAGATGAATGCAAAGGCATTCTATACATGTATCAAGAGCAAGATGATAACTAGGGAATAGGAGGGCCCACCGAAAAGTAAGGGAGGGTTTAAGTGCTAGGAGGCAGAGGACGTGAATGAGGTCCTAAATGGGTATTCACCAAGGAGAAGGACTTGGAGTTAAGTCTGGAACACGCTAATAAGCCAGGGGATTTTGAGATAATGAAGGAGGTAGTGTTGAGTCTTTTAAAGGACATTATGTGACGAGAGGCCTAGGTGAGGATGGTAAGGGCCCCAGTGCTGGAGTATCAGAGGCTAGAACTGAGACATGGTTTCGAGGCTGAGGTGAGAATGGGGTTCTTGACTAGATGCTAGATGAGAACTTGGCGAGATGAGACGAGACTCCGGCGAGACAGACATCCTGAATGCAATCGCAGACCGAACCGAAGTTGAGCTGATGGTCGAGCACCGAACCCGAGTTCAGGTGCTCTTTAAATATCCAAGTCTTGGCACTGAAATGTGGCAGCCAATTAGCGGAGCAGGACAAAATCTTTAAAGGGACGGTCCTAGCTATCCATGCTCCGGAGAATCAGAGCCTCTAAGCCCCGGAGGTGGCGCAGTTGGGTACGTACCATAATATGTTAATGTGAATAGGTCCCCAGGGCCTGATGGGATATACCCCAGGTTATTGAGAGGCAAGAGATGAGATTGATGGGCCAGGACCAATATTCTTGTGTCCTCTATAGCCAGAGGTGAGGTCCGAGGACGGCCAAGCAGCTAATGTCCCACTTTTCAAGAAGGAAAATAGGGATAATCTTGGAAACAATAGACTGGTGAGTAACACATCAGTGGCAGGAAAGCTACTGATGAGGATTCTTAGGGATAGGATTTATATGATATGATTATGAAGACACGTAGTCCTCTTTTATTGTCATTTAGTAATGCATGCATTAAGAAATGATACATTATTTCCTCCGGTGTGATATCACAAAACACAGGACAAACCAAGACTGAAAAAACTGACAAAACCACATAATTATAACATATAGTTACAAACAGTGTAACAATACCATAACTTGATGAAGTTCATGAGCACAGTAAGTTCAAAGTTTCTCAAACGTCTCACATCTCACGCAGACGGGAGAAGGAAGAAAAACTGTCCCTGCCATGTCGACCACAACCCGACTCTTGAGTCATCTGAAAACTTCGAGCTCTGATCAGCTCTCCGACACTGAGTACTGAGCGACATCTCTGTCCGAACGATTCGACCTCCTTCTCGGTCGCCAAAAGCAGGCAAGGCCGGGGATTTTGAGGCCTACCCTCCGAAAGATTCCTGACCACACAGTAACGACAGCAGCGAATGGGCGTTTCAGAAATTTCTCCAGATGTTCCTCTGTGCTGTCACGTCCATTCTCCATCAAATCAGAATTGTCCACAGCGCTATTTAACAGATACAATATCATTTTTCACCGGAGGGCTGCACACGCACAGGCGCGCCGCCATCTTCTCCTCCCACTGAAGCATTTGTAAAATGATGGACTAAGGACAATCAGCATGGCTATCTTGTGATCCTTGAGGAGGTGATGAAGGTAGAGTTATGACTGTTGTCTACATAGATTTTAGGAAAACATTTGAGAAGGTCCCTCGTAGGAGATTTATTCAGAAGATTAAGATGCATGGAATTCAGAGGGTTTGAGAGAGTGGAATGAGCTGCCAACACAAGTGGTCCATGTGAGTTCGATTTCAACGTTTAAGAGAAGTTTGGGTAGGTACATGGATAGTAGGGGTATGGAGGGCTATGGTTGGTGCAGATCGATGTGAGTGGGCAGTCTATATGGTTTTGGCATGGACTAGATGGGCTGAAGGTCCTGTTTCTGTGCTGTACTTCTCTATGACTCTAATTCATCGTTAGGACTCAGAATTGGATTGTCTGTAGAGAACAGTGGATTGTGGTCGAGGGGTCTCATTCTGGCTGGAGATCTGTGGCTACTGATGTCCTGCAGCGATCTGTACTGGGACTGGCGACATCTGTGATATATACAGTATGAATGAAATGGATGAAAATGTAAGTGGTTGATTTAGTAAGTTTTCAGATAATAAAATGATCAAAAAGTTAGCATAGGAGACTGGCAAAAGATACAACAGGTTGCATCAGTTGCAGTTATGGGCAGATAAATAGTGGGTAGAGTTTAATCCATCAAACCTGTTGTTGCACTATTGGAGATCAAATAAAATGGGACAGTATACTGTTAATTGCAGAACCCTTAACAGTGTTGATGTGCAGAGGGATCTTGGGGTCCAAGTCCACGGCTCCCTGAAAAGTGGCTACACAGGTTGATAGGGTGGTAACAAAGGTATTTGGCATGATTGCCTTCATTTTTCCAGGAACTGAGTTTAAGTCAAGAAGTTATGTTGCAGCTTTATATAACTCTACCTAGGCCTTGCCTGGAGTATTGCATTCAGTTCTAGTCACCAACTTAAAGGAAGGACGTTGAGGCTTTGGAGAGGGTGCAGAAGAGATTTTCCTGGACGCTATCTGGATTAGAGAGCATGTTGTCCTATAAGGACAAATTTGAGTCCTGAGCAAGCTGGTTCCTGTGAACCACAGCAAAGTTTTGCAGGCTGCTTACAAAACTTCACATGCTAATGCAAAATTAGTGGGAAGAGGGAGGATTGGGGAGCTTGTAAAAAAACAACAGAAGGCAACTAAAAAAGCCATAAGGAGAGAAAAGATGAAATGTGAAGGAAAACTAGCTAATAATATAAAAGAAGAAACAATTTTTTTTCAGATATATAAAGAATAAAAGAGAGATGAGTATGGATATTGGACCATTGGAAAATGTTGCTGGAGAGGTAGTAATGACAAAGAAATGGCCTGATGAACCTATATACATGTAAATGTTCAGTGAGTTTTTAGGAAACATTTTGGTTTCAGTGGTGGGTATCATATTAATATATTAACTATATATATTGATTGTACGTTCTAGTATCAATTGTTTGGCGATAATAAAGTATAAAGTATTACTCGAATCTGGCAATGTTATTGGTTAACTGTGATTAATGGAATTTCTGTTACCTCTGCTCTGGCATCAGAAGACCACGCTGTTTTAGTCTTCTGCTTTTTCCTTTGTCCTTTCCTATGCTTCTTCTTCCTATCCTTCTTTGCTCTTGTAGCTCTTAATAAAAATATCACAACCAACAGATTTTATGCCTCTTTCTTAGCTTCCAAAGAATCTTTGGATGGTGAAAGCATCAGGAACCAGTGGATGAGATGGTGATAGAGCTTGAAAGGATAAACTACTCTGCAAGGAACATAAAGGTAAATATAATGTACACATAAAAGAGATTTAAATACATCTTACCAAGAGCAGGAGTCAAAAAGAAATTGCATGGCTTCAAATGGAGAAGCTGTTGGCAGCAAGCAAAAGAAAACTGTGGCACTTGTGTAATCAGCCAGCGGGCACTTGTATAAGTGAAAATGATTCAGCCCTGTGCTGTAGGGTTAACTTCTGTGCATGTGTTCTGCTGACAGGATTTCAGAATCCATGTCACTGCTGAACATAGAGCAATCTCAATGATCAAATTAAAATCCTTGCCTTGTATAACCATTGTGATTGATTATTCAAGTTCAAGAGCTGAGATTGAACCAATCCATCCGATTATTTGCACTGTTATGGAACACCATTTGAGCTTGAGGAGATCTGGTATGTTACCAAAGACTCCAGAAAATTTCTATAGATGTACTGTGGAGAGCATTCTAACTGGTTGCATCACCATCTGGTATGAAGGGGCAACTGCTCAGGATTGGAAAAGGTTGCAGAAGGTTGCAAACTCAGCCAGCTCCATCATGGGAACTATCCTCCCCAGCATCAAAAGTTGATGCCTCAAGAAGGCAGCAGCCATCATTAAGGGATCCCATCACCCAGGACATGCCATATTGTCATGGCTACCATTGTGGAGAAAGTACAACAGCTTGAAGATGCACACTCGAAGTTTTAGGAGTGGCTTCTTCCCCTCCTCCATCAGATTTCTGAATGGACAGTGATCCAATCCATGATCACTACATCAATATTTTTATGCTCTCTTTTTTTCACGACTTAATTAATTAAAAAATGCCCTACCCTTGAACAACATCGGTGGCATGGAGAGGGGAGACTTGCAGCATGGGCAACTGCCGGTCTTCCATACAACCTTGCCCAGGCTTCAGTCATCATCGAAAATTGATGGACAGCCGAAGAAGAGAAGAATTAAAAAATAAAATTTAATTAATGCAGCGCCCTTAGTAATACCAAGGATCCCACCCATCCATCTAGCATCCTCTTCGACTTTGTATCATCAGCCAGGAGACTCCAATACATAAAGACAAGAACGGTCAGGAGGGGAAACAATTTCTTCCCTCAGGCCATGAGGCTTCTGGACTCGTTGCATCACAGTCAAAGTGCCACGGGATAATTTGCACTGTACATGACAATATTTTATTTATGCACTTTACTTTGTTTATCTATGTGTAATTCATCTGTAGGTCTAATTCTTACTTTCCTATTGATTCCTACACATTGATGAAGGAAGAGCGGTAGATGTAGTGTATATGGATTTCAGCAAGGCATTTGATAAGGTACCCCATGCAAGGCTTACTGAGAAAGTAGGGAGGCATGGGATCCAAGGGGAATTTGCTTTGTGGTTCCAGAACTGGCTTGCCCACGGAAGGCAAAGGGTGGTTCTAGTCGGGTCATATTCTGCATGGAGTTTGGTCACCAGTGGTGTGCCTCAGGGATCCATTCTGGGACCCTTACTCTTCGTGATTTTTATAAATGACCTGAATGAAGAAGTGGAGGAATAAGTTTGCTGATGACACAAAAGTTGGGGGTGTTGTGGATAGTGTGGAGGGCTGTCAAAGGTTACAGCGGGACATTGATAGGATGCAAAACTGGGCTGAGAAGTGGCAGTTGGAGTTCAACCCAGATAAATGTGAAGTGGTTCATTTTGGTAGGTCAAATATGATGGCAGAATATAGTATTAATGGTAAAACTCTTGGCAGTGTGGAGGATCAGAGGGATCTTGGTGTCCGAGTCCATAGGACGCTTAAAGCAGCTGCGCGGGTTGACCCTGTGGCTAAGAAGGCGTACGGTGTATTGGCCTTCATCAATCGTGGAATTGGGGAGCATGCCTAATGAAAACAGGTTGAGTGAACTCGGCCTTTTCTCCTTGGAGCGACGGAGGATGAGAGGTGACCTGATAGAGGTGTATAAGATGAGGAGAGGCATTGATCGTGTGGATAGTCAGAGGCTTTTTACCAGGGCTGTAATGGCTGCCACAAGAGGGCACAGGTATAAGGTGCTTGGGAGTAGGTACAGAGGAGATGTCAGGGGTAAACTTTTATGCAGAGAGTAGTGAGTGCGTGGAGTGGGCTGCCGGTGACAGTGTGGAGGCGGATATGATAGGGTCTTTTAAGAGACTTTTGGATAGGTACATGGAGCTTAGAAAAATAGAGGGCTATGGGTAACCCTAGTAATTTCTAAGCTTACTAAGCTAGGGACGTGTTCGGTACAACTTTGTGGGCTGAAGGGCCTGTATTGTGCTGTAGGTTTTCTATGTTTCTAAGTTATTGTGTGATATGTGTGTATCATGTGTACTACTGTGCTTTACACCCTGGTCTGGTGAAACGTTGTCTCGTTTGGCAGTACACTGTACATGTATATAGTTAAATGACGATAAACTTGACTGGACTTGAATAGGTATTTAGTTTTTTAATTTATAGTTTTTTTTATGTATTGCACTGTACTGCTGCCGCAAAACAACAACTCGCTTTGATTTAATGTGCCAGTGATATGAAACCTGATTCGCCTATTTTGCTGGCTCTCTATATGCCATATTGGAGCCTTGAACAGAGCAATAAGGAGACTCTATCCATATGATCCTCCCTCATTTGATTTAGCACACCTCTGAAAACCCCTTATCATATCATATCATATCACTTCACCTCATTCCTTGGGTCTGCTGGAGACAATACAGACTCATCGTTTTTAAGTTGCTACTCCCGTGTTTCAAAAAGTGTTTGGTTTTCACAGCACCTTGATGCAGATCAGCGCATGGAAAATGCTGCAGGAAATCAGCAAGTCATGGAAATGAATAAACAGTCTCCGTTTTGGGCTGGGACCCTTCTTAAGGATTGAACAGGAAGGGGGAAGACGACAGAATAAAAAGGTGGGCGAAAGTGAAGGAGGCTAGCTGGAAGGTGATAGCCAAAGCCAGGTGGGTGGGAAAGGGCTGGAGAGGAAGGAATCTGATGGGAGTGGAGAGTGGACCATAGGAGAAAGGGAAGGAGGGGAGGACCCAACGGGGGGAGTAATAGGCAGATGAGAAGAGGACAAAGGTCAGAGTGGAGAATAGAAGAAGAGGGAGGGGGAGGGGAAAATTACCAAAAGGAGAAATCAATAATCATGCCATCAGGTTGGATGCTACCTAGATGGAATATAAGGTGTTGCTCCTCCACCCTGAGGATGGCCTCATCCTGGCACAAGAGGAGGCCAAGGGCAGACATGTCAGCTCTAGATGACATCTTAAAGAATTTTTCTAAAAACCTTGATAAACTGTTCAGTTGAATATGGGACATCTTGCTTTATTTTTAAAGATTTAATTTGGAACTTAAAGCTTAAAGTGTAATTTAGAAAGTTAACTCAGATATCCAAAAGAATGGAATAGTAATCAATGTTCCCTCTAATTTGTAATGACCAGTGTGCACAAAAACCTTGTGCTATGCAAATTTTTGCCCAGTGACAACAACATTTGCACACTATATTTTATATATAGAGGTATTCATTTTAATGGCCAGCAAAGCACTGTCAATAAGAACTTTGATCTCTCTGGGTATGATTATTTTCGCTCTCGTTCATCTGCACTCTCACAAAACATATGTAGCGGGTAATGAAAGATTTTCTCGCTGGAGCTCTTACATACCATCCATGTGTGATTTGCTTGCTAAATGATGCTTTAAAAAGTCAAGTTTCCAAATATCACTCCAGTTGTTCCCACCTGCAAACTCTCCAGCAACTTTTACATCGTGGCAGTACTCACAGGTAACACCAGTTTTTGCCTTGTACATTGTATTGTAAACACCACATTGTTAACGCCATCCGCCTTAGAAACCAGAAGAGGAAACGTGATTGTGTATGATCATGAAATACACTTAACAAGCCATCGAGGTAGGAGGTGACAACCTTTTGTGTACAGCTTAAATTCTTTTGTGCGCTAGTAGCAAAAGATCTGTGTGCGCGCACACCTTAGAGGGAACATTGATATATGTGTAGTTTGTGGCGCAGAGTCAAATAACTCTGGGATGTTTAACTTGTCAGTGTCTATTCTACAATTACTCACCTCAACTCCTCAAGGCTGAAGAAGCCTGTTTGTTATGAAACTGTATTCTGTGGGTATTGCAATTTGTGGAATTACATTGCAACAGGATAAATGATACAAGGCTGAATGTAGAAGATGAATGAGGAAGGAAAGAGATTACAGATAGCTTAATGAGGGCATTGCCACAAAGGGTGAAGTCAATATATTACAGAAAAAGACAAAGGCTCTTTTACATACAGTGGTTAAACTGCTGTCTAGTCAATAAGTTAATATTTTTCAAGACTTAAAGAAGAACTTGATCGTGATTAGTCATTTCCTTGAAGCTTGTTTACTTTCCAAAGCACCTACTGTGGCCTCAAATCTATAGAATGTAAGTCTTGCGTTAATTTTAATCAAAGAATCAGAATCTGAATCAGGTTTAATATCGGCATACTGTATGTCATGAAATTTGCTGTCTTTGCCGCAGCAGTACTTCCCAATACATAACAAAAGGGAAAAAAACTATTAATTACAGTAACCATATCTATATTAAATTGTTGAATTAAGTAAGTAGTGCAAAAATAGAAATAAAAATTAGTGAGGTAGTGTTCATGGGTTCGAAGTCCCTTCAGAATCCTGATGGCAGAGGGGAAGAAGCTGTTCCTGAATCATTGAGTGTGTGTCTTCAGGCTCCTGTACCTCCTCCCCGATGGTAGTAATGAGAACAAGACATGACATCGGCGATGGGGGTCCTTAATGATAGACGCCCCCAATGAAGCATCGCTCCTTGAAGACATCCTGGATGCTGCAGAGGCTGGTACCCATGATGGAGCTGACTAAGTTAACAACTCTCTGCAGCTTATTTCAATCTTGTCAACACTATGATGTTGTAATTCTGAAATGGGATAGGCAAGTGTAAACATAATTAATGTTATTGTAAAATCATTCCTAAGTAAAGTTGTTCTGACTGCGGGGATTAATTTAGCAGTCATCCTGTTTTCTACACCAAACTTAAATAATTGCTACTGAATTCTGTCCTTGATATCTTCGGAAGAGACAACATTAAATATGTCCTTGTAATTGAGGCAACTTAGGTCATATGTAGTCTCTAATTTACTGGAAATCTCAATCCAATATTTATAGGTAATGTAATAGGAATGGATGCAGTCTAATGTGCTTTTATGTTGCTTCCTGATATCCTTTTACAGTTTATGCAATATGAATAGTTAACAGCATGCTTAAAAATTAAACTAGCTTTTTCAAACTCTGCTTTCTTAATGCATCATCAGAGCTGATCAATGGGTTACTGAATATTTATCTAGTTAGAAGGTTCTTGTTTCATGAACTTACAGTATTTTGCTGCCCTTAGAAACTTTGAAAATAATCCACCTACTTCAAATGAAGTTTGGCAAGCATTATTATTCTTAAGCATTTTGCCCATTCCAGCTGACCCCAGCTCTTGCATGGTGCCCAGTGCTATTTGTTGTTGTTCCTGACCGCTTTCACTGTAGCTCACAAGTAAGGACCTTCCTTGCCTCAACTGCTTCCAAAAAGTGGCTCAAATTCCCCGTCTCGGTCCAACTTTAAGCCACACACACCGAATACTAGCGGAACTCAGCAGACCAGGCAGCATCTATGGAAAAGAGTAAACGGTTGATGGTTCGGGCCGAGACCCTTCAGCAGGACTCTGAATAAGGTATAAGGCAGGGGTTTACAACCCTTTTTTTATGCCATGATCCCCTACCATTTACTGAAAGGTCCCCAGGTTGGGAATCCTTGGTAGAAGGCATTAGAAAGAATGAAGAAAACCCAGTCAGCTTCCTAATCGTTCCCAATTACTCTTCTGAAGGAGAGGTATTGGTAATCAGTGCTTGTATTTTGTTTCATTATGTGAGCTGCATTATTTCATGTGCCATTAGCTTCAGTGAAATGTAGACATTGTGCTGTGTTTAACTATTACAATTTTCGAACATTTCTATTGGACATTGCATTGGGCATGCACTAATAGTTTTTTCTTCTTCTTGTGTTCTTGCGTGCTCTTGTATTTCACATATGAACCTGTCATTTCTTTCTTGCCTCTTCTTCTGAGAAATGCAACTACCTAGAAATTAGATCACATGGCAACTTTTTTACAGCTATGAAATGGTAAACTAATTTTGGAAATGGATCACTGCCAAATTGGAGGTGGCCCTTTGCTTTCCGCTCAAAGTGCACAAGAGGATTTTCCAGTTGTTTTGCAGGCACCTTTGTGATAATGGTTTTCCTTCCTTGTCTAACTCTCTAAACTGTAAAACTGCAGAAGTGTCTCCTAACCACAGACACCTGGCGCAAGTACAGCGATCATTTGCCTGTCAGATGATGGTTTATCTCTTCACTTCTTTAATCTTATTTATTTCATTCTATGTCTAAACTCTGAGGTGATAAAATACCTGTGATGTTAGTAGGCCTTTGACTGTCATCATTTGTACATTCATTATGTGGTGTCTCCTATAATGTAGGCAATCGTAATTTTTCCATGACCGTGATTGCTTTTGGCAAATCTTTCTAAAGAAGTGCTTTCTCATTGCCTTCTTCTGGGCAGTGTCCTTACAAGACGGGTGACCCCAGCCATTACCAATATGTTTCAGAGACTGTCTGCCTGGCGTCAGTTGTCACATAACCAGGACTTGTGATATACACTAGCTGCTCATAAGACCATCCACCACCTGCCCCCATTACTTCACATGTGATTGGGGAGCTAAGCAGGTGCTACACCTTGTCCAAGGGTGACCTGCAGGAGCATCTTCCACCTCCTTTGCTAGAGACGTGTCTCCACCCTGCCACCCTGTGACTATCATCACAGTTGCTCATTGACGTAACAGGTCAGATGTACTTACTGGGTACAGTAGAGAGCAGAGAAGAAGAGTAGTGAGAACATGAGAAGATGGGAGAATGAGAGAGAGCATTGCTCAGGAAGTCAGACACCTAATAGGACTATAGGAAGAAACTCGCATGACTTTACTCCACAATTTAGGCACCATGTTTTACAGAGTTTTAAGGAGTTGATGGTTCTGGGCTTGTACTTGTTGGAGTTCAGAAGAATAGGGGAGGGGGTGGATCTCATTGAAACCTGCCAACAATTAAAACGCCTAGATAGAGCGGATATGGAGAGGATATTTCAAATAGTGGGAAAATCAAGGACCAGAGGCCTCAGAATGTCCCTTTGGAACAGAGGTGAGAAGAATTTCTTTAGTCAGAGGGTGGAGAATCTATGGAATTTATTGCCACAGAATACTGTGGAGTCTGTCATTGGGTATATTTAAAATCGAAGCTGATGAAGTTTTGATTAGTAGGGGTGTCAAAAGTTATGGGGTGAAGACAGGAAAATGGGGTTGAGAGGAAAAACAAAGCAGCTATAATCAAATAGCAGGCCGAGCCGATGGATCAAAAAGCCTAATTCTGCTCCTATATCTTATGGTGTTATTTTAAAGAAGGACATTTTATCAAGGGGATTGTCGCAGTTGATGCCACATATTGTGGGCAATCTCAGCATCATCAACACTGCCTGTGGTCATCAAGGTGAATGTAATATCTAATGTAAATACAATGGGGTCTTCTAAGGCACAACCAATGGCGTAATATTTTGTTGTATCAGGGATCTCACATTGATCATCTGCTTCAGGAGAAAGAGCTGCATCTCCTTCCCCATAGCCTTGCTTTGTTTGCTCTGTGGGCTTGCTAGGGCGCAGGGTGTCATAGTGTGTGCCTCATTGTCTCACATTTAAAGCTGTGAAGCCTACCTATCTCAGCCTGATAGAACTCAACTAGACACATTGGGATTTGGTCAGGTTGGGTGAATTTAACTTTGGATTGGGTTAGGCCAGCCTAGCCCAGTGCATCATTCAGCTCAGAGTGCTCTTCTAAGCATTACCGTATGGGAATAGAATATTTGTTATACATTATTCTGTATACATACTTCGATAATAAATGCATTTTGAATATGCTACATTTGTGCTGATGGTTGGATAGGGAGCTATAGCACTTCATGGGCTTCTCTAACTTCTACCACCGGTTCATCAGTATCTACGGCCAAATCACTGCTCCTCTCACCTCCCACTCCAAGTTGCCTACCTCACAGGTAACCTGGTCTGCTACCACGGGCTACACTTTCGAGGAGCTCAAGAGACACTTCACAACGGCTCCCATTCTCCACCGTTTGAACGCCTCTGGACCTTTTGTAGTAGAGGTGGACTCTCCCGATGTGGGCACTGCAGTGGTCCTCTCCCGGCAAGGACTGAATGGGAAGACACACCACTGCGCCATCTTCTTGCCGAAGTTCAACTCTACACGGAGCTGTTATGGAGTAGGAGATGGGGAGCTACTCAGCATGAAATAGGCCTTGGAGGAATGATAACTTAAACCAATGGGAAACACCAATCCCTTCCTGGTCTACACTGAGCACCAGAACATAATATCCATTCAACAGACCCACCAACTCAACCTATCTCAGGCTTGCTGGGCCCTCTTCCTCAAGTAATTGAACGTCACCATCTCCTACCCAAACCAGCTCCAAGAACACCAAGGCAGATGCCCTGTCACAACAGTTCGACTCAGCTGAAAGTGAGATCGACACTCAGCCCATCATTCCATCCTCCCAGATCCTAGCCCAGTTGTCTGGGATGTTGAGAAGCTGATCTGTCAGGCCCTTCAGCACGAGCCTACCCCGGCCCGACATGCCTGATAGCTGCCTGTACATGCTGATGGTCATGGGCTCTGAGCCACACCAATGGGCCCCCTCCTCACCCTTCTCCAGCCACCCAGGCACACAAACAACTCTTGATTTTCTGTAATACTGGTTCCGGTGGCCCACCAAGATTGCAGATATGCGTCAGTTTGCTGCTGCCTGCCCTCAGTGTGCCCAGTTCCTCCAACCTCCAACCTGTGGCCCTCTGGGATCCTGCTGGCCCCTTGACACCATGGTCCCACATCGCCATGGATTTCATCAGGGGTTTGCCACCTTCCCTTGGGGCCACGCTGATCTTGATAGTCATGGACTCTCCAAGGGAGCCCACTTTATTGCTCTCCCCAGACTTCCATCAGCCGCTGACACGGTGGCCCTGATTCTTCAACATGTAGTCCACCTCCATGGCTTCCCCCAGGATATTGTGTTGGATCGAGGCCTACAACTCGATTCCAACTTCTGCCGAGCATTAGCTCCCTCGTCTGCACCTTAAGAAATTTGTCCTCTGGCCATCACCTGCAGACCAATAGACAGTCAGAAAGCCAATCAGCAAGTGCAGAAGTTTCTGTGATGCCTTGCCACTTTAACGTTTCCATTTCATTTTAAATCTTTTTTATTAATTATCGAAGATCAACAAAAATACATTAAAGTAATCAAGTCAACATGTACAATGAGGAATTAAATTACCAAATAACTGATTAACAAAGCCAAACAATATATCAATAATAATAAGAAAAAATAAAGTGTTAAAACTATTTTTTTGGAAAAAAGAAAGAAGGAAAAAAGAACTTCTACTAACTAAAACAAAAAAAACCCCTGCTAACAAAAAAATTTTTAAAAAAAACCATTGGGAGCACAACCCCGGAGCTATACGCCATACAAGCTTCCATTTAAAAAAAACATCAATCCACCAACTCAAATCCATTTAAACAAGAATCAGAAGGAGAACATCTTAATTAAATCAAATCAGATGATAGTAGCGGGTAAAAGAACCCCACCTTTTCTCAAAGTCAAATTGAGGATCAAAAGTTCGACTTCTGATTTTCTCCAAACTAAGACATAGCATCACCTGAGAGAACCATTGTATCAAAGTGGGAGCAGAGGCATCTTTCCATTTCAATTTAACATTTCCAGATGGAAGAAATATCTGCTCTGGGCAGAGCTGTCCCACACCTCCTCTGCAATGTGGATGTTACCCTTGGAAGTGCTTCAGGCTATCAACACCCATCAGGAGCCAATGGCAGAGGTCCCATCCAGCAGGGCCCTGGTTTGCCAATGCCAGAATGCTTCGAAGAGGGCACAGAGGTACATTCTAGCTACCAATCGTGCCTATTGCCACCAGGCTAACTGCTGTCAACACCCAGCAAGTCTTCCCCCGGCCTAGGGATTGTGGCTGGATGTCCTCCCGAGACCTGCCCCTGTGTATTGACTCCCACAAGTTCTCGTCCCGGTTCATTGGTCCCTTTAGGATTACCCATCGCATCAACCGAGTCACTTAGCGTCACCAGCTACCAATGCCCTCAGGATAACACCTCAACGTGTCCTGCCTCAAGCCCATTGTCCATGGACCACTCAATCCAGCAGTCTGCACCTTCAGAACCTAGGATGGTAGAGGGTGGTCCACTGTACACAGTTCGCCGGTTGATGGTTTCACATCATCGTGGAAGGAGTATGCAGTATCTGGTCAACTGGGAAGGGTATTGACTAGAGGAAAGATCTTGGGTGCTGTCCAGTTACATGTTGGGTCCACAGCTCATCAAAGAGTTCCACTGGACTCACCTGGACCACCGGCGGGCAGCCATTGTGGCTTGTTTTGCAGTCTACTATTAAAGTCATCTTTCATTGCTGAGTCGTCGCCACCATTCAACTGTTGGGTCAAGCCTCCTCTACATTCCCTGACATCTGCCTCATTATGACTTTGCACCGTACTGTCCACCTCCACGGCACATTCTCTGCACTGTAACATTTTTGTTCTGCATCCTGCATTATTTCGGAGGACCTGTCCTGGGCCCAGAACGTAAGTACAATTACGAAGAAAGCACTTACATGCTGGGCCTCTACTTCCGTAGAAGCTTACAGAGATTCGTCATGACGTCTAAAACCTTTACAAACTTCTATGGATGTGTAGCAGAGAGTATATTGACTGACTGACATGAAACACCAATGCCCTTGGATGGAAAGTCCTACAAAAAACAGTGGATACAGCCCAGTCAGTTACGCTAAGGCCCTTCCCACCATTGAGCGCGTCTACGTGAAACGCGTTCACAGGAAAGCAACATCTGTCATCAGGGACCCCCACCACCCAGGACATGCTCTCTTCTTGCGGTTGCCACCAGGAAGAAGGTACAAGAGCGTCAGGACTCACAGCACCAGGTTCAGAAACAGTTACTATCTCTCAAAAGTCTCTTGAACCAAGTGGGATAACTTCACTCAATTTCACTTTCCCCATCATTAAAGTATTTCAACAACCAATGGACTCAGTTTCAAGGACTCTTTAATAGGTTTCAATAGGTACATTTAATGTCAGAGAAATGTATACAATATAGGTACTGAAATTCTTCTTCTTCTCAGACATCTAGGAAAACAGAGAAGTGCCCCAGTTAAAACGTTAGAACCCCAAGCCCCTCCAACTCCCCCTCCCACACACAAGCAGCAGCAATTCAACAACCCCACCCCCACCCACACCAGCAAAAAGGCATCATGTTCTTTACCTCATGCTCTTGATATTTGATTATTTACTATTATTATTTCTTTTTGTATTTGCACAGTTTATTGTCTTTTGCACTCTAGTTGAACACCCCAGATGGTCAGTCTTTCATTGATTCTGATATAGTTTTGTTCTATAGATTTGTTGCGTATGCCCACAAGAAAAAGAATCGCAGGGTTGTACAGGGTGATATAAATGCACTCTGCTAATGAAATTTACTTTGAACTTTGAATTGTTATTGTTTCGGCCTTGTCCTACCTCAATGCACGGATGTGATGAAAAGATCTATGTGGATGGCGTTCGAGGCAATGTTTCTCATCGTACCTCAGTATGAGTGACAAATAATAAGCCAATTCATACAGGTGATCTGACTGCAAGTAAAGCTGCCAGTTAACAGGTTTTTTTTGTTGTTTTTTTTAACACCATTAGCTTTCCCTGTGATCAGCAGAACGGTAGTTTGATTGGCCAAAACTAAGCTGATCTTACTGAGTTCTTTTAACTGTCTTCCTGAACAATCCTTCTGCGCAGAACTATTCAATGGCTGTAAAAATCTGGTTTATGCAACATCCTGTCCCACATCCTCTTCGGCTTCTCGCAAACATCCTGTTGATTCTTGTTTAATGTTTGAGTGTTGTAACCGAATGCAGCAGCCTGACAGTGTAACACCGCAGTCACCCATGCTCTGCTTGTTGTGGTTTCCTTGCAGGGTCCGTTAGCTATCCATGCAGAAAAGTTTCGTGACTGTTACTCTTCAGGCACCACACTCAAGATGTCTCGTTTTGTTACCACTGCAAAGTGTTCCATGTAAACTTATCAAAACAGGAAAACAAAGCCAGTCCCTTCCTCCTGGCGTGTTTGACCTTGGGGATTAGCCAGCAGCGATTTACTGGCAGCTGACAGCCTGAAACTGACCTTGGCCTACTTACAGCCTCTGAGCCTCTTGAAGAGAAAAAGGAGAAAACTTTGACCAGAAGCGTGGATGGCTGAGATAGATATTGTGGGTTGCCTGCTTCAGACACAGTAAAGGGTAGATCTCACCGTAAGGCTGGGAAATACAACAAGATCTGTGACAGGGTGGCTCTGTGGCCCACAGTGAGCACAGCCCTTGAATCTCCACAAGTCTCATCAGCTTTAAAAGTCAGTAAGAGTTAAGAGGATGAACAGCGTGGGGAGTAAAATCTACCTCTAATACATTCATGTTGTGCCCTTCCATCTGCAGACATCACCTTTCTCTCACTGGCTGACTAAAGGTTTTCAACTATAGTTATTGTCACATCTACTGAGGTACAGTACATTTTATTTTGCAAGCCATCTATCGTTCATTCGTTCGTTAGGTGCTTTGTTGTATGACATAGGCGATCATGGTCTTTCCATAACCATGATTGTTCTCAGCAAATTTTTCTACAGAAGTGGTTTGCCATTGCCTTCTTCTGGGCAGTGCCTTTACCAGACAGGTGACCCCAGCCATTATCAGCACTCTTCAGAGATTACCTAGCTTGCATCAGTGGTCACGTAACCAGGGCTTGTGATGTGCACCAGCTGCTCACACGACCACCCACCGCCTGCTCCCATGGCTTCACAGGACCCTGATCATAGGTGCTACACCTTGTCCAATGGTTACTTGCAGGCCAGTGGAGGGAAGGAGCAACTTAAACCTGCTTTGGTAGAGACAGATCTCCACCCTGTCACCCAAGGCCATCTGTACAAATCATGAAATCAGATCAGTACATTGAGGTAGCACAAGGGAACAGTAAAGAGAGGGCAGAACAAAGTGTTACAGTTACAGAGAAAGTGAAGTGCAGGCAGACAATAAGTTGCAAGCCCACAACAGATAGATGATGAGGTCAAAAGTCCAGCTTATCGTACAGGGATCATTCAATATTGTTGTGATAGTGGGATCGAAGCTGTCTTTGAGCCGGGTGTAAGTGAACAAGTACAGCACAGTACAAGCCCTTCATCCCAAATGTTGTGCCAAAACTTTCAACCAACTCAAAGATCAGTCTAACCCTTCCCTCCTACATAGCCCTTGAATTTCTACCATTCATGCGCCCAACTAGTGCTTTCGAGCTTGTGTATCTTCTGCATGATGAGAGGGGAGAGAAGGAAGAATGTCTGGAGTGGGACTGACGGCAAATTATTGTCCAGGTTTCCACTCCTTTCCTGCTGTAGTAATACCTTGACTGTGGAGGATGCTTGATACAAATTCTGCTACTGGTGCTTTGACCTGTGAAGTGCACAATAGGAGATCATCTGTAAGGGAATTAGCTTACCTCGACTTATTGTCAAAAAGTGGATAATTTAGATAATGTGTGAAGATTTCCTGGTAGCCCTAACAGTGTACATTTCAAGGAAGATGGGAAAATCTGAAAAGAAAGAGGCAATAAATTATGGCTAAATATAGCAAAGAACAATGATGATGGTACCAAATAGGAAAAAAGACAAGATAAAACTTCATTTAACTGAGAATTAGTGTAATATTTTTAACATCATCACCAAATAACAAATTGAATGACACATCTTTTATTGGGTTCTTAAAGGAGTGTGCTCCTAGTAATTGCATTTGAGCTCCTGACTGTGTAAAATAAGTTTTAGTGGATTTTCATTAAAGGAAACCAGAAGAGATTTGTCAAAGTTGGACATGGTAATATTCAGCAAGAGGGCAAAGCAACTGCCTGTTACCATAAGACCATAAGATATAGGACTGAGTTAGGCAATTTTCCTCTCAGCCCTAATCTCCTGCCTTCTCCCCCGTATCCTGTCATGCCCTGACCAATCAAGAATCTATCAACCTCTACCTTAAATATACATAAAGACTTGACATCCACAGCTACCCTGTGGCAAAGAATTCCATAGATTCCCTACTGTCTGACTAAAGAAATTACTCGACATCTCCATTCTAAAAGGATGCGCTTTCATTCTGAGACTGTGTCCTCTAGTCTTAGACTCTCCCACCACAGGAAACATCCTCTTCACATCCAGTCTATCAAGGCCTTTCACGGTTCGATAGGTTTCAATGAGGTCACCCTTCATTCTTCTGAATTCTAGTGAATACAAGTCCAGAGCAATCAAACGCTCTTCATATGTCACGCCATTTAATCCTGGAATTGTTTTTGTGAATCTTCATTGAACCCTCTCCAGTTTCAGCACATCCTTTCTAAGATAAGGGGCCCAAAACTTCTCACAATACTCCAAGTGAGGCTTCACCAGTGCTGTATAAAGTCTCAATATTACATCCTTTTATATATTCCAGTCCTCTTGAAATGAATGCTAACATTGCTTTTGCCTTCCTCATCACAGACTCAACCTGCAAATTAACCTTTAGGGAATCCTACACAAGGCTTCCAAGTCCCATTGTGCCTCAGTTTTTTTTTGTATTTTCTCTCTATTTAGAAAATAGTCAACCCTTTCATTTCTTCAACCAAAGTGCATGACCATACACTTCCCAACACTATATTCCATCTGCCATTTCTTTGCCCATTCTTCTAATCTAAGTCCTTCTGTTGCCTTTCTACTTCACCAAAACTATCTGCCCCTCCAGTTACCGTCATATCACCTGCAAGCTTTGCAACAAAGCCATCAATTCCATCATCCAAATCATTGACATATAATGTAAAAAAAAATCGGTCCCAACACAGACCCCTGTGGGACACCACCAGACACCAAGAGCCGACCAGTAAGGGCTCCCTTTATTTCCAATCTTTGCCTCCTGCCAATCAGCCACTGCTTTATCCACGCTAGAATCTTTCCTGTAATACCATGGGCTTATAGGCTGTTAAGCAACCTAATGTGTGGCACCTTGTCAAAGGCCTTCTGAAAATCCAAGTGCATAACATCAACCAATTCTCCTTTGTCTATCCTGCTTGTTATTTCCTCAAAGAATCCCAACAGATTTGTCAGGCAAGATTTTCCCTTGAGGAAACCATGCTGACTATGGCCTATTTTATCATGTGCCTCCAAGTACCCTGAGACCTCATCCTTAATAATTGACTCCAACATCTTCCTAACCACTGAGGTCAGTTAAACTGGCCTATAGTTTCCTTTCTTCTGCTTCTCTCCCTTCTTGAAGAGTGAAGTGATATTCCCAGTGTTCTGAAACCATTCCAGAATCTAATGATTCTTGAAAGATCATGGCTAATGCCTCCATGATCTCTCCAGCCACCTCTTTTAGAACTCTGGGATGTACACCATCTGGTCCAGGTGTCTTATCTACCTTAAGACCTTTCAGTTTCCCAAGAGTCTTCTCTCTAGTTATAGTAATTTCATGCACTTTATGATCCCTGACACCTGGAAATTCCACCATATTGCTAGTGCCTTCCACAGTAAAGATTGATTCAAAATACTTATTCAGTTTGTCTGCCATTTTGTTATCCTCCATTACTATCTCTTCAGCATCACTTTCCAGTGGTCTGATATCCACTCTCAGCTCTCTTTTACATTTTATGTCTCTGCGGAAGCATTTGATATCCCCTTTAATATTATTGGCTAGCTTACTTTTGTTTTTCATCTTTACTTTCTTAATGACTTTTTTAGTTTCCTTCTGTTGGTTTTTAAAAGTTTCCTAATTCTCTTACTTTCCACTATTTATTGATCAATTACATGCCCTCTCTTCTGTTGGCTTTGACTTCTCTTGTTAGCCACAGTGGTGTCATCTTTCCTTTCGAATCTTCTTCCTCTTTGGGATGTATATATCCTGTGCCTTCCGAATTGTTTACAGAAATTCCAGTCATTGCTGCTCTGCTGTCAGCCCTGCCAGAGTTCTTTTCCAATCATTCCTGGCCAACTCCTCTCTCATGCCCCGTTACTCCATTGTAACACTGATACACCTGACTTTAGCTTCTCTTTCTCACATTTCAGGGTGAATTTGATCATATTATGATCACTTTCCCCAATTCTGGTTCATTGTACAACGCCCAATCCAGAATAGCAGATCCCCTATTGGACTCATCCATGAGCTGCTCTAAAAAGCCATTTGGTTGGCACTCCAGAAATTCCCCCTCCTGGAATCCAGCACCAACCTGATTTTTCCAATCTATCTGCATATTGAAATCCCCCATGACTATTGTATTACTGTCCTTTTGGCACGCATTATCTATCCCCCATTGTAATTGGTAGACCACATCCTTACTACTGTTTGGGTGTCTGTATACAATTCCCATCAGGGTCTTTTTATCCTTGCATTTCCTTAGCTCTATCCATCATGATTCAACACCTTTTGACCCTTTGTCACCTCGTTCTAATGATTTAATTTCATTTATTACAAACAGAGCAACTCTGCCCCCTCTGCCTTCCTGCCTGTCCTTTCAATACATTGTGTATCCTTGGAAATAAAACTGCCAGCTTCTTTCAGCCATGATTCAGTGATGCCTACAACATCATACATGCCAATCTGCAACTATGCTGCAAGTTCATCTACATTATTCCATATACTATGAGTATTCAAAAATAACACCTTCAGTCCCGTATCCACCGTTTTTCATTTTGTCTGCCTTTTGTGTTGCAACTCATCCTGTTGACTGCAGTTTTGCCCTATCAACAGCCTCTCCCCACTACACATTGCCTCTGTTTGTAAATGAGCTACCTCATCTTCAGCACCATCATCTGCCTTTCCTACGATACTTCTTGCATTGAGATATATGCAGCTCAGGACACTAGTCGTACCAAACTCAACCTTTTGATTCCTGACTCTGTCAGAGGTCTTACCAAGATCTGCCTCCACAACCTCTCTGCTAATTGTTCTGGCACTCTGGCTCCCAACCCCCTGCAACTCTGGTTTTAACCCCACCATGCAGCATTAACAAACCTTCCCACTAAGATATTAGTCCACCTCCAGTTTGGGTGCAAACCGTCCCTTCTGTACAGGCCCCATCTTCCCTGGAAGAGAGCCCATTGATCCAAAAATCTTAAGGCTTCCCTTCTACACCAACATTTTTTTCCATTGCCAATGCTTTTATTCATTGATAAACAACAAGATAATGAAGTCTTCACATGCAAGGCAAGTCAGTCTGCTTATTGTAGGACATGGCAGGATGTTTCATGCAGTAGTTGGCTCTTATATTCGTTGGTCCAAATGTGGCTTATTTTCCATTTGAAATGTCTTGGGAGAGTTAAGGACCTCTCCTTCATCTGCACCCACTACATCTTCTCCTCCTTCTCTGACCAACACGTTTTCTTCCTCTTCAGAGCTTTTCCGAGACTGGCCTCCTGCCATATTGCTGCTTTGGCTTAGCTCTGCAGCTTGGGTGTAATTACTTCACTGTATGCCCTATCTATTACTCCCTTAGCCTCCTGAAGGATCTGGGGTTCATCCAGTTCCAGCTCCAACTCCTTAACGCAGATTGTTAGAAGCTGTATCTGGATGCCCTTCTCGTAGCTGCAGTCGTCAGCAACACTGGAGGTCTCCTTAACTTCCCCCATTCTGCAAGAGGAGCATTTCACTATCCTGTCCGGCATTTCTACTGTCCTAGCTGAGCAGATATAAAGAAGGGAAGGAAGAGAAAACAGCCTTGAGCTTTGCTTTCCTTTTCTTTCTCTGACTGAAGCCTCTCTTCATGGAAGCCTCAGAGATATAAAGCCTCAAGATCACCACTCTGACTTTGTCCACTCCAGATGATAGCCTCTGTGGTTGTCACTCCCCTCCTTTAATTTGCTCTTGCTAATCAATCCTGAATGTCAAAAGATTGCCAGTCAAAACTCTTTATCGCTGTAATGACCCACTGCTGTCTTTTGCGCTTGGGCAGTGAACCTGACTGAAATCCTGTCTCTCAAAACTTCCAACGTCCAGATCGGCTGCTGATCAAAGATCTGGCGTTCAGGGCTCCCTTCATCTTGCAAGTAGCTTCCTGTCGGTTTTCACTACTGTCTGTCATGCAAGTCCCAGGAGGAGACTCAGGAATACCACCACACTCAGATGTAGAAGGATTCTTCATTGCTGTGTCTGTAAGATTTGTTTTACCAGACAGGGTTGTTAGCCCTGAGCTGAACCCCGAACCAGGAGGACCAGTGGATGACTATTAATCTGGCCTCTACTCATTGAGCTGTTTGGCATGGGTGACCCGACCAGGGCCCAAAACCCTGACTCCAGCCAGCATAGCTCACCGGATCATTGAGGCACGCAAACCTCCAAACCATGACAAGGTTGTGGTCCTCTTGGAAGATGGTAACATTCAGTGGCAAACCAGATTTTTGGGTTTGACATTTCTGGGTCCTGAACTTGTGAAAACTGCAGTTGTACCCAGGCGAGCTGCCTTGACTTTTCCGGTAGGATTAAGTGTGATCCTCCACAGAGGCATACGTGTGCTGACAAGCCGTAGTGATGCCTCAGTTAAAAGGCTTTCTAATCAGAATCAGTTTACATTCAGTGATCGGCAATGGAGGGAGTCAGCAGCTTGAAATTTCTGGGCATTAACATATCGGATGATGTGTCCTGAACCTAGCACGTTGGAGCAATATCTTCTCCTATCAAATTCCTTCTTCTTCAGCCCTTTACTTATTACCCTCCAGCTCTAACATCGTCATTCCCCCCCGACCCACCTACCGTCCCCCTTGCCTGGTCTCAACTACCACCTGCAAGCTTGTACTCCGCTCCTCCCCTACGTTCTCATTCTGGCTTTGGCCCATTTCTTGACAGTCCTGAGCATGTGTCTTTGTCCGCGACGTTGACTGTTTATTTCCCTCAACAGATGCTGTCTGACCTACTGAGATTCTCCAGCAATTTGTGTGTGTCAATAGTTAACCTGCTCCCAGAGGATCACCAGCTTGTCGTGGTTCGGAGGTTTGCGTTCCTCAACAACCTGGAGAGCTATGTTGGCAGGAGTCAGGGCTTTATGATTTGGCTCTTGGTAGGGTCACCAAGGGTAGAGGCCAGACTAAGCATGGTCTGCCGGTCTTCCAGGTTCGGAGAGCTCAGCTCAGGTCTAACAACCCTGACTGGTCAAACACCATTGTTACAGAAACAGCAATGAAGAACATTTCTACATCTGAGTGTGATGGAATTCCTGAGTCTCCACCTGGGACTTACTTTACTGAGAGTAATGAAAGCTGAGATGAAGTTACCAACAAGATGAAGGAAGCCCTGAACACCACCATTGTTGCAAATCTGGGAAGACATTGCACTTAATGGATGCACTTGGAGGAAATATGTTCAAGAGGGTTACTTAAGGGTAACCACCGCAGTGCTGCAGAGAACAAGTAGCAGCTGTGAAAGGAGAGAATAAACAACCAAAAGACCCAGACACCACTTACTCTTGTCCATACAGCACCAGAATATCAGATTAGATTAGATTCAACTTTATTGTCATTGTGCCAAGTACAGACTCAAAGCCAATGAAATGCATTTAGCATCTGACCAGAAATGCAAAGAATAGTGTTATTTACAAAATAACTGCAAATAAAAAAAGTGCTACAGCACACAAATATAAAAGTACTGAGACAGTACAATACGGGTGCAATACTGCTTAGCGCTGTGATGTGAGGTTCATCAGGGTCACAGCCTCAGGGAAGAAGCTCTTCCTGTGCCTGCTGGTGCGGGAGCGGAGGCTCCTGTAGCGTCTACCGGATGGGAGGGGAGTGAAAAGTCCATGGTTAGGGTGAGATGCATCCTTGGTAATGCTTTTCTCCCTGCCCAGGCAGCGTTTATGGTAGATGTTCTCAATGGTGGGCAATTGGGTGCCGATAATCCGCTGGGCAGTTTTCACCACACACTGGAGTGCTTTGCGGTCCGATACGGGACAATGGCCATACCACACTGAGATGCAGTTGGTGAGTATGCTCTCAATGGTACAGCGGTAAAAGTCCGTCAGTATCCTGGGACAGAGGTGAGTTTTCTTCATGTTCCGCAGGAAATAACTATGTGGAACCTGGATCAGCCTCCACGGCCACCTGACGTCCCACCAAAGACAACCCCTTAGGAGAACAGCATACTTGACTGGAGTGATTGAACTACCACTGCAACACTGCCAGTGATCATGATCAGTGCTCCATTCCCTCTGCTCTCTGTAAGGAGGGCGTGCATTCCCCCCCTTGACTGCGTGGGTTTCTTCTGGGTGCTCCAGCTTCCTTCCACATTCCTAAAGACGTACGGTTAGGGTTAGCGATTTGCAGGCATGCTACGTTGATGCCAGAAGCACAGCGAAACTTGCAGGCTACCCCCCCCCCCGCCCCCAGCACAAGCCTTAGATTGTGTTGATCGATGCACAGGAACACATTTCACTGAACGTTTTGATGTTTCAATAGATATGTGACAAATAAAGCTAATCTTTATCTTTAACACGTTCACAAAGCTCAGATCAACCTAACCCCTTAAGCGATTATTCCTTCCACCACAGTAACACTTTGGCTGCACTGTGTGCTATCTACAAAGGCATTGCAGCCATTTACTAGACCATGCTCTGAGCATCTTTCAAACCGGCAGCGTCTACCACCAAGGGCAGCAGGTGCATAGAAACACCTCCAAGTGAGATATCATCTAATCTGAAGTCTTTCTGAACCTCTGTGTTTGTATCCTCAGTATGACGATGCAGCAGTTTACGAGATGGCTCCCTGTCTTTGTTGGCCTCACCAGTATTGCTCACTACTGAGCAGGTGAGAGGGGCTCTGGGGAAACTTGGACACGGCAAAGCATCGGGGCCGGGTGGTGTGAACCCCAGGGTCCAGAAGGAGTGTGCTGAGCAGCTGTGTGGAGCTCTCCGGCGCATTTTCAATCTGAGTCTCAGCCTGGAAAGGGTCCTGACAGTGTGGAAAAAGTCATGTGTGATTCCAGTGCCGAAGGAAGGTCAACCAATAGTCTTGAATGACTACCGTCCAGTGGCCCTGACCTCACACATCACTTAGACCCTAGAGAGGCTGGTGCTGGCTCACCTCCAACCCCTGGTCAGATCAGCCCTCGATCCCCTGCGGTTTGCCTACCAAGAGCACATTGGAGTTGACGATGCTGTCATCTACCTGCTGAACAGAGCCTACCCCCATTTGGATAAGCAGGGCAGCTCTGTCAGGATCATGTTTTTTTTTTGATTTCTCAAGTACTTTCAATACAATACAGCCCTCATTGCTGGGGGAAAGCCCCGTTCGATGGAGTTTGGGACTTCCACTGTATCTCGGATAATGGACCACCTGTATGTGTGGTTTCAGAGCTGTGTGTCAGATATGGCTAGAAGCAGCACTGGGCTCCCACAGGGGCATGTACTGGCTCCCTTCCGGTTTACCCTGTATACCTCAGACTTTAGGTACAACACTGAGTCATGTCATCTGCAGAAATTCTCTGATGACTCAGCAATAGTTGGGTATAAAAAGGGAGGCCAGGAGGATGAATACAGGCCCCTGGTGGAGGGCTTTGTCAAATGGTACAAGCTGAATCATCTGCAGATCAACATCGGAAAGACAAAGGAGATAGGAAGGCTAAGCCTGCACATGCTCCCTGTTACTTTTGATGGTGAGGACATGGATGTGGTGAGGACCGACAACTACCTGGGGGTGCACCTGGATGACAGACTTGAGTGGAGCACCAACACAGAGGCTGTGTACAAGAAGGACCAGAATTGTCTCTACTTCCTGAGGAGGCTGAGGCCTTTGGAGTAGGCAGGCCTCTCCTGCACATGTTCTACCAGTCTGTTGTTGTCAGTACAATCTTCTATGGAGTGCTGTGCCAGGGCAATGGCATCAACACGGGTGATGCCAACAGGCTCAATGAACTGATCAGAAAGGCTGCCTCTGTTATAGGAGTCAAACTGGACACACTGGAGGCTGTGGTAGAACAAAGGACCCCACGGAAAATCCTGGCAATTCTGGACAATGTTTCTCACCCTCTGCATGCCACCTTGGCTGAACAGAGGAGCACTTTTACTAGTGGATGAAGACAACTGCGCTGCTCCAAAGAACACTATATAAGGTCATTCTTACCTTCGCCCATTAGGATCCCTAACGAGTCAACCTAACGGTGACCCCATCCTGTTAGACTGTTTGAGGTAACTTATTTTTTTGTTCTTTCTTACTTCTCTTCTAATATTTGTATATCTGTGCACTGGTAATGCAACTATGACTGTAATTTCCTTTGGGATCAATGAAGTATCTATCTATCTATCTATCTAAACGAGAATAAATATAGATGTAAATTTAGAAATTCAATAGGCTTTCTGAAAAAGGATTGGATGTGTTGTTTGTCAACTATTAATATTACAATCTAAACTTTATTCCAAGCATTAATTCCATCATAAACTCAGGAAAGCATGTAGCTGCTGGATATCCAAAACAACACACACAAAATGCCAGAGGAACTCAGCAGGTCAGGCCGTACCTATGGAAAAGAGTAAACAGTCAACGTTTTGGGCTGAGACACTTCTTCAGGACAGAGGAAGGGAGAAGATGACTGGATAAAAAGGTGGGGGGAGGAGAAGAAGGATAGCTGGAAGATGATAGGTGAAGCCAGGCTGGTAGGAAAGGTCAAGGTCAAGGGTTGGAGAAGAAGGATTCTGATAGGAGAGGAGAGTGGACAGTAGGAGAAAGGGAAGGAGGAAGGGACCCAGAGAGAAGCCATAGGCAAGTGAGAAGAATTGAAAGATCAGAGTGGGGAATAGAGGAAAGGGGAGGGCGGGGAAATTTGTGGACCGGAAGAAGAAATTGATATTCATGACATCAGTTTGGAGAGTACCCAGATGAAGTATAAAATTTCAAAAGTTTCAAAGGTACAATTAATGTCAGAGAAATGTATACAATATACATCCTGAAAATCTTTTTCTTTACAACCATCCACGAAAACAGAGGAGTGCCCCAAAGAATGAACGACAGTTAAATGTTAGAACCCCAAAGCCCCCGGCTCCCCCTCCCATGCATAAGCAGCAGCAAAGCAATGATCCCCTCCTCCCCCGCCACCAAAAAAAGCTTCAGCACCCCCCACCAAGTACTCAAGCATGCAGAAAAGCATCAATAAAGATACAGACTTGCAGTACCCCAAAGACTACTTGGGGCGAAAAAGAGATGTCCCCGTTTCACTGCGAGAGGGGAGACATAACAAACAACTCACTGATTAGCGATGTTAAAAGTCTGTGGCGTTGCTTTTTCCAAACTCTGTGCCCAAAGAACTTGGGTCTCTGGGCACACAGCCAGCAGCCAGCTCACTGCTTTTGATCTTCCGTGTACTCCCGCGACACACCAGATTCCTGCGGAGGCACCGACCTTGAGTCCGCCCGCCGCCAGAGCCACGAAATCCCAAAACCCTGAAGGCACACTAATCTTCTAGTTCACATCTTTGGTATATTGAATAGTGGCCAGTTGTGAGACCCCGAGAGTGGGTCCCTTTCCCACAAAGAACCGAAGCCAGTGTGTAACTCCAGGTCAGAGTCTTCAAAAGAACACTGAAAGGGAAAAATAGAGATATTAAAGATAGAAATAGAGCTGTTTCTGAAAATGCAAGCGAAGGAGTCGCTGTTAGCCGTCATTGTCTCCTAAGCTCCATCCCACAAGTGTTGTTTCTCCACCCTGAAGGTGGTCTCATCGCGACACAAGAGGAGGTCGTGGATTGACACATCAGAACAAGAATTCCATCATTGTAACTTTGGAAATTACTGAGATGAAAGTGCAGAGCCCCGTAGCCCACTGGTCATCAATGTGTATTTCCAGACCATAGGAATGAAGTGGTGAGTTCCATTTCATAGTTTCTGGGCTCTGGAGGTGAATGTTGGAAAGCCACGAGTCCAGCACATTATTCCAGTCAGCTCTTTGTAAGCAGAGAACAATGTTCTTGAACGTGACCATACTAAAGTTCCAGCAGGAAGCAAGTATACAAACATAATGCAATGAGGGGTTATTTGGAGCAATTATGCTGACTGAGCATGTAATGAGTGACGTTCTTCCACAGCTCACACCAAGAAAATCAGAATCAAATTTAATATCACCGGCACATGTCGTGAAATTTATTAACTTTACAGCAGCAGTACAATGAAATACATGATAAATAAATAGAGGAAAAAAACTGAGTTACATTAAGTATAAAAGTGTCTATTAAATAGCTCAGTCAAAATAAGTAGCGCAAAAAAAAAAGAAATAAAAAAGTAGTGAGTTTGTTCTCGTTGGTTCAAGTTCCATTTAGAAATCGGGTGGCAGAAGGGAAAGGAGCTGTTCCTGAATTGCTGAGTGTGTGCCTTCAGGCTTCTGTACCTCCTCCCCAATGGTAACAGTATGAAGAGGGCATGTCCTGGGTGGTTTGGATAGATGCCACCTTCCTAAGGCACTGCTCCTTGACGGTGTTTCGGATACGACAGAGGCTGGATCTAACGAATTTTACAAGTGTCTGCAACTTACTTCGGTCCTTTGCAGTAGCCCCGTCCCCCTGTACCAGACGGTGATACAGCCAGTCAGAATGCTCTCCGCAGAGAATGTCTTTGCAAGTACTGTAAGTTTAGCTTTAGATCCACAATGCCTCACTTGTTTTTATCAGATTTCTAACATTTGCCATTTTTCCTGATTCACTGCCTCATATCTTCAGGTGTTAACCTTATCCTGTGGGTATTGTGCCATGTCCTGTCAAAGTTTACGCAAAGTCACAGAAAAAGAAAATAATGGTTAGGTTTTCCTCCGCTAGTGAAGGTTTGCAAGATGTAAATAATTTGAGTAATCTTCCTCCCTTTTGTCTAGTTAACTTGAGATGCAACTTGAGAGGGAGAAGCTAAAATCAGATGTTCAGTATTACAATGGAGTTACGGGCACAACAGCAGCATGAGAGGGGAGATTGGAACGGGACACCAGAATCGGCATATCATCGGCATGCGTCGTGAAATCTGTTAACTTAGCGGCAGCTGTAAAATGCAATATATGATAATAGAGAAAAAAAATAAATCAATCACAGTAAGTATATATGTGTATATTAAATAGTTAAATTAAAAAATCGTGCAGAAACAGAAATAATATTAAAAAAAAGTGAGGTAGTGCTCATCGGTTCAATGTCCCAGGAATCGGATGGCAGAGGGGAAGAAGCTTTTCCTGAATTGTTGAGTGTGTGCCTTCGGGCTTCTGTACCTCCTACCTGATGATAACGTGGGAAGAAGGTATGTCCTGAGCGATGGGGGCCCTTAATAATGTATGCTGGGCCAACAGGACTGGTGGCAGAACAGTAATGACTGGAGTTTCTGGGAGCAACTCAGGAGGTGCAGGATAGAAAGTGTACATCCCAAAGAAGTATTCTAAAGGGAGGATGAGGCAACTGTGGCTGACAAGAGAAGTCAAAGACACTATAAAAACAAAAGAGGGCATACAATATACCAAAAATTAATGGGAAGTTAGAGGATTGGGAAGCCTTTAAAAACCAACAGAAGGCAATTAAAAAGAAATAGGAGAGACAGGATGAAGTATAAAGGTAAGCTAGTCAATAATACAAAAGCGGATACAATTATTTTTCAGATATATAAAGAGTAAAATGCTGCCTGGATTGGAGAGTGTGCCTTATGAGGACAGGTTGAGTGAATTGGCCTTTTCTTTGCGGAGTGACAGAGGATGAGAGGTGGCCTGATGAGAGGCGTATAAGATGATGAGGGGCATTGATCGTGTGGATAGTCAGAGGCTTTTCCCCAGGGCTGAAGTGGCTGATACGAGGAGGCATAGTTTTAAGGTGCTTGGAAATGGGTACAAGGGGAATGTCAGAGTAAGTTTTTCAAACAGAGAGTGGTGGGTGCATTGAATGCACTGCCAGTGATGTGGTAGAGGCAGATACAATAGGGTCTTTTAAGAGACTCTTAGATAGGTATATGGAGCTTAGAAAAATAGAGGGCTATGCGGTAGGGAAATTCTAGGCAGGTTCTAGTGTAGGTGTAGTGTAGGTTGGCACAACATTGTGGGCTGCAGGTCCTGTAATGTGCTGCAGATTTCTATGTTCTATGTTCTAAAAGAAGAGGCAAGAGCGGATATCGGACCACTGGAAAATGACGCTGGTGGTAGTAATGGGGGACAAAGAAATAGTGAATGAACTTAATGTATCTTGCGTCAGTCTTCACTGTGGAAGACATCAGCAGTATGCCAGAAACGGAGGTGTGGATGTAACTGTAGTTGCTATTACTAACGAGAAGGTGCTTGGGAAGCTGAAAGGTCTGAAGGTAGATAGGTCACCTGGAGCAGATGCACTACAGTCCAGGGTTCTGAAGGAGGCAGCAGTTGAGATTGTGGAGGCAGTAGTCGTGACTTTTTTTCAAGAATCATTAGATTTTGGAATGCTTCCAGAGGACCCAAAAATTGTAAATGTCATTCCACTCTTTAAGAAGAGAGAGAGGAAAAAGATAAGAAATTATAGGCTAGTTAGCCTGATTTCAGTGGTTGGGACAATGTTGGAATCCATTATTGAGGATCGGGTTTTGGGGTTCTCAGAAATGCATGATAATGTAGGCCAAAGTCAGCATGGTTTCCTTAAGGGATTTGCCTGAAATTTACCTGAAAATCTGTTCAAATTCTTAGAGGAAATAAGTGTCTATGTGGATTTTCAGAAGGTCTTTGACAAGGTTCCACACATGAGGCTGCTCAAGAAGATAAGAGCCCACACTATCGCAGAAAAGATACTAACTTGGCCGACTAGCAGGAGGCAAAGAATGCGACTAAAGGCAACCTTTTCTAGTTGGCTGTCTGTCACCAGTGGTGTTCCTCAGGGGTTGGTGTTGGGACCACTTCTTTCCATGCTATGTCGATGACCTGGATGATGGTATTGATGACTTAGTGGCCAAGTTTGTGGACATTATGGAAATAGGTGGAGGAGTAGGTATTGTTGAAGAAGCAAGGAATCTGCAGATGGACTTAGATAAGGAGACTGGGCAATGAATTAGATGAAATATAGTGAATGGAAATGTATGGTCATGCACTTTGTTGTTCGGTCATTACGTCAAGTTTGTCTCTTCATGACCTCATGGTCCATAGGGTTGTCATGATACGGAAGTAGATTGCCTGTCCTTTATTCCATGCAGATACTGCTGCTGCCCAGGTTGGGACCCGGCTGGGTTTGAACTCAGGACCTTCTGCCTTGAAGTCCAGTGCTGATGCCACTACGCCACCAGCCAGAACTTTGGTAGAAGGAATAAAAACGTAGACTAGTTTCTAAACGGGGAGGAAATTCCGAAATCAGAAGTACGAAGGTACTTGGGACTCCTCGTGGAGAATTCCCTGAAGGTTAACTTGCAGGCTGAGTCAATGGTAAGGAAGGCAAGTGTAATGTGCTGTTATTCAATTTGAGAGGATGAGAATATAAATGCAAAGATTTAATGCTGGGGGTTTATAAGGCATTGATCAGACATCACTTCGAGTATTGTGAACAACTTTGGGCCCTTTAACTACGAAAGACAGAAGATGGTGAATCTGTGGAATTCATTGCTACAGATGCTGTGGAGGCCAAATCATTAGGTATATTTAAAGGAGAGGCTGATATGTTTTTGATTAGTAAGGTCATCAAAGGTTACAGGAGAAGACAAGAGAATGGGGTTGAGAGGGATAATAAACCAGCCATTATGGAATGGTGTACCACACTTGATGGAGTGAATGGCCTAATTAAGTTCCTCTGCCTTGTAGTCTTTTGGAGGTGGAGCAGTAATTGATAATTTTGCAGCACAATGGTAGAAAAATTAGAACTGATCATAGCCAGTGTTATGCCCCAGATCTGTATATCACGGGTAAGGCCCTCCCAACCACTGAGCACATCTACATGAAACATTGCTGTAACAAAGCAGCATCTATTATCAAAGATCCCCACCACCCAGGCCATGCTCTTTTCTCACTGCTGCCATCAGGGAAGAGGTACAAGAGCCTCAGGACTTACATCACCAGGTTCAAGAACAGTTACTACCCCTCAACCATCAGGCTTTTGAACAAAAGGGGATAACTAATGCTATCTCTGGTGTTCCCACAACCAGGGGTTTCACTTTAAGGACTCCTTATCTTGTTGTTTCATTGCTATTTATTTATATTTGCAGTTCCACAGTTTGTTGTCCATTGATCCTGTTTACAGTTACTGTTCTATAGATTTGCTAGGTATGCTCGCAGGAAAAATAATCTCAGAGTTGTATGTGGCAACATGTATGTAAACTGATAAGACAGAGGCAGGAAAGTTGTTTCCACTGGTAGGTGAGACTAGAACTAGGGGACATAGCCTCAAGATTCAGGGGAGTAGATTTAGGATGGAGATAAGGAGGAACTGCTTTTCCCAAAGAGTGGAAAATCTGTGGAATTCTCTGCCCAATGAAGCAGTGGAGGCTTTCTCGGTAAATATATTTAAGATAAAGTTGGATAGAATTTTTCATAGTAGTGGAATTAAGGGTTATGGGGAAAAGGCAGGTAGGTGGAGATGAGTCCATGGCCAGATCAGCCATGATCTTACTGAATGGCAGAGCAGGTTCGACAGGCCAGATGGCCTACTCCTGCTCCTATTATGTTCTTATGTTCTGATAATAAATTTTACTTTGAACTTTGTACTTTAAGGTGGGTCAAGATTCAAATAAGAGCCTGTGAAAGGATTTTGTTTCCTGATAGATCACAATACAATTTCAACTGAGTTCTTATTATATAATGCGAGCTTAGAGAATGACAGTTCCCCACACTTCAATGAGTCTGTAAAAATAGACTGACACCAAACATGTAGGCTATGTGTATCAACAGGCTGAAACTGAGTGTAAATTGAAGACATTTTTAATCATGTTGTGCTTCTGCAAATAACCGTATTTATAATGCTATAATTAGAGTCACTGTTGACACCAGTGCAAATTATGTGAAAGCAATCTGTCTTACTCTGTAAGTGTAAATACATTTTAGCAATCATATTTTTGTAAGTTTAATGATTTAAAGACATCTTTTCAGTCAGTTCATATTATGCAAGTCACCCCAGATATTGGGCTCATTCATTTCCCCCAGCACACGATTGGATTTCACTCTCATTGTGGTAATCCAGCTTGCTGTCTGCAGTGAACATGGCTCTAAATTCATGTGTAAAAATAGCAAACTAAAAGCACAAACAGACAATTTTATCCATTGTGGTCTTACTTTACAGAGATTGAAAAAAAAATGAGATTTAGTCCAATTCTGGTATGTGAGAAGCCAGTGAAAAATGCAAGGTTTATAAGGGTGAGTGTTACCTTGCAGTGAAAAAAAATCAAGGATTGTATTCTTTGTTATCAGGGGGTGCATGTCAAAATTAGAATAACACAGCATGAAACAGGCCTTTCAGCCCATCTTGTGTTGTCCTGTGAGCTAGTCCCATTTTTATGCATTTAGCCCATAGCCCTCCAAACTTCTGCTTTCCGTGTATATATCTAGAGGGTTTTTTGACACTGTCGAAGAGCCTGTCTCAAGCACTATTTCTGGCAGCTCTCTGATGAGAGGCCTAGGCAAGATAAGGACCCAGGTGCTGGAGTATCTGAGACTAAACTCGAGACACGATTTTGAGACAGAGACGAGAGCAAGATTCTTGACTAGATCCAAAAATGCAACCGCAGGCAGATCTAAAGTTGAGCCAACGTCTGAGCAGCTAACCTGAATTCAGGTGCTCTCTAAATATTAAAGTCCTGGTGCAAAACATAGCTGCCAATTAGCGGAGTGGGCCTGAATATTTAAAGGGGCTGTGCCAGCTATCTATACTCCAGAGCGTCTAAACTCCGGAAACTGGGTGGTCAGTTGTGTACCTTAATAAGCCCATTCAAATACACACCACTGCATGCGAGACAAGCTTCCCCTGATGTATCCTTTAACTCTCTCGCCTCTGTTCTTACACTAGTCACCTCTTGTTTTTAGTACCCTCTTCATGGGAACAAACTTTCACCCTTTCTATTGCCCCTCATGACCTTATATATCTCTACCAGGTGACCCCTCAATCTGCTACATTTCCAGGAATAAGGTCCAAGTGAACGCAGCCTCACTTTGTTAGTCAGGCTTCAGGTCCAAACAATATCCTGGTTAATCCTTTCTACGCTCTTTCTAGTTTAATAATATCTTTCATGTAACAGAGAGACCAAAACTGTGCACAATACTCCAACTGCAACTTCACCAACATCTTATATAACTGTAACACAATTTAACAGATCCTATCAGAATCAGGTTTAATATCACCAGTATATGTCATGAAATTTGTTAACTTTGCAGCAGCAGTACAATGCATGATAATAGAGAGAAGAAGAAAACTGTGAATTACAGTAAGTGTATGTCTGTGTGTGTGTATATGTATGTGTGTGTGTGTGTGTGTACCGAATATATATAATAGTGAAATTAAATAAGTAGTACAAAGAGTAGGAAATAAAAAAGTAGTGAGGTAGTGTTCACGGATTCAATGTCAATTGAGAAATCAGGTGGCAGAAGGGAAGAAGCTGTTGGAGATGATGGGCAACCACAATTACCATACTCAGATATCTAACAATTATACATGGTCTAGTGTCAATGTAATGTTAGCAAAGGATTTTCTATATGTAACTGTTCCACAAATAGAACTTTGTTCAAAATTGTATGCAAATTGAACTATGAAAGCAATTGCGATCACGAAAGGTCTTGGCCCAAAACGTCGAATGAGCTTCTTCCTATGGATGCTGTCTGGCCTGCTGCGTTCCACCAGCATTTTGTGTGTGTTGGTTAAAGCAATTGAAATAGTTTTTTGAGGAATGAACAAGGAACTCTGTCAGCTAATTATTCACATCCTCCATCTTCTTCCCACATCAGGGCCACGTGTTGCTGCAGTTGGATCGGATAGTAATCTCAAACCAAACTGGCAATGAGGTTGCCTCAGTTAATTTCGCCCCTGTGAGATGTGGGATTAACATTGATTCAAACCTGTGAAAACACAAAAGGACTTGTGAAAAAAGCAGGGTGGTAGCTGTTGCAATATTTGGATTGCTGTTCGTGTTCCCCTGTCTAACATCATAGCCATTTTGCTCAGAGCCTACACATGGCATTTGCCTGTCATAAGCAAAAGCTCTATTTTAATATGCAAATCGCGATATAACGATGGGATAAATGTCATTGGCAAATAACTGTGGGCTGATTGAAGCTGTCAATGAAGTGGCAAATGAGATTCCGTGTGTAATAGTCCTGAGGAGGACAAAATATAATAAGTTGTAGGATATTGAGAAACATAAAGAAACAGATGAAAGGTGGATAACGTGGATAGGAAAGATCAAGGATGCTTGCCTTCATACAGTATCTAATAGCAGAAACTACATAAAACAATGGTCAGTGTACAATGGGAATACTGACCTTTTACTTCTTCTCACCTGTCCATTACTTCCCCTGGGTCCCCTCCTCTTTCCCTTTCTCCTACTGCCCACTCTCCTCTCCTATCAGAATCTTTCTTCTCTAGCCTTTGACCTTTCCCACCCACCTGGCTACCTTCCAGCTAGCCTCTTTCCCTACCCCCAACCTTTTAATTGAGGCATCTTCCATCTTCCATCTTCCTTTTCAGTCCTGAAGAAGTTTCTTGCCCCAAAACATCAACTGTTTATTAATTTCCACAGATGCTGCCTGATCTAGGCAGGAAGTCCAGAGAAGGCTCACGAAGATGATTCCAGGAATGAAGGGCTTTTGGCAGCTTTGGGCCTGTACTTACCGGAATTGAGAAGAATGCAGAGGGTGGGTGATGGTTTCATTGAAACCTACCAAATGCTGAAAGGACTAGATAGGGTGGATGTGGGAAGGATGGTTCCTGTGGTGGGGATATCCAGAACTAGAGGGCACAGCCTCAAAATTAAGGGGAAATCTTTTAGAACAGAGGTAAAGAGGATTTTTTTAGTCAGAGAAAAGTGGATCTGTGGAATGTTCTGCCCACAGACTGCCTTGGAGACCAAGACCGTGGGTATATTTAAAGTGGGACTTGCTAGTTTCCTGATCGGTCAGGGCATCGAAAGAGAAAGCAGGAGTAAATTTCCCCCGGGATCAATAAAGTATGACTATGACTATGACTAATGGGTTGAGTGGGATCTGGGATCTGCCATAATGGAATGGCAGAGCATACTCGATGGGCTTAATGGCCTAATTCTGCCCTTATGTCTTATGGTCCTATGATTTGTTGAGTTCCCCTAGCATTTTGTGTGCGTTGCTTTGGATCTCCAACATCGGCAAGTTTTCTTGTGTTTGTGAATAATTCTTCTTACTGCAACACAAGAAGGATATGATACCACAAGAGTGGATACAAGATTTTCAAGGATTTTGCAATGTAGGAGAACATTAAGCATAACTGGAGATTGACTAGACATCTAATACTACGACAACTTCTATAGATGTGTAATGGAGAGTACATTGAAAGGCTGCACCACAGCCTGGCATGGAAACGCCAATGCCCTTGAACAGAAAGTCCTACAAAAAGTAGTGGATTCAACCCACACCATCACGGGTCTTGACCTCTGAGCACATCTACATAAAATGCTGTCATAAGAAAACAGGATTCATCATCAGGGATCTCCACCACCCAGGTCATGCTGCTGCCATTAGGAAGAAGGTACAGAGCCTCAGGACTCACACCACCAGGTTCAAGAACAGTCACTACCCTTCAACCATTGGGCTCTTGAACAAAAGGGGATAACTTCACTCAAATTCACGCCTCATCATTGAAGTCTTCCCACAACCCATGGACTCATTTTCAAGGACCCTTCATCTCATGTTCTCATTATTTATTGTTACTTATTTATATTTGCATTTGCACAGTTTGCTGTCTTCTGCACTCTAGTTGAAAGCACTAGTTGGGGGCTGTCTTTCATTGATTCTGCTATGGTTGCTATTCTATAGATTTATTGAGTATGCCCACAAGAAAATGAATCTGAGGGCTGGATATGGTGATATATATGTACTTTGATAATAAAATTTACTGAGGAGAGATTGAACCAAACTGTATAATATTATGAGTAGGGTTTTTTTATTTCTCCTGACAGAGGAGAATATCGGGAGAACATAAATTTAAGTTAATTGATTGACTGACGGAGTAGAGAGTAGATGATTCATTCTTCACCCGAAGAATGAGTGGTATCTGGAATTCATTGTCTCTTCAGCCGGTCCATACTGTGTTTAGGCTTCAGTTTCAATTGTCAGAGGAGCAGTTCAGATTGAGTCTCTCCTGCTCCCTTCTCTGGAGAAGCTCCTGCCAGGCTAAGCAATCTCTTACAGCAAGGCTCTGAGGTGGATTGCATTATCTACGGTAGCCAAAGCAACTGAAGTTTGCTTCGATTTTGCTTTAAGTTCAACACAGCCTGTATCATATGTCAGATGATGTCACCTCTACATGCCTTAAGAAAGCAGATCACTTCTGCCCTGAATGCCAGAACACCTCCAAGAGGGCCACAACTGTGTCATGGTTTGGAGGCTTGCATGCCTCGATGACCCGGAGAGCTTTGTTGGCTAGAATCAGGGCCTTATGCTTTGGCTCTTGGTAGGGTCACCCATGCCAAACAGGTCAAAGAGTAGAGGACATACCAAGAAGGGTTCACCAATCCTCCAGATTCAAGGGTTCAGCTCAGGGCTAACAACTCTGACTGGTAAAACAAAATTGTTACAGAAACAGCAATGAAGAATCCTTCTACATCTGAGTGTGATGGTATTCCTGAGTTTCTACTCAGGACTTGCATGGCTGACAGTAGTGAAAAGAGAGAGGAAGCTACTGACACGATGGGGAAGGAAGCCCGAAACACTGCTGGGGAGGGAGGACATTCATTGCTGCCCTAATTGCCTGAGGCGTAACAAGCAGTTAGTTAGTTGTGAATGACAAAACTACAAATTACAGACTATGGATCCCAGCCAATAGCAGGAACAGACAGTAATCTTTGTTATGATGATGGGAAGTTCACCTTTGACTGGATGCACGTAACACACAAGAGCACTTTAACAACAGCATTCAGGAATAGGTGAGGCTCCCACTGCATTGCTGGCAGCCACTGTGATGCACTCATTCTGCACAATCACTACACCACTCACCCAGCCTCCCAGCCTCTCCATTGTTCCACCCATGCACGGCAGAATCTAGATGATAGGTAATAATGGTCATCACTGAGTATTTGTCTAGTTGCACTTCTATCTACCTTGGGTCTGAATAGGGATCGATCAAAAGTCTTGGGAATGTTAGACCCAGCAGAGTGTGCACCATTAGATCAATACAACTATGTTTCTGTTACCTGAACAGGTCTGAGAGCTCCCCGAGGTGCAGTTGCAAAGACTCACCTGAGTTTCCATCGAGAACTGATGACCCACAGAGGGAGAGCTCTGCAAATGTGACCACAAGCACCATGATAACTTGTGGGTCCAAACACACACACACACACACACACACACACACACACACATGCACACACGCTGGAAGTTAACGCCCACACCCACTGACCAGCTCAGTAGAGTTTCTCATATTCAGACAGACACGTTTGTAGTCAGTATCTCAGTTGCTACCCTCCTCTTTAGAATCCTGAAGACTATGTCCTAGGTTCTTCTCCCATTCCTAGTGATCCACTGCACAGATCATTCTTACTTCACACTTACCCACTGAAGGCACTGTTTTCTGTGTGGGTTTACAAAAGATGGGGACAATCTTGATCATTCAACACAAGGGGTGTCTGTCTGTCTGTGTTATTCTTCAAAAGCTGGAGTTTAAATAAGACAAAAATGATAGACAGGCCCTAGAATGGTGATGGGCACTAAACCCTCCCTCATGCTGGATGCAGTATTAACGTCACACTCATGCACACACCATCAACCGGTGACAACCACTCTGATGTGCCTTGGAGCAAGTTCTGTAGGGGCTCACTCCAGCTCACACTAGCTATCTCAGATTAAAAACATGCCTACAACTCTTGAAAGTGCTGAGTTTAACAGCAGAAAACAAGCCTTGAATCTTGGCTCAGCAAACCAAAGGCTTAAAGATATTTTCAACTTGAAGGATGGGAGAACGTGTGTCCTGAGACCTGTGGGCCTGTGTGCCAGTAATTGGTAACTATTGTCTTATCGAGTGTTGTTAAGCCCATGTGCTTTCTGGTTAATCTTGGCAAGTTTATTTTGACTGGCACGGGTTTTCCGCGTACTGTGATTATTTAAAGTGGACTCCGAATTGGCACATAGTAGGGTCCTTGTGTTTTGAGACTGACTCGTCTCACAGTGTTGCCTGGTTAAGCTACCAATGTTCGCATGAAATTCCTATGAATAATCTCTTGTTTCTGTCTCAACATGGGAGTCTGTCGTTCCTCCACACCTGGGTTCAGTCATCTGCCTGTGCACACCATGACAACGTGAGCAAAACCAAGCATCCTGGTTTACAGACAAGACGAGAGGATCTGGTTTATAGGTAGAGGGGAGTAGAAAAATAATTCATGCACACAAAGGTCCTCTAGCCACAGACTGAAGTGAAGCCATTGGAAACAGCAATCAAAAGCAAAAGAAAAATCGAGCTCACATGAGGAAACCTGCAGATGCTGGAATTTCAAGCAACACACATAAAAGTTGCTGGTGAACGCAGCAGGCCAGGCAGCATCTATAGGAAGAGGTACAGTCAACGTTTCGGGCCGAGACCCTTCGTCAGGACTAACCGAAAGAAGAACTTGTACGAGCTCTAAGGTTACAGTCCCACGAGGTGTTTCATGACCCCCATGCATGGGGTGAGATCAATAAAGACATCCAATTTCCCAACAAGTATACCACCAGTCTGATATTCAGTTTTCTGCACCATCTTCATACACTTACCACCAAATTCACATCTCAAATCTTGCACACACTGACAGCTATTCAACCATCTCAACCAAACCCATTGCAAGTCACTCACCTTCAGACTCCTTTCGTTTGCATCAAAGGGGCAGGCAGCTGGTAGCAGCAGACCCACAGAGGACAAGTGTGGCCCTCATGTTTCATCCTCCCTGAAGGACAGAGTGCTTGTCATTATTGGAGTGGCCTCCACATAGTCCATGGTGTGCAGAGATCCCTGTAGATGCTGGATACTCAAAGTAGAGAGCATCCTAACAAGCTGCATAATTGCATGGCACAGAAACCACACTGCAGCAGCAGGAAGGGTCCACAACGGGTCGGCAAAATTACCCAATGCATCACCGGCACCAGCCTATCCACCATCAAGGATATACTGTCAATACAGAAAGGTGCTGGAAAAGGGCCAGTAGCATCATGAAGGATCCCACCCACCCTGCTCATGGACTGTCTATCCCACTCCCATCGGGAAGGAGGCTACATATCATCCACGCCAGGACCACCAGGCTCGAAAACAGTTACTTCCCCTCTAACCTACTTCTTCACAAGACTATTCCTCTCTTTGCTGTCAGAGTCACCTTGTGTACAGTCATTCTTTTGCCTAGCATCTCTTTATGGACATACAATCAATCTATGTATATAACCTATCTCATGTATTTATATGTTATTGTGTTCTTGATCTTATTGTGTTTCTTTAGGCTGTATTGGATCTGGAGTAACAATTATTTCCTTCCACTTTGTGTCCTCGAATGACATTAAACAATCTTGAACCTTGACTTATATTCATACAGAATTCTAAATAAAAAAAATTAAGTTTTTCATAAAGAAACACAACAAAATGCTGGAGGAACTGGGCAGGTCAGGCAGTATCTGTGGAAATGATGCTGTCCAAGTTGCGTGCCACCTTGGTCAATGTCTCCCATCCACTACATAATGTACTGGGCGGGCACAGGAGTACATTCAGCCAGAGACTCATTCCACTGAGATGCAACACAGAGCGTCATAGGAAGTCATTCCTGCCTGTGGCCATCAAACTTTACAACTCCTCCCTTGGAGGGTCAGACATCCTGAGCCAATAGGCTGGTCCTGGACTTATTTTCTGGCATAATTTACATATTACTATTTAATTATTTATGGTTTTATTACTATTTAATTATTTATGGTGTAACTGTAACAGAAAAAAATTTCCCTCAGGATCAATAAAGTATGACTAAATGAATAGATAGTCAACGTTTTGGGCCAAGACCCTTCTTCAGGACTAAGAAGGAAGAGTGAAGATGCCAGAATATAAAAGAACCCCCCACATTTAAGTCTTAAATGGCCATCATATTATCCTAAGAACACAGCCCATCTGCCAATATGATTGCGCTGACAGAAGTAAGTACAAAACATATTCTCTTGCTCATTGTTTAAGGGACATGTAAGTGGAGTGCTGTGTTTTAGAGGAAGTTTTTAAGTTTGAGCTGTGGCTGCATTACTGGAATAACTTTGAAGAAGTTAGAATTGCTGCTAAGCCTGTCAAGTGATGCAGAGAAATGTTCAACATAGTCATTGAATATAAGCTAAAAAAGATATTGACTCACGGTCCTGTCATCCTCCCTCCCCTCCCACAGGCACACACACAGCTGAGTATGGATACAAACCAAACCCTACACTTTTTGTTGCCTCTTATAAATCCTGTCAAATACGCAAGGAATCCTGCTTGTAAAAGTGAATAGTGTTCTATAAACAAACTGAGGCATTTTCCATTAATAGCTTGATGACACACACAAATGTTACATTTCTTCACTAGAGATTGCTGGTAGGCAGTACAAGCAGAAATCATTTTGATTTTTAAATTCATATTCTCCGCAACAATGATACAACCTAAATTAAGATCAGAATCGTAAATATATCTTCTGAATAGGTCAACGCAAAATTAGTTGAAGGACGACGATTTATCATAATAATTACTCTTTGGAGAGAAAGCTGAAGAACGGTATGAAAAGCATGATGAAGATTTGCATCATTCATTTTTTTTCCAAAGGTCACATGGTTATGTAAATTCAGCACCGTGACACTGAAGAGTGTTTAGTGGAAATAGACTCTGGAACTTAGCCCATCCTTGCTATGTGAACACTCTCTGTTTTGACTTCCTAAGTACCAGACCTGTTTCTCCTGTAACATGGCTCCTTTCAGTTTCCCCTTTCCTTTCAAGTCCTTCTGGTTCTCCTCAAAAGCCCCAGAACATGGTGACTCTTTGCAAGCTGTACGCAGCAGGTCTGTTCAACAGTTACTAATTACTTCCATTTCTCCTACTGCCGTCCCAGGCTTGTCTCCTTAAATATGTCTACAGCTTTGCTTATTATCTCTGTCCACTTCCTCAGAAGGGGTCATCAAGGTACTCCCTGTGTGTAGCAATCCCTGGTTGTGCCGTGCTGCCACTTGGCCACTCTATGTACAGTGAATTCAAACCTTGGGTTCCTTCTCTTCAAACTCGCCCTGACTTTAAAGACTCTGCCAGTGGATCAGTTATCACTGTTACTTTGTGCACTATATTCCAAAATGTCTCTCAATTTGGAAAATAGACATTTACCATCCATAGACTTATCTTGAATGATTGCTTAGTCATTGTGGATTTATGGAACCAGACATCCCTACTTGAATATACCTTCCACGACTGCATCATCCAGTCTGTTTGCAGATCCCCCCAGTACACTCAACTACTTTTGACATCTCACATCATTCTACTTGTCCCACTTTTCATGTAAAGTCTTGATTGTCTACCCTGCCCCAGAGTACCACAACACATTAAGATATCTTCATTGCTTCCCTCCCTCAGCCACTAAGTTTAACAAATTCTAATATTCCCTGGTTTCAAGCTCCCATCTCCGGTCATTGTGGCCTCTCTCCTGGGAAATCAATGCTCTCCCTCTCCCCCTAAAAGTCTCTCTGCATAGCAGCCGCTCAAGCTATCTTTGCAGCCAGGCTGTAGACTATTCCATCGCACACAATGTTTCTATTCCTGTAATCTCAAACACGGGAGATCTCTCAACACATCTTGTTTTATCCAAAATTCTGCTGCCTATATCCCAATACACACCACACTGCTCACTCATTTACACACTTTTCCCAATTAACAATTCAGTTTTAAAATTCTTCTCCTGTCAGTGACCTATCCGTTGCCTTCCCTATACTCTTCAGAATTCCCAGTGGTCCAACGCTGACCTCTTTAAAATCCAAGATTTGATTGGTTCTATCATTGGTGGCTATGCCCATAAGTAACTCCCTTCTGCTCCCCACTTCCTTCTTCCTTTAGGGAGGGAACATCGACTCAGACAATGAGAGGCCTGCATCGGGCATTTTCATGCCTTACAAGGCACAGATTGGAAGTCTGTGTGGGGCACCACTCCTCGCACAGACACTAGAGCAATGTGTGGTTAAGTGCCTTGCTCAAGGACACAAACACGCGTCCACAGCTGAGGCTCGAACTAGCGACCTTCAGATCACTAGATGAATGCCTTAACCACTTGGCCACTTTCCTTTAAGAACCCTCTAAACTCTTCAGTTAATGATAGGGATCCATGACATGAAAAAGGTTGGTTACCCCTGTTCTAAACCTTTTTCTTCAACCAGAGTTTTAGTCCCTCAGAATAGAGGGGCATCTATTTAGAATGGAGATCAAGATGAATTTCTCTCGCTAGAGGGTGGTGAACCTGTGGAATTTGTTGCCTCCGGCGGCTGTGGAGACCAGGTCATTGGGCACATTTAAAGTCAGAGGTTGATAGGTGCTTGATTAGTCAGGGCATGAAAGGTTACAAGGAAAAGGCAGGGGAAAGGGGTTGAGAAGGAATTGGATCAGCCGTGATGAAATGGCAGAGCAGATACAATGGGCTGAATGGCCTAATTCTGCTGCTATGTCTCATGGTCATATGATTATTTCCTCCTTACATCCACTCAGAGAACTCAAAGTTAATGGCTGGTGAACTTCAGGTGAAGCATTCAGGGAACAAGTTGTTACATTAAAAGAGTGACATTAGTTGTTATTATGATTGATTTTAAAATTGGAATTAAAAGAAAACATTATTTGAGCTGTGTGAATTCTGCTTATGTGCTAAATTCAACTCTTCAAAATGTGAGATAGTTTGCCAGATGCTACACTCAGACTTGGAAGCTTAAAATATTTGTTTGTTCGAAAGAACATTTATAAACTGCTAACAAATAAAAAAAATCTTTTTTTCTTGTAAGTGCTTTGATTTTTATTATGTACTTGATTAATAAATGAATATAGAGTGCATGTTTATGCAGCATGTGCACAGGAGTGTCCAGCTTAGACTGTCTAATGCTGTCAAGATCATGAGGTCGTTTCTGGTAGCAAGTTATAAGCAGGATCACCGCTCTATAGGATTTTAGCAAAGCTTCGAATCTAGCAAAGCACGTCATCCAATATTGCACAGAGGTGAATCATAGTTTACTTGCTACAAACTTTTCCAATTCCATCTGTAGTCCTCATCCATTCCCAAATTCTACAAGATCTTGAAATTTACCTTTGGCACTCATCTGAGCTTCAGTATGAGACATGACCAGGCTCTTGAGGTTATAGCGTCCAAAGCTGCAACTTGATCAAAGTCCTGAAGAACAGATCCTCTCATATGTGCAGATTATGCTGTCATCTGCTACAACGGTTTCTGTTGTCCAACTGTTTTAATGGATGCCCATTAATAATAAGCCTCACCATTCCTACTGTTTTGTTCTTCAATAAGCTTAGTACAGTAAGTATAATGTATCTCTTTCACCAACCAACTTCCCAGCTCTTTCCTACACCCTCTCCCCTGCTCCTAGTTTCACCTATCTCCTACAACCCTGTACTTTTTCCTCCCCTCCCCCCACCTTCTTGCTCTGACTTCCCATATGTTTTTCCCCAGTCCTGATGAAGAGTCTCGGCCCAAATCGTTGAATGTTTACTCTTTTCCATAGATGCTGCCTGGCCTGCTCAGCTCCTTCGGCATTTTGTGTGTGTTGCTTTGGATTTCCTGCATCTGTTCTCATTTTTGTGATATAAACAGGGGTGTAGTCAGTTCAGTTTAAGGGTACTGTAAGATGGCTCAATTGCTCATTAAATGCCCCTCCCGATTTTCATTCAAGTTGAAGTCAGTGGAGAAACTGGGGGAAATAATTAAGAAACTTGCAATTCCTGCAAGGGTGATGACATAACTGGAAGGCTTCTATTTTAAAGAGAAACTGGATCAGCTGGGTTTATTTTCCCTGAAGCAAAGGAAGTTGAGGAGTGACCTTAAAGTGGTTTAAAAAATTATGAGAGGTATAATTAGCATGATGCTATTACAGCTTGGGGCTTTGGTGTTCGGAATTCAATTCTGACGTCATCTCTGCGTGGAACGTGTGGGTTTTCTCTGGGTGCTCCAATTTCCTCCCACAGTCCAAAGATGTACCAGTTGTTAGGTTAGTTGGTTATTGTAAATTGTCCCATAATTTAGCTGAGGTTGAATTGGGGATTGCTCAACTGTAAGGGACTACTCTGTGTTGTATCTCCAACTAAATAAACATGGCAGGTGGATCATTTTCTTTTTACACGTGATAAGGGAGTCACGGTAGAATAGTGGTTAGCACATCACATGACAAGTCCAGCATAAAATGAAGGCAACCGTTAGTCTTGCGAGACCATGGATCTGCGCCTGGAAAGTCTTCACTCTCCAGGGCGCAGGCCTGGGCAAGGTTGTATGGAAGACCAGCTGCAAGTCTCACCTCTCCACGACACCAATGTTGTCCAAGGGAAGGGCATTAGGACCCATACAGCTTGGCACCAGTGTCGTCGCAGAGCAATGTGTGATTAAGTGCCTTGCTCAAGAACACAACACGTTGCCTTGGCTGGGGCTCGAACTCATGACCTTCAGGTCGCTAGTCCAATGCCTTAACCACTTGGCCACATGCCCACACTAAGTCCAGCAACTTGGGTTCAGTTCCCAACGCTGGTGGTAAGGAGCTTGTATGTCTTCCCTGTGGCAGCTTGGGTTTCCTCTGGGTGCTCCAGTTTCCTCCCACTGTCCAAAGACATACTGGTTGGGAAGTATAAATGGTCATTGTAAATTGTCTAGTGATTAGACTAGGGTTAAATTGGGGGCACGAGGAAATCTGCAGGTGCTGGAAATTCAAGCAACACACACAAAATGCTGATAGAACACAACAGGCCAGGCCGCATCCATAGGAAGAAGCGCAGTCGACGAAGGGTCTCGGCCTGAAACGTCGACTGTGCTTCTTCCTATGGATGCTGCCTGGCCTGCTGTGTTACACCAGCATTTTGTGTGCGTTGCCGAGACGGGGGGATTGCTAGGCGACGTGGTTAGAAGGGTCAGAAGGGTCTATTCCGCGCTGTATTTCAATAAAATAAAATTTTAAAATAGAAATAGAGGACTTAGGTTTAGGCTGAGATGTTAATGACTTAAAGGAGACCTGTGTATTTTATGCAGGGGACGGTGGATATATAGAAGAAACTGCCAAAGGAAGTGGTGGAGTTACAGAGTTATAGCGACACAAAAACAAGTCATTCAACCCATCAGGCCCATGCCATACAAGATACCCATTAAACAAGTCTCATTTGCCAGCATTTGGTCCATATCCCTCTAAACTTTTCCTATCCATGTTATTCATTTGTTATGTGCTACGTTGTATGAGGTGGGCAATCATGGCCTTTCCATGACCATGATCCTTCTCGGCAAATTTTTCTACAGAAGTGGTTTGCCATTGCCTTCTTCTGGGCGGTGTCTTTACAAAATGGGTGACCCCAGCCATTGTCAATACTCTTCAGAGATTGTCTGCCTGACGTTAGTGGTCGCACAACTAGGACTTCTGCTTTGTGCCAACTGCTGATATGACCATTCACCAACCACTCCCATGGCTTCACGTGACCCTTATCGGGGGGCGGCAGGGTGTGGGAAGGCTAAGCAGGGTGAGCTTGTCCAAGGATGACCTGCAGGCTAGTGGAGGGAAGGAGCACCTTACACCCCCTTTGGTAGAGCCATATCTCCAACCTGCCACCCACATATCTATGTCCCCCTTAGGGATTCTCGATAATGTACACAGGGGTCTGCCATTTGCCATAACACACTCAGCAGCTGCCATTCTCTATCATATACATGAGATTGTTACTTCCCATGATTTGCATTCTTTGTAGTACACAGATAGGCTGCTAAGGTCTAGAGTGTATTCAATACACACAGGAGCAAACTCAGACTAGCTCGTGAAGGTGCCCTGTTCAGTGTGGACAGCCTAGGCCAGAAGGCCTGTTCCTGTGATGCATAGGTCTATGATTCTGTGCCTTTTTTAGTTTTTTTTAAACCTGGGTATATGATTTCTTTGTGAGATCAGTGAGATAGAGAGTGTCCATGTATGTGCCCAGCAGATACCATCATGACTAGGATGTGGCACTCTGTTTAGTGTCTAGTAACTAGGTTGCCATGGTGAAGCTCCTTGCTTATTGTTTTATTGAATGCACCTCTGATTAGGGACTGTTTTCTCAGTTGTCAAGGTATTCATAATAAGGTGCAGAAAGATTGTCTTACAGGGAAATTACTAATTTGTACTTGAAGCGCAAATTTTTCAGTGTTTACATATGATTCAGTTTGGATTGCTGCTTTCAATTCCTTTTAATGCACAACAAAACTAATTTTGGTTAGTTAAGAAACTTAAGTCTAGCTCTTCATCCAGAGTTTAATACAAGAGGAATTGATGCTTAGATTTTTACTTTTTATAATCATTAATGTGAATGTAGAAGTTCAAAGTTCAAAGTAGGTTTAATATCAAAGTATGTGTGCAGTATACAGCCCTCAGATTCATCTTTCCCACAGACAGTCACGAAACAAAGAACAGCCAAACAAACCCTGCCAAAGAAAAGCATCAAACGTCAACCCCACCCTCCCCTGCGCAAAACAAAATTGCGCAAAAGGCAGCAAAAAAATGAGCGGAAATACAGAATATAAAACTCAAAATCGAAAGGCATATTTCAGCACAGTCAAGCTCAGTGTTCGTTATCTGCAGGTCACCCCCATTCAAAAATCGCCCACAAGTAGTAACGGAAACAAGCGACCCAAACTAGAACGGATCATAAACCCGAGAGTCCAAATCTGCAGTCAGTGGATTTGCAGATGATATGAAAATTGGTGGAGTTATTGATAGCGAGGCAGGGAGGGGGGGTAGTCTTAGGATGCTGAATGATAGTGTTCAGCTGGTAAATTAAATGGGGAACTGATACCTTTATTATAATTAGGTGATAAATGACTTCCAAGGGGATATATGTTGGGAGGCCTTATAAAAGTAGGATGTACACCACAAATGGGTGAGCTGAAGACTGCATTGAGCCAAAGTACACTTATATTCAAGTCAATAGATTTGTAAGATGGAAACACCAGAGGGCATACAAGATACTTACCTTCATTAGCCATGGCATAGAGTATAAGGAGGCAGAGGTCACGTACAAAATTATAAACACTTGGTTCAGCCACATCTGGAGTATAGTGTGCAGTTTTGGTCGCTGCCCTATAGGAAGGATGTGACTGCACTGGTGAGGGTGCAGGTGAGATTTACCCAGACATAAAGGGAAGTTGCTAGCTGTGGGAACAGACAGACAAACTAGGCTTGGCTTTATTGGGCTGAAGGGACATAATGGGGTTACACGAAAGCATGAGAAGTATAGATAAGACAGACAATGAGAAATATTTCCCCATTATGGAGACATCAAAACCAGAGGGTATAGATTTAGGGTGAGGAGGAAGAGAGTTACAAGGGATCCGAGAAAACTGTGGTTACCATTTGGAATACATGGCCTGAGAACAAGGTTGGGTAGATAATCTCAAACTGCTGAAGAAATACTAGAATTACCAAGGTTTAGAAAACTACAGCCTGATACATTAGATTAGCTTAGATAGGAGCTTAATGGTTGACATGGATATGGTGAACCAAAAAATGTGTTTCCATGCAATATGATTCCATGACACTATCAAACCAATAACTATGTATTGTGCACTTGTACAAATTACTACTTAGTGTATCTGATTCACTGAAATTAACTGCAGAATAAAATCTCCCCCTTGGGATATGGTTGCTGCCAGCATTTACTGGTCATTCCCAGTGGCTCTTGCAAAGGTGGTAATGGGAGAATATTCACAAAGAATAAACTCTTCTCAGGCTTCCAGCCGGCTGGAAACCTGAGAAGAGTTTACTCATCACATACGCCGGGAAAGCACTAGATCCTTTTTCAAACACGAGGAAATCAGCAGATGCTGGAAATCCAAAGCAACGCACACAAAATGCTGGATGAACTCAGCAGGTCAGGCAGCATCTATGGAAATGAATAAATAGTCAATGGTTCGGGCCAAGACCCTTCTTCAGGCCTGAGAAGGAAGGTGGAAGATATCAGAATGAAAAGGTCGGGGGAGGGCTAGGAGGCTAGCTGGATGGCGATAGGTGAAGCCAGCTGGGTGGGGAAGGTCAAGGGCTGGAGATGAAGGAATCTGATTGGAGAGGAGAGTGGACAATTGGAGAAAGGGAAAGAGGAATGAACCCGGGGGAAGTAATAGGCAGGTGAGAAGAGGTAAAAAGTCAGAGTGGGGAATAGAGGGAAAGGGGGGGATTTTGTTTATCAGGAAAAATTGATATTCATGCCATCAGGTTGAGGGGTACCCAAACAGAATATAAGGTGCTGCTCCTCCACTCTGAGGGTGGCTTCATCGTGGCACAAGAGGAATGAATAGTTATTTTCAGATGGAAAAAGAGATCAAAGAGCTCTCTGACCCAGCCTGTATTAGAAGAGTATTCCAAAAGATAATATAAAAAAGTTTCAAGGACCGAAATTACTTACATCTGCTATGGTGACTAACACATTCTGCATTGTATTTAGTTCAGATGCATGCTATAAAAAGACACCACATTGACATAGAATCTTGTGAGACCTGACGCAGATTGGGAGACCGCCCCACTGAGCAACTTCATGCTCCACCTGCCAGAAAAAACGGGATCTCCTGGTGGCCACCCATTTCAATCCTACTTCCCATTCCCATTCCGATATGTCAGTCCATGGCCTCCTCTACTGCCGTAATGAGGCCACACTCAATTTGGAGGAGCAACACCTTATATTCCATCTGGGTAGTCTCCAATCTGACAGCATGAACATTGATTTCTCAAACTTCTAGTAATTGCCCCCTCCTCTCTTTCACCATTTCCCATTTCTGTTTCCCTCTCTCAACTTATCTCCATGCCTTCCCATCACCTCCTTCTGGTGCTCCTCCCCCTTTCCTTTCTTCCGTGGTCTTCAGATTTCCCCCAACCCCAATCAACCTTCCAGCTCTTTACTTCACCCCCTCCCTCTCTCCCGGTTTCACCGATAACCTGCCATCTTGCGCTTCTTCCTCCCCTCCCCCACTTTCCTACTCTGACTTCTCTCCTTCCTTTCCAGTCCTAAAGAATGCTCTTGTCCTCAAACGCCGACTGTTTACTCTTCCCCACAGGTGCTGGCCTGCTGAGTTCTTCCAGCATTTTGTGCGTGTTGCTTTGGATTTCCAGCACCCGCCGATTTTCTCCTGTTTGCGATGGCATATTTGATCAGCACTCCTGATCATCTGAGACCAAGACTTAGCTATGTTAACATATAATGGGGCCAAGATTTTAATGCAAATGATGTATAGAAACTCGACAGCTGAAACTCTTGTGGAGCCGGTTGCTTTACCGCATTAAACTCAGGTTAAAGTTTAATGAACGTCCAGAGGAATTTTCATTATAATTTTATTCAGCAGTGTCTGATACAGCAAGTACTGGATGTGAGTTCAGATGACATCTGATGCACCCGCCTCCGTATCGATAATGCCTTCGCTACTTCCAATGCAGAATTCAGAATCAGAATCGGGTCGAATATCACCGGCATATGTCGTGAAATTTGTTGTCTTGGGGGCACCGGTAAAATGCAATGCATAGTAATAGAGGAAAAAACCGGAATTGCATTAAGTATAAATATATTATAACGTTAAATTAAATAAGCAGTACAATTTTTTTAAAAAGTCGTGATGTCGTGTTCGTGGACTCAATGTCCATTCAGAAATCGGATGGCAGAGGAGAACAACTGTTCCTGAATCATTGAGTGTGCGCCTTCAGGTTCCTGTACGATAGCAATGAGAAGAGGGCATTACTGGTTGATGGGGATCCTTAATGATGGATGCCGTCTTTTTGGGGGGCACTGCTCCTTGAGCATGTTCTGGATGCTACGGAGGCGAGTGCCCATCCAACTAAGACGGCCACAGGACAGTATCTGAACTGTAAAAATAAGGAACATTGCTTTAGAAAGAGCATCGTGTGAGTGCATTTAACGGTGCAATTTACTTACAATGGTCTTTTGAGTAGAGGAGAGATTTGCCAGGTACGGAGCTGCACAGGTCATTAAGGTTAAAACAAGGATACTAAGTTGTGTTGGCTTCTGCCGCAATGAAGTGTGAGAAAAGACGAAAGCAATGAATGCACTGACCTGGGAAAGATATTTAATGCCAATTAAATCTCCAGCTACAAAGCTTGGAGTCCTTTTTTATATATCAGATATAGTGCCATAAAGCTGTCTAGACTTAATTTCTGCACTTCCTAATGGCTGCTAAAACTTTAATACGGATTTCCGCTTCTCGCAAGCTGCGATTAATTAGCAAAACCCGCTTATCTCCCTGGGAAAGTGTAAAGCTCGCCCGAATTGGTGGCGCGGGAGCATGGGAATTCTGAAGAACCTAAATGCAAAGCGGCAAAGGTGGCTTGGTGGAAGCAGCTTTAGGTAGTACGTATAATCTCAGGACTGCTTCTGATTTCTCCGTTAACACCATCTGGACGCTGAGCCGTGAAAAGTGTTAGTTTGTTAAAATAGCACAAAGGATGTGTCATTTGTACCTAACAGCTGGCTGTTCCGTGCCTATCAGCAGGGCGATGTCATTTACTGCTTGTCGATGATAGTTTCCATAGCAAGCCGGATTCCGCCCGGATCCCCTCAGCTCTTCAGATGTTTTAAGGTTAATGGTGGGATTGCAACTCACATTGGGGGGTGGGAGGGGGGGCAGGGATGAGTGCAGGATGTGACCACTCGTTATACATAGGCGAGTCGTCGATGTTCTTAATGATTGATCTCGGGATGGCCGTGTTTACCCTTTTCAACTGAGGCACATAGATTGCGACTGAAAACGTTCAAGACACCGCTTCACTGAAAATCAGGTGAATTCCCATGGCCCTGTCTAAACGAGCAGTGACTCGTGAAGGGACGAGCGTCTACACCTTAACCAGCAGCTTCCTGGTCTAGGAAGGGCATGGGTATCAAGTACAGAACAGAAACAGGCCCTTCAGCCCATCTAGTCCATGCCAAAACCATTAAACTGCCCACTCCCATAGACCTGCACCAAGACCATAGCCCTCCATATCCCTACCATCCATGTACCTATCCAAACTTCATATTCCTGCCATCCATGTACCTATCCAAACTTCATATCCCTACCATCCATGTACCTATCTAAACTTTGCTTAAACTTTGAAATTGAGCTGACATGCACCCCTTGTGTTGACATCTCATTCCACATTTTCATGACCCTCTGAGTGAAGAAGTTTCCCCTTAAACTTTTCACCTTTCACCCTTAATCCATAAGCACTGGTTAAAGTCCCAGCCAATCTCAGTGGAAAAAACCTGTTTGTATTAACCCTATCTATACCTCACATAATCTTGCATATCTCTATCAAATCTCCTCAAAATCTTCTACGTTCTAAGGAATAAAATCCTAACCAATTCAAGCTTTTCTTATAATAGCATTGTAAATTTTCTCTGCACTCTTTCAAAATTATGTACACCTTTCCTGTTCACCTTTTAGATAAACACAATGAAAATGCCACTTGACATCAACTAGTAGAATAGAGAAATAGCCGATGAAATCAGTTCAGAGCACTTTACAGTAGCATTTATTTGTGACAGTGATTCTTTATTAAAATAAATTAGGTTTTAGTATTATAACATTGGAATAACCAAAGACAGAATATTACTATGTGATATCTGTCTTTTGGGATCCTCAGGGATGTATCAGAAATGAAAAGAATGAGCAATTTCAAGTTCAAAGGTGAGAAAATCTGCAGATGCAGGAGATCCAAGCAACACACACAAAATGCTGGAGGAACTCAGCAGGCCAGGCAGTATCTATGGAAAAGAGTAAACAGTCGATGTTTTGGGCGGAGACCCTTCATCAGGAGTGGGGAAAAAAAGAGATGAGAGGTTAGAGCAAGCAGGTGGGGGGAGGGGAGAAAGAAGTACAAGGAGGTAGGTGATGAGTGAAACCAGGAGAGGGAGAGGGCTGAATTAAAGAGCTGGGAGCTGATAGGTGAAAGGGGGAATCTGATTGGATAGTGTAGAAGAACAAAAAGGGGGAGGAGCACCAGAAGGAGGTGATGGGCAGGCAAGGAGATGAGGTAATAGAGAGAAGCGGGAATTGGACTGGAAAAGGGGCGGGGGGGGAATTACCAGAAGTTTGAGAAATCGATGTTCATGCCACCGGGTTGGAGGCTACCCAGACAGAATGTGAAGTGTTGCTCCTCCAACCTGAGTGTGGCCTCATTACAGGAGTAGAGGAGGCCATGAACTGACATGTCGGAATGGGAATGGGAGGATATGGGATGATCCCACTTTTTCTGGCGGACAAGTGCCAAACCTGCCCTACGTCTTCTCCCGCGTGACCATTCAGGGCCCCAGACAGTCCTTCCAAGTGAGGCAACACTTCTCTTGTGAGTCTGATGGGGTCATCTACTGTATCCAGTGCTCCCTGGTGTGGCCTCCAGTACAGTGCCTGTAAAAAGTATTCCCCCCCCCAGAAATTTTCATGTTTTATTGTTTTACAACATTGATTCAGTGGATTTAATTTGGCTTTTTTGACACTGATCAACAGAAAAGGACTCTTTCGTGTCAAAGTGAAAGCAAATCTCTACAAATTGATCTTAA